>NC_091188.1:21599647-21792147 GCF_040958095.1 Procambarus clarkii
TGGAAACAGGAGACCAAACACAGGATACAGAATAGGAGATGAAGTACTTAATGAAACAGAGAGAAAGATCTAGGAGTTGATATCACACCAAACCTATCTCCTGAAGCCCAAATAAAAAGAATAACGTCTGCGGCATATGCGAGGCTGGCTAACATCAGAACAGCGTTCAGGAACCTGTGTAAGGAATCATTCAGAATCTTGTACACCACATATGTAAGACCAATCCTGGAGTATGAAGCTCCAGCATGGAGCCCGTACCTTGTCAAGCACAAGACGAAGCTGGAAAAAGTCCAAAGGTATGCCACTAGACTAGTCCCAGAACTAAGAGGCATGAGTTACGAGGAAAGGCTGCGGGAAATGCACCTTACGACACTGGAAGACAGAAGAGTAAGTGGAGACATGACCACAACCTACAAAATCCTCGAGGGAATCGACCGGGTAGATAAGGATAAACTATTCAACACTGGTGGTACGCGAACAAGGGGACACAGGTGGAAACTGAGTACCCAGATGAGCCACAGGGACGTTAGAAGCAACTTTTTCAGTGTCAGAGTAGTTAACAGGTGGAATGCATTAGGCAGTGATGTGGTGGAGGCTGACTCCATACACAGTTTCAAATGTAGATACGATAGAGCCCAGCAGGCTCAGGAATCTGTACACCAGTTGAGAGGCAGGACCAAAGAGCCAAAGCTCAACCCCCGCTAGCACAAATAGGTGAGTACACACACACACACACACATAAAAAGCATCACTGAGTGTGCTCGAATAATGAATAATAACGAGCGCCTTGTATCAGTGTGATACTAACGGCTCTGCAGAAGTAAATGGATGATATAGTGAATCCGCATGTAATAAATTTTAACCGTCTTGTCTTGCTCCCCCAACAGTGAAGTGTATCACTTACTGGGTTAGTAGGACTCAAATCGAACTTACTTGAATTTGTAAATAATAATGAGTGTAATTATATATTGTGACTCGAAGAATGTACTGCTGGACTTGAATGCACATATATGTAACATCCATACAATAGTCTGTGATAGATAAATGAGTGTTTTATGCGCTAAAGAACATAGTTTTGAGATACCATCGCATATTGGCCTCAAAATACATGGTACTGTTAACATGTTGGCAAAGACAGCCTGTAATGGATCAAGAACAGATATTAATAAAGGAGTTTCATTGCCAGTGCCAAATAAAATGCTCAAGCTAATATCTGATACAATCTTACTGAGCAAAGAAAATTCATAGGGACCTGAATGCTGAAGCATTAAACATTATGATTACATGAGGAGATGTTTATATTTAGAACTAATAGAGCAAGAACTCGGAAAGGCGATGTTTTAGTGGCCAGGATATGGGGTACAAACACATCTAAGAACTTTCCAAAAAATTCATTAGTTGAATTCAGAATGTGTTAATATTATGAAAGAAAAAACTTACTTTCGTTCTGTTTTGTGTCTGGAGAGTTTCTCATGAGTAGGCTGGCCGTTTTTCTGGTTTTATAGTAAATCGTCAGTAGTATCCTCTGATTTTTGTCTGTAGGGATAACGTTTCTATTAACAATATCTTTCAGGACCATTTCCTCCATTTTATGAGCTGTGGAAAAGAAGTTCCTGTAAAATAGTCTAATAGGGAGTATAGGTGTTGTGTTAGTTGTCTCTTCAGAGGTTGCATGGCGTTTCACCTTCCTTCTTATGATGTCTTCAACGAAACCATTGGAGAAGCCGTTGTTGACTAGGACCTGCCTTACCCTACAGAGTTCTTCATCGACTTGCTTCCATCTTGAGCTGTGACTTGAGATCACAGTCGACATAAGCGTTAACAACACTCCTCTTGTACCTGTCTGGGCAGTCATTGTTGGCATTAAGGCACATTCCTATGTTTGTTTCCTTAGTGTAGACTGCAGTGTGGAAACCTCCAATCCTTTCCATGACTGTTACATCTAGAAAGGGCAGCTTCCCATCCTTCTCCATCTCGTAAGTGAAACGCAACACAGAATTCCGCTCAAATGCCTCCTTCAGCTCCTGCAGATGTCTGACATCAGGTACCTGTGCAAAAATGTCGTCAACATACCTGCAGTATATGGCCGGTTTCAAGTTCATGTCGACTAAGACCTTTTGTTCGATGGCACCCATGTAGAAGTTCGCAAACGAGACACCTAGGGGAGGACCCATGGCGACCCCATCTACTTGCTTATACATGTGCCCATCCGGGCTCAAGAAGGATGCCTCTTTAGTACAAGCTTCGAGTAGTTTCCTTAGAATGTTTTCTGGTATATCAAGAGGAGTACAGGCTGGATCACGATACACTCTTTCCGCTATCATCCCGATTGTTTCATCCACAGGTACGTTGGTAAACAGTGATTCTACGGCCAACGAGGATCTTATCCCTGTGGCCCGTGTTCCCTACAGTAAGTAAAAAAATTCCTTTGGAGACTTCAGGCTGAAGACGCAAGGGACATAAGGAGTCAGCAAGCCGTTGAGTCGCTTCGCCAGTCTGTACGTATCTTTCGTCCTTCGTTACCCTTTGGAATTTAGTTTGGTCAGAGAGTATGAGATTCATTGTTGCCAGATATTCAGCTTTTTTAAGAATGACGTATATTGGCGACTTGTCAACTCTCCTGACGACTATCTCCTTGTTCTCACGAAGGCTCTTGGCTGCCGTTTGAGCTCGGAGGACAGTATGGTGCTTCTGTAGTTGCCTCGATTCTTTCCTCCTTCTGCGATAAGTTCTGCTTGTAATGTGTCCTTGGTGGTGACCTTCTTTTGTATCTCGAGGTCGAATATGTCGTCCAACAGACCTCATACTCTCTGACCAAACTAAATTCCAAAGGGTAACGAAGGACACTACAGCCGAATTGAAAGAAAAAGTCAATAAATTGATCGAAACTGTGAACGCCAAGAAATCCGGACTCCACCAACCCAAGATTATTGGGGAATACAAATCTGGATATGCGTATGGAAATGTCAAGACACACAAGCCTAGAAACCCACTTCGGCCAATCATCAGTCAGATACCCACACCTACGTACAGACTGGCGAAGCGACTCAACGGCTTGCTGACTCCTTATGTCCCTTGCACCTTCAGCCTGAAGTCTCCAAAGGAATTTATTGACTTACTGCGGGAAACATGGGCCACAGGGATAAGAGCCTCGTTGGCCGTAGAATCATTGTTTACCAACGTACCTGTGGATGAAACAAGCGGGATGATAGCGGACAGAATGTATCATGATCCGGCCTGTACTCCTCTTGACATACCAGAAAACATTCTAAGGAAACTACTACAAGCTTGTATTAAAGAGGCACCCTTCCTGAGCCCGGATGGGCACATGTATAAGCAAGTAGATGGGGTCGCCATGGGTTCTCCCCTAGGTGTCTTGTTTGCGAACTTCTACATGGGTACCATCGAACAAAAGGTCTTAGTCGACATGAACTTGAAACCGGCCATATACTGCAGGTATGTTGACGACATTTTCACACAGGTACCTGATGTCAGATATCTGCAGGAGCTGAAGGAGGCATTTGAGCAGAATTCTGTGTTGCATTTCACTTACGAGATGGAGAAGGATGGGAAGCTGCCCTTTCTAGATGTAACAGTCATGGAAAGGAGCGGAGGTTTCCACACTGCAGTCTACACTAAGGAAACAAACATAGGAATGTGCCTCAATGCCAACAGTGACTGCCCAGACAGGTACAAAAGGAGTGTTGTTAACGCTTATGTCGACAGTACTCTCAGCCACAGCTCAGGATGGAAGCAAGTCGATGAAGAACTCTGTAGGGTAAGGTAGGTCCTAGTCAACAACGGCTTTTCCAATGGTTTCGTTGAAGACATCATAAGAAGGAAGGTGAAACGCCATGCAACCTCTGAAGAGACAACTAACACAACACCTGTACCCCCTATTAGACTATTTTACAGGAACTTCTTTTCCACAGCTCATAAAACGGAGGAAATGGTCCTGAAAGATATTGTTAATAGAAACGTTATCCCTACAGACAAAAATCAGAAGATACAATTGAAGATTTACTATAAAACCAAAAAAACTGCCAACTTACTCATGAGAAACTCTCCAGACACAAAGCAGAACGCTTTGAAAGAGACCAATGTCGTCTATGCCTTCAAATGCCCACTAGGGAACTGTAAGCCTCAAAGAAGTCAGTGTATAGGCAAGACAACAACATTTCTTTCCAGGCGATTAACGATGCATAAGCAACAGGGCTCCATTAAGGAATATATAATCTCTTCCCACAACCAGACCATCACCAGAGAAGTCTTAACAAAAAACACGGAAATTAACGATAGATACAGCAATAGCAGGCGGCTTGATATCTGCGAGGCACTACACATTGAGAAGTCAATACCAGCAATCAACAGCGAATTAATGCACAACTATATTCTACCCACCTCAAGACTCTGCTCCAATATAGAAGCATCAAGAAATATGGGCCAATAGGCCCTTTGCATTTACTCCCATTCTTCCCCATTAACTTTACCCAATATTACCCAATATTTCGTGTTCTATCTTGTGTTGAAAGTTTGTTTTCACCTCATCTAAAACTGTTGTAACATATCACCTCACCCAAATGCAGGTATATAAAATGAAAAGCCGTTTGAATTATAGCATAGTAAGAAATCTGTTTTAGTGTTTGCAGGTTATAGTTGTGTGTGTGTAAACTAAAGTCTTTGAAAATGTAAAAAGTTATTACGAAACACGTTCAAGTGTCGCGTCAGACTAGAAATAAAAATGAATTTTGGAGAACTGATTTTTCAATTACCATCAACAGTGAAAAGAACCATAAGAAATATTGAGAAAATTCGTGTTAGAATTATTAATCTTACTTTTTCGGTCATATTTAATAATATATACATATATATACAAATTATATATATATATATATATATATATATATATATATATATATATATATATATATATATATATATATATATATATGTTGTACATAGTAGCCAGAACGCACTTCTCAGCCTACTATGCAAGACCCAATTTGCCTAATAAGCCAAGTTTTCCTGAATTTATATATTTTCGATTTTTTTCTTATGAAATGATAAACCAATCCATTTCATTATGTATGAGTTAAGTTCTTTTCATTTGAGTTAAAACGAATGTAGATATATACCCGAACCTAACCTAGCCGAAACTAATATAACTAAGTCAGTAATCATGATCTTAACATAATATAATATTAATATTTTAAATAAACTAGTTGGGAATATTTTATTGAAAATAAAGAAAATCACTCGGCCTGTTAGGCAAATCGGGCCTTGCATAGTAGGCCGAGAATTGTGTTCTGGCTACTAGGTACGACATTATATGTATATATATATATATATATATATATATATGTCGTACCTAGTAGCCAGAATGCACTTCTCAGCCTACTATGCAAGGCCAGATTTGCCTAATAAGCCAAGTTTTCCTGAATTAATATATTTTCTCTAATTTTTTTCTTATGAAATGATAAAGCTACCCATTTCATTATGTATGAGGTCAATTTTATTTTATTGGAGTTAAAATTAACGTAGATATATGACCGAACCTAACCAACCCTACCTAACCTAACCTAACCTATCTTTGTAGGTTAGGTTAGGTTAGGTAGTCGAAAAACAATTCATGAAAACTTGGCTTATTAGGCAAATCGGGCCTTGCATAGTAGGCTGAGAAGTGCATTCTGGCTACTAGGTACGACATATTATATATATATATATATATATATATATATATATATATATATATATATATATTTATATTATATATATATATATATATATATATATATATATATATATATATATATATATATATATATATATATATATTTATATATATTAGTATATTTTGGTAGCAGTCTTTGCTGTAGACATATATTATTAAATATGACCGAAAAAATAAGATTAATAATTCTAACACGAATTTTCTCGATCTTTCTTGCATTTCTTTTCACTGTTGATGGTTATTCAAAGATCAATTCTCCAAAATTCATTTTTATTTCTAGTCTGACGCGACACTTGAGCGCGTTTCGTATAACTTATTACATTTTCAAAGACTTTAGTTTACAAACACACAACTGAAACTGAATAGAGCTTACACATCTTCGATTTTATATCTACATTTGGGTAAGGTGGATGAGGTGAAAACAAACTTTCAACAATGGGTATTGAAGGGGTATTAAATTCAAACACAAGACAGATCACGAAACAATGGGTATTGGATGGAAGTAATTGTAGAAAGCCTATTGGTCCATATTTCTTGATGGAGCGGAGCGGAGTCTTGAAGTGGGTAGAATATAGTTGTGCATTAATTGGCTGTTGATTGCTGGTGTTGACTTCTTGATGTGTAGTGCCTCGCAGACGTCAAGCCGCCTGCTATCGCTGTATATATCGATGATTTCTGCGTTGTTAGCTAAGATTTCTCTGGTGATGGTTTGTTTGTGGTAAGAGATTATACGTTCCTTAATGGAGCCCTGTTGCTAATGCATCGTTAAACGCCTGGAAAGAGTTTGACTTCCCTTATTTCTGACTCATTCAAGATAAATATCAGATCGAGTCTAGCTGGTTCATCATTACCTCTCATTCTTGTGGGTTCCCTGACATGTTGGCTCAGAAAGTTCCTTGTTACCACGTCCAAGAGTTTAGCTCTCCATGTATCTGCACCTTCATGTGGGTCCCCATTCTCCCAGTTTATCTTTTCATGGCTGAAATCGCCCCTGATTAAGAGTCTGGATCCATTCCCGCAAGCAACTGAAGCTGCTCTATGTATTATATTATTGGTTGCCATGTTGTTTCTGTTGAACTCCTGTCTGGGTCTTCTGTCATTTAGTGGAGGTATGTAAATGACTGCCACTATCCTAAGTTCACCCATTGTCATAGTTCCGGTTATGTAGTCTCTGAATCCGTCGCAGCTCAGAATTTCAATCTTCAAAACTCCATTCCTTCCTTATCAGCAGGGTCCACTCCTCCTACTCCTCTTCCTTCCTCTCTCTTTCATTACTATATAGTAGTCCTTTGGAAACAGAGCGTTTGTTATGACTGACAATTTTGTTTCTGAGAGTTCTATAACATCTGGGTTTTCTTCCTGCCCCCTTTCTGCCAGTTCACTTACTTTGTTGGTAATCCTATTTATGTTTGAGTACATTACCTTTGAAGCTCCCTTTCCTATATCCAATTTCATCCATCCCTTTCCACTGGTGAAGGAAGCCGTTCCATGGGCATTGCTACTTGGGTAGGCTCATCCTCCTGTGGGTTAGTTACCAGGGGTTCGGGAGGAGGTGAGGTGGGGGATAGAGGGCTTAGATCTTGCCCAGGCCTTCTTGGAGAAGGAAGAAGACCAGGGGATAGGAAGGCAGGGGGTACTCGGCATAGGGAGGATGGATTTGGGTGGTACGGTGGGCATTGTGTGTAGGGACAAGGATGTATGCTTGGGGTGGTGTGTGTACTCACCTAGTTGTACTCACCTAGTTGTGTTTGCGGGGGTTGAGCTCTGGCTCTTTGGTCCCGCCTCTCAACCGTCAATCAACAGGTGTACAGATTCCTGAGCCTATTGGGCTCTATCATATCTACACTTGAAACTGTGAATGGGGCCAGCCTCCACCACATCACCCCCTAATGCATTCCATTTGTCAACCACTCTGACACTAAAAAAGTTCTTTCTAATATCTCTGTGGCTCATTTGGGCACTCAGTTTCCACTTGTGTCCCCTTGTGCGTGTTCCCCTTGTGTTAAATAGACTGTCTTTATCTACCCTATCAATTCCCTTCAGAATCTTGAATGTGGTGATCATGTCCACCCTAACTCTTCTGTCTTCCAGCGAAGTGAGGTTTAATTCCCGTAGTCTCTCCTCGTAGCTCATACCTCTCAGCTCGGGTACTAGTCTGGTGGCAAACCTTTGAACCTTTTCCAGTTTAGTCTTATTCTTGACTAGATATGGACTCCATGCTGGGGCTGCATACTCCAGGATTGGCCTGACATATGTGGTATACAAATTCTGAATGATTCTTTACACAAGTTTCTGAATGCCGTTCGTATGTTGGCCAGCCTGGCATATGTCGCTGATGTTATCCGCTTGATATGTGCTGCAGGAGACAGGTCTGGCGTGATATCAACCCCCAAGTCTTTTTCCTTCTCTGACTCCTGAAGAATTTCCTCTCCCAGATGATACCTTGTATCTGACCTCCTGCTCCCTACACCTATCTTCATTACATTACATTTGGTTGGGTTAAACTCTAACAACCATTTGTTCGACCATTCCTTCAGCTTGTCTAGGTCTTCTTGAAGCCTCAAACAGTCCTCCTCTGTTTTAATCCTTCTCATAATTTTAGTATCGTCCGCAAACATTGAGAGAAATGAATCGATACCCTCCGGGAGATCATTTACATATATGAGAAACAAGATAGGACCGAGTACAGAGCCCTGTGGGACTCCACTGGTGACTTCACGCCAATCGGAGGTCTCACCTCTCACCGTAACTCTCTGCTTCCTATTGCTTAGATACTCCCTTATCTACTGGAGCACCTTACCAGCTACACCTGCCTGTCTCTCCAGCTTATGTACCAGCCTCTTATGCGGTACTGTGTCAAAGGTTTTCCGACAATCCAATAAAATGCAGTCCGCCCAGCCCTCTCTTTCTTGCTTAATTTTTGTCACCTGATCGTAAAATTCTATCAAGCCTGTAAGGCAAGATTTACCCTCCCTGAACCCATGTTGGCGATTTGTCACGAAGTCCCTTCTCTCCAGGTGTGTTACCAGGTTTTTTCTCACGATCTTCTCCATCACCTTGCATGGTATACAAGTCAAGGACACTGGCCTGTAGTTCAGTGCCTCTTGCCTGTTGTGGGAACCGACCTGTGAGATTTATATTTATTTAATTTATATGAATTTATATTTACGTTAATTTATATACTTCGATAGCAATTTGTATAATGATAAGTGGACTGTATTTCTGCAATAATCTCATAATCTCACAAATCGATCCTCTACACATTAGGGGGGGTTATTAAATTATATATATGCAGCCAATCAAACTACAGTATTAACTACACATTATTAAACATTGAAGAGGTTCCTTATCTTATAGTACAGCAGGCTAGTCCACCAGGTATAACTAGGGTGTAGACACCAAATTATCCTCTTTGAGGTAGCTTCCATATCACCCAGTAACTGGTGCACAAATCTTGCTTCCTCGTCTTGACCTGTCAAAAGTGCGCTATCTGTGAAGCCAGATACCTATATATGACAAGCTATATCAGAGAAAACTGTACATGGAACATTGAAGACCTGGCTTAATTACCTTTAGATTGAGGCTTCCACGTGCTCTAACCGGATCACCCTATATCCTGACATTAATGGCCATAAATGAATGATAAACGGGTTTCGGATAGACACTTAACTTGAATTTGTAGACAGCGTGTTGAAAATGGTACACCTTTGGTTTCCATAACACTACGTCCAAGTAAATTTAACAGGAGCCGTATTTGCTCCCGTGTGCCTCTGGTCTAGTATAAACAATGGCTGCCCTCCTTCCTCCCTCTGACGCCTGGCTTACATTGTCCACATGTCAGAAAGTGATAGAAGGGTCACATTTACTCTACTTTAATATTGATAATTAAGTTAATTTATATAACATGTTTTTATGATGGTCAAGTCCAAAGACTAATGTATTTAAGAATAATTCCCAGCAGAATAGCTGGTGAATTATAATAGTATGTGGTGATGATATCCCGTTTTCTATAGACGGTAATTCCACTACAAGTTACGTTTTCTATGGGTAACTTGTTTATACAATACAGCTATTATCTGTATGATTATTAAATGGTGTCGGATTTTCCGACACCTGTCGCCCTTTTTGTATATTGGGACCACATTCGCCGTCTTCCATATTTCTGGGAGGTCTCCCGTCCTCCAGTGACTTACTATACACTATGGAGAGTGGCAAGCAAAGTGCCTCTGCATACTCTTTCAGTACCCATGGTGAGATCCCATCTGGACCAACAGCCTTTCTAACATCCAGATCCAGCAGGTGTCTCTTGACCTCCTCTCTCGTAATTTCGAACTCTTCCAAGGCCGCCTGGTTTACCTCCCTTTCTCCTAGCACAGTGACCTCACCTTGTTCTATTGTGAAGACCTCCTGGAACCTCTTGTTGAGTTCTTGACACACCTCTCTGTCATTCTCTGTATACCTGTCCTCGCCTGTTCTAAGTTTCAATACCTGTTCTTTCACTGTTGTTTTACTTCTGATGTGACTGTGGAGTAGCTTTGGTTCGGGCTTGGCTTTGTTTGCTATATCATTTTCAACACTTTTCTCTGCTTCTCTTCTCACCCTGACATACTCATTCCTGGTTCTCTGGTATCTATCTCTGCTTTC
Source organism: Procambarus clarkii (assembly GCF_040958095.1). Lineage (NCBI taxonomy): Eukaryota > Metazoa > Arthropoda > Malacostraca > Decapoda > Cambaridae > Procambarus > Procambarus clarkii. The sequence continues at coordinate 21,610,023 of NC_091188.1, forward strand.
TGGTGTTCTGTTATTCCGGAAGTTCCTCCACGCCCTTTTGTTCAGTTTACTTCGCTTCCATACATGCCCTATTATACCATGGATTCTTCTGTTGCTTCTCGGATTTTTCCCTTTGGGCCGGGATGAACCTGTTTACTGCCTCCTGACACATTTGGGTAAAATAGTCCATCATACCCTGTACAGACTTATCTCTGAGGTCTGTGTCCCAAGGTATTTCACTTAGGAAACTTCTCATCTGTTCATAATTCCCCTTTCGGTATGCCAGCATTTTGATTCCTAGTTCTTTTTTGGGGGAGATAAGTCCTAGCTCTACCAGGTACTCAAAGTTCAATACACTGTGGTCACTCATTCCCAAGGGTGCTTCCATCTTAACTTCCCTTATATCCCACTCATTTAGGGTAAATATCAAATCAAGCATTGCTGGTTCATCTTCTCCTCTCATTCTTGTTGGATCCTTGATGTGCTGGCTTAGAAAGTTTCTTGTTGCCACGTCCAGCAGCTTAGCTCTCCATGTTTCTGGTCCTCCATGCGGGTCTCTGTTCTTCCAATCTATCTTCCCATGGTTGAAGTCTCTCATAATTAGTAGTCCAGATCCATTCCTGCTAGCAACAGAAGCTGCTCTTTCTATTATGTTAATGGTGGCCATGTTGTGTGTGTTAGTGTGTGTGTGTGTGTGTGTGTGTGTGTGTGTGTGTGTGTGTGTGTGTGTATTCACCAAGTTGTGCTTGCGGGGGTTGAGCTCTGGCTCTTTCAGCCCGCCTTTCAACTGTCAATCAATCCATATCTTTTTTTCCACACACACAAACACACAGGAAACAGCCCGTAGCAGTTGTCTACCTCCCAGGTGCCTATTTACTACCAGGTGAATAGACGCATCAGGTGAAAGAAATTCTGCCCATTTGTTTCAGCCATCGCCGGGGATCGATCCCCCGTTCCCTAGGACTAGTGTATGTGTGTGTATATGTGTGTTTGTGTGTGTACTCACCTAGTTGTACTCACCTAGTTGTGCTTGCGGGGGTTGAGCTCTGGCTCTTTGGTCCCGCCTCTCAACCGTCAATCAACAGGTGTACAGGTTCCTATGCCTATTGGGCTCTATCATATCTACACTTGAAACTGTGTATGGAGTCAGCCTCCACCACATTACTTCCTAATGCATTCCATTTGTCAACCACTCTGACACTAAAAAAGTTTTTTCTAATATCTCTGTGGCTCATTTGGGCACTCAGTTTCCACCTGTGTCCCCTAGTGCGTGTGCCCCTTGTGTTAAATAGCCTGTCTTTATCAACCCTGTCGATTCCCTTGAGAATCTTGAATGTGGTGATCATGTCCCCCCTAACTCTTCTGTCTTCCAACGAAGTGAGGTTTAATTCCCGTAGTCTCTCCTCGTAGCTCATACCTCTCAGCTCGGGTACTAGTCTGCTGGCAAACCTTTGAACCTTTTCCAGTTTAGTCTTATGCTTGACTAGATATGGACTTCATGCTGGAGCCGCATTACTCCAGGATTGGTCTGACATATGTGGTGTATAATGTTCTGAAAGATTCCTTACACAAGTGTCTAAAGGCCGTTCTTATGTTAGCCAACCTGGCATATGCTGCTGATGTTATCCTCATGATATGAGCTTCAGGGGACAGGTCTGGCGTGATATCAACCCCCAGGTCTTTCTCTCTCTCTGACTCCTGAAGTATTTCATCTCCCAAATGATACCTTGTATCTGGTCTCCTGCTTCCTACCCCTATCTTCATTACATTACATTTGCTTGGGTTAAACTCTAACAACCATTGGTTCTACCATTCCTGCAGCTTGTCCAGGTCTTCTTGAAGCCTCAAGCTGTCCTCCTCTGTCTTAATCCTTCTCATAATTTTGGCGTCGTCAGCAAACATTGAGAAAAATGAATCTATACCCTCCGGGAGATCATTTACATATATGAGAAACAAGATAGGACCGAGTACAGAGCCCTGTGGGACTCCACTGGTGACTTCACGCCAATCGGAGGTCTCACCCTTCACCGTAACTCTCTGCTTCCTATTGCTTAGGTACTCCCTTATCCACTGGAGCGCCCTTCCAGTTACTCCTGCCTGTTTCTCCAGCTTATGCATTAACCTTTTATGGGGTACTGTGTCAAAGGCTTTCCGACAGTCCAAAAAAATGCAGTCCGCCCATCCTTCTTTTTCTTGCTTAATCTTTGTCACCTGATTGTAGAATTCTATCAAGCCTGTAAGGCAAGATTTACCATCCCTGAACCATGTTGATGGGTTGTCATGAAGTCTCTTCTCTCCAGATGTGTTACTAGGTTTTTTTTTCACAATCTTCTCCATCACCTTGCATGGTATACAAGTTAAGGACACTGGCCTGTAGTTCAGTGCCTCTTGTCTGTCACCCTTTTTGTATATTGGTACTACATGAGCAGTCTTCCATATTTCTGGTAGGTCTCCCATTTCCAGTGACCTACTATACACTATGGAGAGTGGCAAGCAAAGTGCTCCTGCACACTCTTTCAATACCCATGGTGAGATTCCGTCCGGCCCAACAGCTTTTCTCACATCCAGCTCCAATAGGTGCTTCTTGACCTCATCTCTTGTAATTTCGAACCTTTCCAAGGTCACCTGGTTTGCTGCTACCTCTCCTATCGCCATGACTTCTCCCTGTTCTATTGTAAAGACCTCCTGGAACCTTTTGTTGAGTTCTTCACACACCTATTTGTCATTCTCTGTGTACCTGTCCTCGCCCACCCTAAGTTTCATCACCTGTTTCTTCACTGTTGTCTTCCTCCTGATGTGACTGTGTAGTAGCTTTGGTTCGGTCTTGGCTTTATTAGCTATATCATTTTCATACCTTTTCTCAGCTGCTCTTCTCACACTAACATACTCGTTCCTGGTTCTCTGGTATCTCTCTCTACTTTCTGGTGTTCTGTTATTACGGAAGTTCCTCCATGCCCTTTTGTTCAGCTCCTTTGCTTTCATACATTCCCTATTAAACCACGGATTCTTCCTTTGCTTCTCTGTTTTTTCCTGTCGGGCTGGAACAAACCTGCTTACAGCCTCCTGACATTTTTGGGTGACATAGTCCATCATGTCTTGTACGGACTTGGTTCCGAGTTCTGTGTCCCAATGTATATCCCATAGGAATTTATTCATCTCCTCATAGTTTCCTTTTCGGTACGCCAGCCCTTTGTTTCCCAGTTCTTTGGGGGTGATAATTCCGAGCTCAACCAGGTACTCAAAGCTCAATACACTATGATCACTCATTCCCAAAGGGAATGTGTGTGTGTGCGTGTGTGTGTGTGTGTACTCGCCTATTTGTGCTTGCGGGGGTTGAGCTTTGGCTCTTTGGTCCCGAGGTCTCTTTGTGTGTGTGTGTGTGTGTGTGTGTGTGTGTGTGTGTGTGTGTGTGTGTGTGTGTGTGTGTGTGTGTGTGTATGTGTGTGTGTGTGTATGTGTGTGTGTGTGTGTGTGTGTGTGTGGGAGAGGAATAGAGAAAGAGAGAAGAGAGAGAAATAAGGAAAGAAAGAATGAATGCAGGAGCCAGCCGGCAAGGACTGCGATAGAATGTAATAATGCATCAGTATCTCCTCTCTCCCGTCATCTCCCGGTAAACAGCCACATCACTCACGGATGCGTTCAATTTCAAAGTCGTCAGAGGACATCAAAAGGGTCGTTACAGTGAGCAGTATCTAGCGCCGGTGAACAAAGGGGGCTAGGAGAGGGGAGGGATAGAGCCCCCAGGACTGTGGAGGGGTTGGGATGGATAAACTGGGCTAGTGTGGCTTGAAATGGCGCACATAACATAGAATCTGAAGGAAATACGTATGAGACCGGCTGAAGTGTTATGTTTCATCTAGGACGAGATATGAAGCATTATTAAAGTTGATGGAAAACCGTATGGTAATCTTTTCACGGTGTAAACCACGAGGGAACGTTTCTGCTTTAACTAATTGATCCAGTTACATTCCGATATCTTCATGACCAAGACGAAACATCCAGTATACCGTCCCAGCCATCATTGAAACATAGAAGATTGGTAAGCTGCAGTGGGCTTATTGGAGCATAGTGGTCCATCACCTCACTCACAGTAATATATTCAGCTGGTCCAAATTGTAGCCACTTGTACTCTGCCTCTGAAGATGGCGGAAGGGTCCTCGAAACGCCTCTCTTAACGTCAGACTATTAAAAGAGTAAAAGGAACGTTGGAGTGTTAATAGTTCAACTTCCCTCTCAAGCAAAAAAAAAACATAATATTAGAGATAATTAGAGCTAGAATCACACACATATATATATATATATATATATATATATATATATATATATATATATATATAAAATATATAATCGTTCAAAATCGCTAATCTCCGAAAGGTCTTCACCGATTTCTTTGAAATTTTCACTACAATGTTCCATTCGCATCCGAGCGGGTTTTTATATACATACTATATAGATGTCACATCTATGACGGGGAAAAATATGTTTTTTTTAAAAACTATGTTTTTACTGTGTTTTTCATGTGATGGAAATCTTCGAAACCTCTTTACCGATAGTTTTGAAATTTTGACACAAAGTTGTATTTGAATTGGCGCATGTTTTTTTATACCTACTATATACATGCCTCACCTGTGACAGGAAAAAACTGTTTTTTTTTAAACAGCGCTATCTGTTGGATGTAAGAGCAACACACACTGTAATTTCCGTAAGTTCTTCACTAATTGCTTTAAAATTTTGACACAACGTTCTATTAGAATACGTCCGTGTTTTTATATACCTACTATATAGATACCACACCTGTGACAGGTAAAAACATGCTCTTTTTGAAAAAAGAGCCATCTGTTGCACGAAAGAGCAACACACACTATACTAAATATGTTAAGATTACATTTCAATGTTTCAGATTGCATTCACAAATTGAATTTTCATAGATTTCGATTTATTTTCATTTAGAAAATTATTATTTTCTGTGACATTGCATTGGAATTGAGCTGTGTTGTTTACCATACCGTTCATTTCGTGAGTATAGTTTATTATTTTATTTTTCATTGTTTTTCATTTCGTTTTTTTTTTAACTTTTTCTTATACATTAGTGATGGGAACATCAAATCATTTGGGAATGCATCGGGCGAGGAAGTGGGGAATGATGGGGAGGGCGAGGGGATGGGAGTGGAGAATAGTGGAGAGGACGAGGGAAGGGGTAATGGTGGTCAAGACGAGGGGACAGGGGAGTGGAGAATGGTGGGGAGGATAAGCGGACAGGGGAGTGGGGGATGGTGGGGAGGACGATGGGACGAGGGAGGGGAGAATGGTAGGGAGGACGAGGGGATGGGGGAGTGGGGAATGGTTAGGAGGATGTGGGGACGTGGGAGTGAGGAATGGTTGGGAGGACGAGTAGATGGGAGAGGAGAAAATGGTGGGGGAGGAAGAAATGGTGGCAGGAGGATTGGGAGACAGGGAAATGTTGCTGTGACTTAGCAACACATATAGGTTACTAAGCCACAGCATATGCGTGGTCTGGGTACAACTAGTATAAAAATAAAAATGTAAATGTTTACTTAAAATTGCTAATCTCTGAAAGTCCTTTACCGAATGCTTCAAAATTTTGACACAACGTTCTATTCACATCCGAGCGGGTTTTTATATACATACTATAGAGGTCACGTCTGTGACGGGAAAAAACAATAAAAATAAACAGTGTTTTTCATGTGAGGGAAAATCTTTACCAATAGCTTTGAAATTTTACCAATAGCTTTACTAATAGTTTTGAAATTTTGACATAACGTTACATTCGAATAGGTGCAGGTTTTTATATAACTACTATATACATGGCTCACCTGTGACAGGTAAAAACATGCTTTTTTGAAAAACATAGCCATATCTTGCATGTAATAGCAACACACGCTGTACTACATATGTTACGATTCCATTTCACTGTTTCCGATTGCATTGATAAATTGAATTTTTGTAGATTTCGATTTATTTTCATTTTGATTTAATTATTTTGTGTGACATTGCATTGGAATTGACCTGTGTTGTTTACCATACTGTTCATTTTGTGAGTATAGGTTATTTTTTATTTTTCTTATTTTTTGTTTAACTTCTACTGGTGGGGAGGACGAGGGGACGAGAATTGGGGATAGTGGGGAGGACAAAAGTACAGGTAAGGGGGTTAATGGTGGAGAGGATGAGGGGACGAGGGAGTGTGGCATGGTGAGGAGAACGAGAGGACGGGGGAATGTAGAATGGTGGGGAGGACGAGGGGACAGAGGAGTGGGGAATAGTGGGGAGGACGAAGGGATGGTGGAGTGGGGATGGGGGGGGGGGTGAACGAGGGGACGAGGGAGGTGGGAATGGTGGGGAGGACCGGGGAGGGTTACTGTGGCTCAGCCACACATGGCCAGGTGCAGCTAGTATATTACACACACACTATTATATATATATATATATATATATATATATATATATATATATATATATATATATATATATATATGTATATATATGCTAGCTGTACCCGGCCAGGCGTTGCTGATTCACAGTAACCTTCCCCGGTCCTCCCCACCATTCCCACCCCCCCCCCCCTCTGTCTCCTCATCCTCCCGATGACTTGACAGTGAGGTACAGAGAGGCAGCGAGAGACAGGAACAAAAATGGACATTAGAGATAAAGACTAAAGACTAAGTTATGGAAGAGTACTAAGCACAAGAGATCGTTGATTTCGAGACAGGCGGTGAATGAGGAGTGTGAGAGACAGGTGGAGAATGAGGAGTGTGAGAGACAGGTGGTGAATGAGGAGTGTGAGAGACAGGTGGAGAATGAGGAGTGTGAGAGACAGTTGGAGAATGAGGAGTGTGAGAGACAGGTGGAGAATGAGGAGTGTGAGAGACAGGTGGTGAATGAGGAGTGTGAGAGACAGGTGGAGAATGAGGAGTGTGAGAGACAGTTGGAGAATGAGGAGTGTGAGAGACAGGTGGAGAATGAGGAGTGTGAGAGACAGGCGGTGAATGAGGAGTGTGAGAGACAGGTGGAGAATGAGGAGTGTGAGAGACAGGCGGTGAATGAGGAGTGTGAGAGACAGGTGGAGAATGAGGAGTGTGAGAGACAGGTGGTGAATGAGGAGTGTGAGAGACAGGCGGTGAATGAGGAGTGTGAGAGACAGGTGGAGAATGAGGAGTGTGAGAGACAGTTGGAGAATGAGGAGTGTGAGAGACAGGTGGAGAATGAGGAGTGTGAGAGACAGTTGGAGAATGAGGAGTGTGAGAGACAGGTGGAGAATGAGGAGTGTGAGAGACAGGTGGAGAATGAGGAGTGTGAGAGACAGGCGGTGAATGAGGAGTGTGAGAGACAGGCGGTGAATGAGGAGTGTGAGAGACAGGCGGAGAATGAGGAGTGTGAGAGACAGGCGGTGAATGAGGAGTGTGAGAGACAGGCGGTGAATGAGGAGTGTGAGAGACAGGTGGAGAATGAGGAGTGTGAGAGACAGGCGGTGAATGAGGAGTGTGAGAGACAGGTGGAGAATGAGGAGTGTGAGAGACAGTTGGAGAATGAGGAGTGTGAGAGACAGGTGGTGAATGAGGAGTGTGAGAGACAGGTGGAGAATGAGGAGTGTGAGAGACAGTTGGAGAATGAGGAGTGTGAGAGACAGGTGGTGAATGAGGAGTGTGAGAGACAGGTGGAGAATAAGGAGTGTGTGTGACACAGGCGGTGAGTGAGGAGTGTGATAGACAATTAGGGAAAGCATTAAGTGTTACAAACAGGTGGAGAAGGGTTGAGTGTGAGAAAGAAGTAGGGAACAGGAATGAGTGTGAGAACAGGTGGGGAATGCTAAGAGAGTGTTAACGCTCCGCAACAAAATTATTGATTTCTTAACCTTATTAACAGTTACAAATAACCCTAAGTGAACCAGAACAAGCAACACTCCCGTGACACCAAACCGGAGCCCTAAATATCGATTATTCCTCTGCCGAAATTGTTCCTTTTTGAAGAGACATTTGCATATCAGCCCTCAGGAGTGACGGTGGCAGTTTTGCCTGACAATTTGGCCATGTCGCGGCTGTCAATCACCTCCGTCAGCTGCGTATGCTGGCCCGCGCTGCGGCCACACCTGCTGAAAACGACCAGTTGTGTCGAGGCTACCAAATGGTGGCAATGATCTGTTGTGTCGTGGTAACATGTAGAGGTAATGATCAGATGTGGAGAGGACGATATGTAGCATCCGTGAAGGCCTTGTCGGGCACCCGCGTACTCTCATATATTGTATATTATCTTTTCCTACCACCCGGTATATTTTGTGTGTTTGTCATTTTATTTTATATAAAATTTCATTACACAGGAAAGATTATATTTTATATATATATATATATATATATATATATATATATATATATATATATATATATATATAATATGTCGTACCTAGTAGCCAGAACGCACTTCTCAGCCTACAATGCATGGACTGATTTGCCTAATAAGCCAAGTTATCATGAATTAATATATTTTCTCTAATTTTTTTCTTATGAAATGATAAAGCTACCCATTTCATTAGGTATGAGGTCAATATTTTTTTATTGGAGTTAAAAATAACGTAGATATATGACCGAACCTAACCAACCCTACCTAACCTAACCTAACCTATCTTTATAGGTTAGGTTAGGTAGCTGAAAAAGTTAGGCTAGGTTAGGTTAGGTAGGTTAGGTAGTCGAAAAACAATTAATTCATGAAAACTTGCTTATTAGGCAAATCAGGGCCTTGTATAGTAGGCATAGAAGGGCGTTCTGGCTATTAGGTACGACATTATATATATATATATATATATATATATATATATATATATATATATATAAACCACAGAAACTGTATTGGAGGGGACCTACATTCAATCCAATGCGTTATGTGTGGTTTCCTCCGAGGCTATGGGTCCCCCTTCTTCCAGCCAGAGGTGGTACTCCCTTCCCTTTTGTTTAGAAAAAAAATAAATATATGTAATATATATATATATATATATATATATATATATATATATATATATATATATATATATATATATATATATATATATATATATATATATATATTGTTTCTGCAGAAGGTGTCCAGCAGGGAGACCCACTTGCCCCTTTTCTTTTTTGCATGGCTGTTAAAGAGGTCACAAGCAGGTTGACCAGCGAACTCAACATCTGGTTCCTGGACGATGGCACCCTGGCAGGGGCACAAGAGTCCCTGCTAGAAGATCTACAGCTGGTGAAATCTAAGGGAGAGGAGTTAGGACTCACCCTAAACCCATTAAAGTGTGAAATCATCTCATCTAGCCAACCAACCATAGATGCAGTGCGAACCATATTGCCAGGAGCCCAAGTGATCGCTCCCACCGACAGTGTGCTGCTAGGGGCACCTCTGGGCTCGAGAAGTCCTCTGGGCTGGGCTTAAGGTAGTCCTCGAAGAAAAGCTGAACGACCTGAGGAGGATGGAGGGAAGAATAGGGGCTTTGGACGCCCACGATGCTCTGTACCTTCTCACAAGGTGCCTGGCTTTGCCCAGACTGACCTATTTCCTAAGGTGTGCTCCCTCCTTCGACAGCCCAAAATTAACAGAATATGACACACTCCTAAGGTCAATAACCGTGAAAGTGTTAAACCTCTCCCTGCAAGATGACCAATGGGACCAAGCAACGCTCCCAGTTAGACTCGGGGGGATAGGTATTCGCAAGGCGACACAGTTAGCATTGCCGGCATTCTTATCCTCGACCAGTGCAACAGGTGAATTAGTTAAGGAAATACTACCGGAACACCTAAGAGACTTCATTGGGATTCATGATCCCAAATTCGCGGAAGGAGCCGGTCAGTGGGACACTCTCGTCAACTCTCATCCTCGACCGACTTTTCCAAATGACTGCAAACAGTCCAAATGGGATAGCCCCATAGTGGAGAACATCGCCACATCATTGCTGGAGGCAGCTTCCAGGAAGGACAAAGCGCGTCTTCTAGCTGTGCAAGCGCCCCATGCCGGGGACTTCCTGTTGGCAGTCCCTAATTCCGTCTTGGGCACCCGCCTGGACCATCGGACCCTAAGTATTGGTGTTGCTCTGCGCCTTGCCGCCCCTATCTCCACCGAGCATCGGTGTATTTGCGGCCATGCACGGGCAGACCAATACGGCAGCCATGGTCTCATCTGTCGTAAGACACAGGGAAAGATTTCCAGACATGAAGCAGTCAATGACATCATCAAGAGAAGTTTGGCTTCAGCTGGATGCCCAGCACAAAGGGAACCTCAGTTGTGCAGGCCTGACAACAGCCAAAAACGCCCAGATGGAGTCACCCTGCAGCCGTGGAGGGAAGGTAAACAGGTCGTGTGGGACTACACGTGTGCATCCACATTGGCTGATACCTATCTACCTTACAGCGCAGCTGAGGGAGGCGGGGCGGCCACCTTCAGGGAGACCCAGAAAACTAACAAGTACAGGGACCTAGAACGTTGTTACAGGTTCGTGCCAATAGGCTCTGAGACTCTGGGCGCCTGGGGTAAATGTGCACTTAAGTTCCTGAAGGAGCTGGGCGAGGAACTCATTGGGAAGACTAGAGACCCAAGAGCGGCCAGTTTTATGTTTCAGCGCCTCAGTGTCGCTGTTCAGAGGGGAAATGCGTGCTGTATCCTGGGTACGCACCCGACCCCCGAGGAGCTGGACGAGGTCTTCGAACACTGATTGGTATATTGTTATATAAGTGTGTGTTTTCTGTAAACTGTAGCATTGCAATAAAATCAAATAAAAAAAATAAAAAAAATAATAGGGGTGGTAGGAGAGGAAAAGATTAAAGTATTCAGTGAGAATCCACAAGGTCTTCTCTGAACACTATTTATTTTCTTCTTCGAGGATGTGGGTCCCTTTAATTAAACCAGTGGTGGTACCCCTAAATATATATATATATATATATATATATATATATATATATATATATATATATATATATATATATATATACATATATAATATTATATATATATATATTTTTTTTTGTATCAACCCATGTATATCTTGTAACCATCAAATGCATAATAAAGCACAAAAAATAAAAAAGGAAGGGGGTGGTAGGAGAGAAGCACACAGAAACTGTATTGGAGGGGATCTAAACATTCCCTCTAATGCGTTATGCGTGGTTTCCTCCGAGGCTATGGGTCCCCCTTCTTCCAGCTAGAGGTGGTACTCCCTCCTATATATATATATATATATATATATATATATATATATATATATATATATATATATATATATATATATATATATATATAATGTTGTTGAATAAGACCGAAAAGGTAAGATTAATAATTCTAACACGAATTTTCACAATATTTCTTATGTTTTTCTTCACTGTCAGTGGTAATGGAAATATAAATTCTGCAAAATTCATTTTTATTTATGGTCTGACGCCTGAACGCGTTTCTTAATGGCTTATTACATTTTCAAAGACTTATTATACAAACAAATTCATCGTACTTAGACACGCTTTTGGGTGAGGTGATATGGTACAAACGTTTTAGGTGAAGTGAATAAACTTGTGACAAACACAAGACAGAACACGAAACAATGGGTATAAGTTGGGTATGAGAACATATGAATGGAAGTAACTGCAGAAGGCCTATTGGCCCATACCTCTTCTTGCTGCTGCTATGTTAGTTACTGTCAGAGTAAAAGAGAGAAATGTATGTGTACTCACCTAATTGTACTCACCTAATTGTGCTTGCGGGGGTTGAGCTTTGGCTCTTTGGTCCCGCCTCTCAACTGTCAACTGGTGTACAGATTCCTGAGCCTACTGGGCTCTATCATATCTACATTTGAAACTGTGTATCCATTTATTAACTACTGTGACATATAGACGTGTGGCCACGTCTGTGATAGAAAATAATAATAAAAATAAAAAAAATCATCCTGATTGTTTCATCCACAGACACGTTGGTAAACAGCGACTTCACATCCAGAGAGGCTTTCATTCCCATGGCCTCCACGCAATAAGTCAATAAATCCCTTTAGAAACTTCAGGCTGAAAGCACAAGGTACATTAGGAGTCAGCAGGCAGTCGAGTCGCTTAGCCAGTTTGTATGTGGGTGTGGGTATCTGGCTGATGATTAACTGAAGTGGGTTTCCGGGTTTGTGGGTTTGACATTCCCATATGCATAACCAGGTTTGTATTCTTCTGCAACCTTTGACAGGTGGAGTCCAGATTTCTTGGCGTTAACAGTTTCAATCAATCTGTTTACCTTTGTTTTCAATTCGGCTGTAGTGTCTATCCTTTGTGACCCTTTGGAATGTAGTTTGTTCGGAGAGGATGAGGTTCATTTTTGACAGATATTCGTCGTTTTTAATAATAACGTATATTGGGCACTAGTCAAATCTCCTGACGACTATCTCCTTATTCTCACGAAGGCACTTAGCTGCCGCTTTGAGCTCGGGAGACAGTATGGTGTTTCTGTAGTTCCCTCGAATCTTTCCCCCTGCAATAAGTTCCACTTATATTTATGAGCTATAAAAGTTAAGAGAGGCTACCCCAAGGCGTCCGGCCTTGAATAATAGTCAGAAATTTTTGTTTTTTTGTTTTATCTATATCTATAAGTCTCTTATAGATATAGACATATGGGGTATCCTCCTGTGCCTAGGTCTCTCTTCCCCTTCCCCATTCCCCAGCTCTCTGACAATGTCCCTCGCACCTCATCTCTCTCATCTCTGCCTATCGCCTCCTCTCCTCCCATCTCCTCCCCTCTTTGACTTTCTTCCCCTTTCTTACTTTCTTCCCCTTTCTTACTTTCTTCCCCTCTTCTCCCTTCTCTGATTTTCTTCCCCTCTCCTCTCCTCTCTCTTCTCTCTTCTCCTCTCTCCCACTTACCCCCTATCCCACCCTCTACACCTTTCTTCCACAAATTCCCTCAACATTATCCCTCTCTCCTTCTCATATCTCTGGCCACTCTCCTTCACTCTATACCCTCTCTTCCTATCTCTCTCTCCTCTGTCGCCTCTTCCCCCCTTCTTTTTCTTTCCCTTTCTTGATCTATCTCTCCCCTCACTGCTTCCCTCTCTTCAAACATCCCAACTTGTCCCCATACACAAGGTTATTCACCATTCAAAGTTCGGTGTGACTAGCCCCAAGCTTCTACCTTTCATCCCTTTGACAAACAGACCAACAGGCAAACAAAGAAAAAGACATTCTTTGATAGACTGGTGGTACCCCTGTCTCCATCTGTTTGTATCTCCCTCCTCCCTATCTTACTTCTCATCCTCCCTCCGTCCCATTTTCCCTCCTTCCTTCTCATATTATTCCTTCCTCCCCTCTCCCCCGTTGTCCTTCCTATCCACTCTGCCTCCATACATCTCTCCCATTACCCTTCCTCTAGTCTCCTTCCATCCCTCTCTCCCATTCATCCTCCCCCTATCCCATCACCCCTTCCCTCGCTCCCATTCTCTCTATCCCAGTGGGAAAAACACGCTCGAGTTACAATGAATTAATCTTGACTCAACATTATAATTCAACGTCAAAAACTGCCAAGAAATCTGTTGGTATAAACTGTGTGAACAATCAACACCACATATCAGCCTTCATGGGAGTCGTTGGTTGTCGCAATAGGAGTCAATCCAATTAAGGTGGGGAACGGGGGTCGACCCCAACCACCCTATGACACTCGCCATACAATCCCAATTCACAAATAATTATCAATCAAATTTCTCATAATAAATGCATTTACGTTTACCTTGAAATCTCTCCCTCGGAAAAAGAGTAAGAGAGAGAGAGAGAGAGAGAGAGAGAGAGAGAGAGAGAGAGAGAGAGAGAGAGAGAGAGAGAGAGAGAGAGAGAGAGAGAGAGAGAAAGACAGACATACAAACATAAACAGAGAAAGAGAGAGATGACTGAACACATCCACATCTACGAGCGTGAGCACAAACTCCAATACAATATAACATCACAGTCACCCCTCTCCCCCTCCAGCCCATCCCTGCTAAACACCTACATTATTCACGGATGCGGTCAGTTGCAAACTCATCACCGGACATCAAAAAGATCGTTAAGGCGAGCCGTACCCGGCACGAGTACGCAAGGCTGAGTACGGCGTACACGGGGAGGCACTCACCTGGTACTCGGCTAGTACCAGCCAGGAGTAGCACACAATCTCATGTTGCAAAAAGAGTAAACACAACCTTCGGAAGATAGCTTGTCCAGCATCCAGAAGCCTATGTCAACACTACGGCGAAATGACGGACAGACTCTGCTAGCTGGAGTGAAGGTGTAGACGGGGTACATCTCAGTCAGCGACAAGTGAAAATATTCCCGTCAGGGACCAGAAAACATTTTCTCAGTAAGAGACTTAAAACAACATACCTCTATCAAGAGATTCTCTCTCTCTCTCTCTATATATATATATATATATATATATATATACTTCAATCGGAGGCTTTTATAAATATACCTCAGCCAGGGGCACAGGAAAAGATGTCCCAGCCAGAGACTAGGATAGGCACGGAGCCAAGGGCTAGTAGGGGTACGCATCAAAGGGATGGTCTCTCCCCAGTGTAATGGAAAAAAAGTTATTATATATATATATATATATATATATATATATATATATATATATATATATATATATATATATATGTATATATATATATATATATATATATATATATATATATATATATACATATATATATATATATATATATATATATATATATATATATATATATATATATATATATATATATATATTAGTATATTTTGGTAGCAGTCTTTCCTGTAGACATATATTATTAAATATGACCGAAAAAGTAAGATTAATAATTCTAACACGAATTTTCTCAATCTTTCGTACATTTCTTTTCACTGTTGGAGGTAAATCAAAAATCAATTCTCCAAAATTCATTTTTATTTCTAGTCTGACGCGACACGAGCGCGTTTCGTAAAACTTATTACATTTTCAAAGACTTTAGTTCACAAATACACAACTGAATAGAACTTACGCATCTCCGATTTTATATCTACATTTGAGTGAGATGGAAGGGGTGATGTGGCATTAACAAAAGACAGAGCAAGAGGTGGCATTAATAGGGTATTAATTTCATCAACACAAGACAGAACAAGAGGTGGTATTAATAGGGTATTAATTTCATCAACACAAGACAGAACACGAAACAATGGGTATTGAATAGAAGTGTTTGTAGAAAGCCTATTGGTCCATATTTCTTGATGCTTCTATATTGGAGCGGAGTCTAGAGGTGGGTAGAATATAGTTGTGCAATAATTGGCTGTTGATTGCTGGTGTTGACTTCTTGATGTGTAGTGCCTCGCAAACGTCAAGCCGCCTGCCTATCGCTGTATCTATCGATGATTTCTGTGTTGTTTACTAGGATTTCTCTGGCTATGGTTTGGTTGTGGGAAGAGATTATATGTTCCTTAATGGAGCCCTGTTGCTTATGCATCGTTAAACGCCTAGAAAGAGATGTTGTTATCTTGCCTATATACTGGGTTTTTTGGAGCTTACAGTCCCCAAGAGGGCATTTAAAGGCATAGACGACGTTAGTCTCTTTTAAAGCGTTCTGTTTTGTGTCTGGAGAGTTTCTCATGAGTAGGCTGGCCGTTTTTCTGGTTTTATAGTAAATCGTCAGTTGTATCCTCTGATTTTTGTCTGTAGGGATAACGTTTCTATTAACAATATCTTTCAGGACCCTTTCCTCCGTTTTATGAGCTGTGGAAAAGAAGTTCCTGTAAAATAGTCTAATAGGGGGTATAGGTGTTGTGTTAGTTGTCTCTTCAGGAGGTTGCATGGCTTTTCACTTTCCTTCTTATGATGTCTTCGACGAAACCATTGGAGAAGCCGTTATTGACTAGGACCTGCCTTACCCTGCAGAGTTCTTCGTCGACTTGCTTCCATTCTGAGCTGTGGATAAGAGCACGGTCGACATATGCGTTAACAACACTCCTCTTGTACCTGTCTGGGCAGTCGCTGTTGGCATTTAGGCACATTCCTATGTTCGTTTCCTTAGTGTAGACTGCAGTGTGGAAACCTCCGCCCTTTTCCATGACTGTTACATCTAGAAAGGGCAGCTTCCCATCCTTTTCCATCTCGTAAGTGAAACGCAGCACGGAACTCTGCTCAAATGCCTCCTTCAGCTCCTGCAGATGTCTGACATCAGGTACCTGTGTAAAAATGTCGTCAACATACCTGCAGTATATGGCCGGTTTCAAGTTCATGTCGACTAAGACTTTTTGCTCGATGGTACCCATGTAGAAGTTTGCAAACAGGACACCTAGGGGAGAACCTATGGTGACCCCATCTACTTGCTTATACATGTGCCCATCCGGGCTCAAGAAGGGTGCCTCTTTAGTACAAGCTTGGAGTAGTTTCCTCAGAATATTTTCTGGTATGTCAAGAGGAGTACAGGCTGGATCACGATACACTCTGTCGGCTATCATTCCGATTGTCTCGTCCACAGGTACGTTGGTAAACAGCGATTCTACGTCCAACGAGGCTCTTATCCCTGTGGCCCGTGTGATACAGCGATAGCAGGCGGCTTGACGTTTGCGAGGCACTACACATCAAGAAGTCAACACCAGCAATCAACAGCCAATTATTGCACAACTATATTCTACCCACCTCTAGACTCCGCTCCAATATAGAAGCATCAAGAAATATGGACCAATAGGCTTTCTACAAACACTTCTATTCAATACCCATTGTTTCGTGTTCTGTCTTGTGTTGATGAAATTAATACCTTATTAATGCCACCTCTTGTTCTGTCTTGTGTTGATGAAATTAATACCCTATTAATGAAACCTCACCCCATCCACCTCACTCAAATGTAGATATAAAATCGGAGATGCGTAAGTTCTATTCAGTTGTGTATTTGTGAACTAAAGTCTTTGAAAATGTAATAAGTTTTACGAAACGCGCTCGTGTCGCGTCAGACTAGAAATAAAAATGAATTTTGGAGAATTGATTTTTGATTTACCTCCAACAGTGAAAAGAAATGTACGAAAGATTGAGAAAATTCGTGTTAGAATTATTAATCTTACTTTTTCGGTCATATATATATATATATATATATATATATATATATATAATGTATGTATGTGTGTGTGTATGTGTGTGTGTGTGTGTGCTCACCTAATTGTGCTTGCGGGGGTTGAGCTTTGGTTCATTGGTCCCGCCTCTCAACCGTCAATCAACTGGTGTACAGATTCCTGAGCCAACTGGGCTCTATCATATCTACATTTGAAACTATGTATGGAGTCAGTCTCCACCACATCACTTCCTAGTGCATTCCATTGACTAACTACTCTGACACTGAAAAAGTTCTTTCTAATGTCTCTGTGGCTCATTTGGGTACTCAGCTTCCACCTGTGTCCCCTTGTTCGCGTCCCTCCAATGTTGAATAGTTCATCCTTGTTTACCCGGTCGATTCCCCTGAGGATTTTGTACGTTGTGATTATGTCTCCCTTACTCTTCTGTCTTCCAGTGTCGTAAAGTGCATTTCCCGCAGCCTTTCCTCATAACTCATGCCTCTTAGTTCTGAAACTAGTCTAGTAGCATACCTTTGGACTTTTTCCAGCTTCGTCTTGTGCTTGACAAGGTACGGGCTCCATACTCCAGGATTGGTCTTACATATGTGGTGTACAGGATTCTGAATGATTCCTTACACAGGTTCCTGAACGCCGTTCTGATGTTAGCCAGCCTCGCATATGCCGCAGACGTTATTCTCTTTATGTGGGCTTCAGGAGACAGGTTTGGTGTGATATCAACTCCTAGATCTTTCTCTCTGTCTGTTTCATTAAGTTCTTCCTCTCCTATTCTGTATCCTGTGTCTGGCCTCCTGTTTCCACTGCCTAGTTTCATTACTTTGCATTTACTCGGGTTGAACTTCAACAGCCATTTGTTGGACCATTCACTCAGTCTATCTAGGTCATCTTGTAGCCTCCTTTTATCATCCTCTGTTTCAATCCTCCTCATAATTTTTGCATCATCGGCAAACATTGAGAGGAACGAATCTATACCCTCTGGGAGATCATTTACATATACCAGAAACAGTATAGGTCCAAGGACTGACCCCTGCGGGACTCCACTTGTAACGTCTCGCCAATCTGAGACCTCACCCCTCACACAGACTCGTTGTCTCCTGTTGCTTAGGTACTCCTCTATCCACCGGATTACCTTCCCTCTCACCCCAGCCTGCATCTCCAACTTTCGCACTAGCCTCTTGTGTGGCACTGTATCAAAGGCTTTCTGACAATCCAAAAATATGCAGTCTGCCCACCCTTCTCTTTCTTGCCTTATTTTTGTGTGTGTGTGTGTGTGTGTGTGTGTGTGTGTGTGTGTGTGTGTGTGTGTGTGTGTGTGTGTGTGTGTACTCACCTAATTGTACTCACCTAATTGTGCTTGCGGGGGTTGAGCTTTGGCTCTTTGGTCCCGCCTCTCAACTGTCAATCAACTGGTGTACAGATTCCTGAGCCTACTGGGCTCTATCATACCTACATTTGAAACTGTGTATGGAGTCAGCCTCCACCACATCACTTCCTAGTGCATTCCATTTATTAACTACTCTGACACTGAAAAAATTCTTTCTAACGTCTCTGTGGCTCATCTGGGTACTAAGTTTCCACCTGTGTCCCCTTGTTCGTGTCCCACCCGTGCTGAAGAGTTTGTCTTTGTCCACCCTGTCAATTCCCCTGAGAATTTTGTAGGTGGTTATCATGTCTCCCCTTACTCTTCTGTTTTCCAGGGATGTGAGGTTCAGCTCCTTTAGCCTTTCCTCGTAGCTCAATCCTCTCAGTTCCGGGACGAGCCTGGTGGCATACCGCTGAATCTTCTCTAACTTTGTCTTGTGTTTAACTAGGTATGGACTCCAGGCTGGAGCTGCATACTCCAGGATTGGTCTTACATAAGTGGTATACAGGGTTCTGAAAGATTCCTTACACAAGTTTCTGAAGGCAGTTCTTATGTTGGCCAGTCTAGCATATGCCGCTGATGATATTCTTTTGATGTGGGCCTCTGGGGACAGGTTCGGTGTGATATCAACCCCCAGATCCTTCTCTCTATTTGATTCTTGCAGGATTTCCCCTCCCAGATGATACCTTGTGTTCAGCCTCCTGCTCCCTTCGCCTAATTTCATCACCTTACACTTTCCAGAGTTGAACTTCAGCAGCCATTTTCTAGACCATTCCTCCAGTTTATCCAGGTCATCCTGTAGTCTCTGCCTATCTTCATCCGTCTTGATTCTTCTCATAATTTTTGCATCATCAGCAAACATCGAGAGGAATGAGTCTATACCCTCTGGAAGATCGTTCACATATATTAGAAACAGGATGGGTCCAAGTACTGAGCCCTGTGGGACTCCGCTGGTGACATCTCGCCACTCTGATGTCTTCCCCATCACCGTTACTCGCTGTTTCCTGTTGCTTAAGTACTCCCTTATCCACTGGAGCACCTTCCCTTTTACTCCTGCCTGTTGCTCCAACTTTTTTAACAGCCTTTTATGGGGTACTGTGTCGAAGGCTTTTTGGCAATCCAGGAAAATGCAGTCGGCCCACCCTTCTCTTTCCTGCCTAATTTTCGTTGCCTGGTCATAAAATTCTATTAACCCTGTGAGGCACGATTTACCATCTCTGAACCCATGTTGGTGGTGCGTTACAAAGTTATTTCCCTCCAGATGCTCTACGAGCCTTTTCCTCACGATCTTCTCCAGCACCTTGCATGGTATACAAGTTAAGGAAACTGGCCTGTAATTCAGTGCCTCTTGCCTGTCACCCTTTTTGTATATTGGGACCACGTTAGCTGTCTTCCAACTTTCTGGTAAGTCTCCTGTTTCCAGTGACCTGTTATACACCATAGAGAGTGGCACACTTAGTGCTTCTGCACCTTCCTTTAGTATCCATGGTGAGATTCTATCAGGCCCAACAGCCTTTGTCACATCTAGCTCCAGCAGACACCTTTTGACCTCATCACTGGTGAGGTCAAATTCCTCCAAGGTTTCCAAGGTTGCCGCCTCCTCATTTAGTGCAGGGGCTTCTCCTTGTTCTATTGAGAAGACCTCCTGGAATCTCTTGTGTGTGTGTGTGTGTGTGTGTGTATGTGCCGGAGAGGGGAACTAATTTTCACAGCCAAATTAAAACTCTGAAGTACTTTTATGTCTATTTTCTCTTAGGTATTCTAAAAAAAATTTTTTTACAGAGCATTCCATGAAAGAGGGTTAGATTACTGGGAATGTTATTAGCTGTGCAGACATAGTAAGACTGATAAACTTATAAACATAACCTCATAGTAGGTATGATGTGAGGTACCTCATAGTAGGTATGATGTGAGGTACCTCATAGTCGGTATGATGTGAGGTACCTCATAGTCGGTATGATGTGAGGTACCTCATAGTCGGTATGATGTGAGGTACCTCATAGTCGGTATGATGTGAGGTATCTCATAGTAAGTATGATGTGAGGTACCTCATAGTCGGTATGATGTGAGGTACCTCATAGTCGGTATGATGTGAGGTACCTCATAGTAAGTATGATGTGAGGTACCTCATAGTAGGTATGATGTGAGGTACCTCATAGTAAGTATGATGTGAGGTACCTCATAGTAGGTATGATGTGAGGTACCTCATAGTAGGTATGATGTGAGGTACCTCATAGTCGGTATGATGTGAGGTACCTCATAGTAAGTATGATGTGAGGTACCTCATAGTAAGTATGATGTGAGGTACCTCATAGTAAGTATGATGTGAGGTACCTCATAGTAAGTATGATGTGAGGTAAGAAGCAGACGGAGGCCATATGCTTTATGACCATATGAACTTATACTTGACGCAACATTATCAGAAGATGACTGACAGTCGATGGTGGCTGATAGTAGATGGTGGCTGATAGTAGATGGTGGCTGATAGTAGATGGTGGCTGACAGTCGATGGTGGCTGATAGTAGATGGTGGCTGGCAGACAATGGTGGCTGATAGTAGATGGTGACTGGAAGACGATGGTGGCTGATAGTAGATGTTGGCTGATAGTAGATGTTGGCTGATAGTACATGTTGGCTGATAGTATATGGTGGCTGATAGTATATGGTGGCTGATAGTAGATGGTGGCTGGCAGAAGATAGTGGCTGATAGTAGATGGTGGCTGGCAGAAGATGGTGGCTGGCAGAAGATGTGGCTGATAGTAGGTGGTGGCTGGCAGAAGATAGTGGCTGATAGTAGATGGTGGCTGGCAGAAGATGGTGACTGATAGTAGATGTTGACTGATAGTAGATGTTGGCTGATAGTATATGGTGGCTGATAGTAGATGGTGGCTGATAGTAGATGGTGGCTGGCAGAAGATGGTGGCAGGCAGAAGATGGTGGCTGGCAGAAGATAGTGGCTGATAGTAGATGGTGGCTGGCAGAAGATAGTGGCTGATAGTAGATGGTGGCTGGCAGAAGATAGTGGCTGATAGTAGATGGTGGCTGGCAGAAGATGGTGGCTGATAGTAGATGGTGGCTGGCAGAAGACGGTGGATGATAGAAGAAAATGACTGATAGAAAAGGATGGCTGTCTGAAGGGGATGGCTATAAGATGATGGAGGCCGTCTGAAGATGGCTGCCACCAGATGATGAAGATGCGAAAGATTGTGATTGACAGATGATTGCATTCTTAAGTCTCAAGAATATTTGAATAACAGCAACTGTACTTTCAACCCAGCCGACAAACGAGACATCAGCGCCCAACACATCAACAACTTTTCCTTCCTGAAAGCCCCCATAGGTTACTACTACTTACTGTTGAGCTGCTACCTGTATCTTCCCTTCCTCTCGGCCTCTGAGGATGCTCAGATGAACTTTGAGGCAATTTATATGAGTCAAACAAGCCTTAGAGTGTCAGAGAATCTTTTAACCAAACTCTCTCTCTTTCTCTGTCTCTCTCAATTTAAATGTTCAATAGGCTTTCTTGTGTAAACAGTAATGTGGTGTGTACCTGAGACAAACATTTGTCGTGCCCGAAAAATGCAGCAAAGAATTTAAAACGTGCTAAGCGTCGTTACAAAATTAGTAATAGATGAAGACTCAACTAAAACTCCAAATATTAGAGAAGTGAAACATGAGCTTTACAAGGAGAGTTGGAGGAAGTCCGTGAGGCAATCATTAGTGAGGACCTTGACCAAGGTTATCGTGTAGTCAAAGTCCCCACCCACGGAAGGTGAGTCTGTACCTGGTGTTAAGACCGGTGGTCGTTGTGAAGGTGAGTCTGTACCCGGTGTTAAGACCGGTGGTCGTTGTGAAGGTGAGTCTGTACCCGGTGTTAAGACCGGTGGTCGTTGTGAGGGTGAGTCTGTACCCGGTGTTAAGACCGGTGGTCGTTGTGAGGGTGAGTCTGTACCCGGTGTTAAGACCGGTGGTCGTTGTGAGGGTGAGTCGGTACCCGGTGTTAAGACCGGTGGTCGTTGTGAAGGTGAGTCTGTACCCGGTGTTAAGACCGGTGGTCGTTGTGAAGGTGAGTCTGTACCCGGTGTTAAGACCGGTGGTCGTTGTGAGGGTGAGTCTGTACCCGGTGTTAAGACCGGTGGTCGTTGTGAGGGTGAGTCTGTACCCGGTGTTAAGACCGGTGGTCGTTGTGAAGGTGAGTCTGTACCCGGTGTTAAGACCGGTGGTCGTTGTGAAGGTGAGTCTGTACCTGGTGTTAAGACCGGTGGTCGTTGTGAGGGTGAGTCTGTACCCGGTGTTAAGACCGGTGGTCGTTGTGAAGGTGAGTCTGTACCCGGTGTTAAGACCGGTGGTCGTTGTGAGGGTGAGTCTGTACCCGGTGTTAAGACCAGTGGTCGTTGTGAAGGTGAGTCTGTACCCGGTGTTAAGACCGGTGGTCGTTGTGAGGGTGAGTCTGTACCCGGTGCTAAGACCGGTGGTCGTTGTGAGGGTGAGTCTGTACCCGGTGCTAAGACCGGTGGTCGTTGTGAGGGTGAGTCTGTACCCGGTGTTAAGACCGGTGGTCGTTGTGAAGGTGACTCTTCACCATGAGTAACGAACCACAGCTGGTGTGATAGTGCTCTACACCTAAGAGCAGCAGCTATCTTGAGGTTATCTTGAGATGATTTCGGGGCATTTTTTTTTTTAGTGTCCCCGCGGCCCGGTCCTCGACCAGGCCTCCACCCCCAGGAAGCAGCCCGTGACAGCTGACTAACACCCAGGTACCTATTTTACTGCTAGGTAATAGGGGCATAGGGCGAAAGAAACTCTGCCCATTGTTTCTAGCCGGCGCCTGGGATCCAACCCAGGACCACAGGATCACAAATCCAGCGTGCTGTCCGCTCGGCCGACCGGCTCCCCTCTCTCTCCCCTCAGCTAGTGTGATGGTGCTCTACACGTCAAGAGCAGCCGCTAGTGTGATGGTGCTCTACACCTCAAGAGCAGCCGCTAGTGTGATGGTGCTCTACACCTCAAGAGCAGCCGCTGGTGTGATGGTGCTCTACACCTCAAGAGCAGCCGCTAGTGTGATGGTGCTCTACACCTCAAGAGCAGCCGCTAGTGTGATGGTGCTCTACACCTCAAGAGCAGCCGCTAGTGTGATGGTGCTCTACACCTCAAGAGCAGCAGCTAGTGTGATGGTGCTCTACACCTCAAGAGCAGCCGCTAGTGTGATGGTGCTCTACACCTCAAGAGCAGCCGCTAGTGTGATGGTGCTCTACACCTCAAGAGCAGCCGCTAGTGTAATTGTGCTCTACACCTCAAGAGCAGCCGCTAGTGTGATGGTGCTCTACACCTCAAGAGCAGCAGCTAGTGTGATGGTGCTCTACACGTCAAGAGCAGCCGCTAGTGTGATGGTGCTCTACAACTCAAGAGCAGCAGCTAGTGTGATGGTGCTCTACACCTCAAGAGCAGCCGCTAGTGTGATGGTGCTGTACACCTCAAGAGCAGCCGCTAGTGTGATGGTGCTCTACACCTCAAGAGCAGCCGCTAGTGTGATGGTGCTCTACACCTCAAGAGCAGCAGCTAGTGTGATGGTGCTCTACACGTCAAGAGCAGCAGCTAGTGTGATGGTGCTCTACACGTCAAGAGCAGCCGCTAGTGTGATGGTGCTCTACAACTCAAGAGCAGCAGCTAGTGTGATGGTGCTCTACACCTCAAGAGCAGCCGCTAGTGTGATGGTGCTCTACACCTCAAGAGCAGCCGCTAGTGTGAATGGTGCTCTACACCTCAAGAGCAGCCGCTAGTGTGATGGTGCTCTACACCTCAAGAGCAGCAGCTAGTGTGATGGTGCTCTACACGTCAAGAGCAGCAGCTAGTGTGATGGTGCTCTACACGTCAAGAGCAGCCGCTAGTGTGATGGTGCTCTACACCTCAAGAGCAGCAGCTAGTGTGATGGTGCTCTACACCTGAAGAGCAGCCGCTAGTGTGATGGTGCTCTACACCTCAAGAGCAGCCGCTAGTGTGATGGTGCTCTACACCTCAAGAGCAGCCGCTAGTGTGATGGTGCTCTACACCTCAAGAGCAGCCGCTAGTGTGATGGTGCTCTACACCTCAAGAGCAGCCGCTAGTGTGATGGTGCTCTCATAACGATGGTGTTGCCGCTGTTAAGGAGAGAGGTAAGCCATTACGGGAATAATTACTCATAACTGTATCAAAGGATTAATAATGTGGTCGTAATTTTCCGTTGGCTTTACAACTTTCATTACTAAATACGATAAAGAGTATTAATTTTTAAAACCAACTCAACTATTTTGCAATTAAGATTATATATAAATATATATATATATATATATATATATATATATATATAAAATCAACATATGTCGTACCTAAAAGCAAAACGCACTACTCGACCTACTATGCAAGGCCCGATTTGCCTAACATGCAGAGTGATGTTCGTTATTTAAAAAAAATTACAATGGGTTTATTTGAATATTTATTTAAAACTAATATATAATATGAACAAACCTAACTATTCTTAACCGAACATAACTAAGTCAATAATTTATATTCATAATATAATTTATTAATATATCTTGAGGTTATCTTGAGATGATTTCGGGGCTTTTAGTGTCCCCGCGGCCCGGTCCTAGACCAGGCCTCCGGGGACACTAAAAGCCCCGAAATCATCTCAAGATAACCTCAAGATATATTAATAAATTATATTATGAATATAAATTATTGACTTAGTTATGTTCGGTTAAGAATAGTTAGGTTTGTTCATATTTATATATTAGTTTTAACTCAAATTAAAATAAAATTAACTCATATGGAAAGCTTAATCATTTTATAAGGAAAAAAAATAAAAAAAACGTATGTCAGGAAAACTTGGTTGGCAAATTTGGCTTTGCATATTAGGCCAAGTAGTGCATTCTGGCTATTAGGTACAACATATATACATATGAAGGAAGAGTTCGACATATTATTATTTAAAGGCCGGGTCAAGGACTCCGAGTAAATACTTCCCAAGTGCCCGAACAAGCACTACACAAGGGCCCGAGGAAGTACTAATAAAGGGCCCGAGGAAATACTAGTAAAGGGCTCAAGCAAGTACTAGCAAAAGGCATGAGCAAGTACTAAACAAGGGCCCGAACAAGCATTAGACAAGAGGCCCGAGTATGTGCTAGAAAGGGGCCCGAGCAATACTAGCCGAGGGCCCGAGCAATACTAGTCGAGGGCCTGAGCAAGTATACTAGCCAAGGGGTCCGAGTAAGTACACGCGTCAGACACGATTATTGAACATTGTGACTGATAGTGCAGAACATGCTACATAGCGCAGAGAGCTCTCAGCACCAAATTGTCACAAGAGTTTGCAGGCTGTATAAGTAGTTTACTCAGCATTATCTTTGAGGCGGAGTGTCAGCGGCGTTGACTGAGGGCGTCCCCTTCAAGGGCCGTAACGTGACAGTGTTGACAAGGCAAACATTGACAGGCGGCGTGACAGGGGGTGGGATCACTCGCCAGGGGAACACAAATGCAAACTGCGAATTCAAATGAGCCTTGCTGGACATACGTCGCTGTTATGTCGCTGGGCGCTACCTCTAATTTGGCTATGACAAAACATTACACTGTAGTCGATATAAGCTAAGAGACTGAGAGCAGGGAAAAGAGCTCAGTTGCCAGTAAAGAGAGGGGAAAGTTATTATTATTATTATATATATATATATATATATATATATATATATATATATATATATATATATATATATATATATATATATATATATATATATATATTGTGACGGTAACGCGTTGGTGTTCGGCTGTTCAAAGCTAGGGGTATGGCCTCGTCACATAGAATAAAAAAAAAATAGAAAATCTGGAACTTCGTCTGTGGTAAGGTAAGGAGAAGACACACAAAACACAAGTAAATTTTAACAATGGAATTTTAATTACGTTAGATAAACAAAACATGAATAAAATGGACATACAAATTCGTATAATAAAATCAATCAAAATAATAAGAATAATTAAATGAAAAAATGAAAAGTTATGTTAAGACAAGTGAGCAATAACAAGCTGTGCAAATAACGTAAGTATTGGTGCAGGAATATTGGCTTTAAGCTATCACCTCTCTTAGTACACGTAAGCCAAAGCTTTAGTCTACCAGGAAGAAGTGTTAACCGTATGAAAGCACTGAATATTCTGAGGACTGAGGTCGTGGCGGCCCCAGACATCAAGTAGTATGGTGGGTGAGTGCAGTTGCAGCTAGACCGGCGGCCAATCAGCGAGGAGCCGGCAACAAGACAGGTAGTTTGGCGGTTTGAGCTGGAGCAGGTGTTCCTGGCTGCATACGTTTTGCTCTCTGGCAAACCTTGGAGATGTTGTCGTTGTTGGACATTTCTTCCATAGTAGTTTTATATATTTGTAGTGACGTATTTTTGGAGGGAAGAGCAGGCTCAATCTCTTGAAGGAGATTATCGTCACAATATATATATATATATATATATATATATATATATATATATATATATATATATATATATATATATAAAGAACCTATTCAAACACTGTTACAAGCATCAATCGAATCTCCAACTCCTATAAACATATACCAAATATCTCTCCTCTACATAAAAATACACCAATTATCTTCTGCCCATACACGAATATACCATATAACGTCCACCCTCTCCAAATAACTCGCACTTCCACACACTTCCACATATACATATAACAAACAGCTCCCACCGTTTACAGACAGACACCAAATAGCTGCAACACCCACCATCATACACCAGATATGTGCCTCTCCCACAAACATCCCTTCACTCTCCAATTCACAGTTCCCCTTACTGATGCATCACAAATACATTGAAAAGGTAATCCACCATATCTCCTAAATTGTCAGAGGAAATCCCAGCTCTAAAGTAAAGTGCTTAAGGTGCCTCGCCTCCCTCACCCTAGTTCCTGCCTGTGGTGGTCGACTCTCCCTCACCCTTGTTCCTGCCTGTGGTGGTCGACTCTCCCTTACCCTAGTTCCTGCCAGTGGTGGTTGCTCTCCCTCACCCTAGTTCCTGCCAGTGGTGGTCGACTCTCCCTCACCCTAGTTCCTGCCAGTGGTGGTCGACTCTCCCTCACCCTAGTTCCTGCCTGTGGTGGTCGACTCTCCCTCACCTTAGTTCCTGCCAGTGGTGGTCGACTCTCCCTTACCCTAGTTCCTGCCTGTGGTGGTCGACTCTCCCTCACCCTAGTTCCTGCCTGTGGTGGTCGACTCTCCCTCACCCTAGTTCCTGCCAGTGGTGGTCGACTCTCCCTCACCCTAGTTACTGCCAGTGGTGGTCGACTCTCCCACACCCTAGTTCCAGCCTGTGGTGGTCGACACTCCCTCACCCTAGTTCCTGCCTGTGGTGGTCGCCTCCCTCACCCTTGTTCCTGCCTGTGGTGGTCGCCTCCCTCATGTCGGAAAATCCGACACCATTTAATAATATCATACAGGCAGATAATATTGCTGTGTTGTATAAACAAGTTAACCCATAGAAAATGTAACTTGTAGTGGAATTTCCGTCTATAGAAAACGGGATATCATTACCACATACTATTATAAATTTACTATTATGGTGGGAATTATTCTTAAATACATTAGTCTTTGGACTTTACCATCATAAAAACATCTCATATAAATTAACTTAATTATCAGAATTAAAATAGAGTAAATGTGACCCTTCTATCACTTACTGTCATCTGGACAATGTAGGCCAGTAGCGTGAGTGAGGAGGGGGTGGTCAGCCATTGTTATTGTTTAAGACCTCAGAGTCGTGGAGCGAATTACGGATCCTATAAATTCTCTTGGACGAAGTGTTATGGAAGATCAGAGTAGTGATCTGCCATCATCAACACGCTGTCATCAATCTCAAGGGAAGTGTCTTTCCGAAACCCGTTTATCTAATCATTTTTGGCCATTAATGTCAGTAGATAGGGCGTATCGGTTAGAACACAAATGATCGACTCAAACAAGGTAATTAAGCCTAGGTCTTTATGGTTCCATGTACAGTGTTTTCTCTGATATAACTGTCATATATTAGGATTCTGGCTTCATAGCTAGCGCCCTTTTGACAGGTCAAGACGAGGAAGCATGCTTTGTGCATCAGTTACCAGGGTGATGGAAGCTACCTCACACGAGGGAAAATTTGGTGTCTACACCCTAGTTATACCTGGTGGACTAAGGCCTGCTGTACAAATAAGATAAGGAACCTCTTCAATGTATGTAGTCTAATACTGTAGTTTGATTGGCTGCATATATATAAATTTAATATAAACCCCTCCTAATGTGTAGAGGATCGATTTGTGAGATTATTGCAGAAATACAGTCCACTTAACATCATACAAATTGCTATCGAAGTATACAAATTAACGTAAATATAAATGCTATATAAATTCATATAAATTAAATAAATATAAATCTCACAGGTTGGTTCCCACACCTCACCCTATTTCCTGCCTGTGGTGGTCGCCTCCCTCACCCTAGTTCCTGCCTGTGGTGGTCGCCTCCCTCACCCTAGTTCATACCTGTGGTGGTCGCCTCCCTCACCCTAGTTCCTGCCTGTGGTGGTCGCCTCCCTCACCCTAGTTCCTGCCTGTGGTGGTCGCCTCCCTCACCCTAGTTCATACCTGTGGTGGTCGACTCTCCCTCTCCCTAGTTCCTGCCTGTGTTTGTCGCCTCCCTCACCCTAGTTCCTGCCTGTGGTGGTCGCCTCCCTCACCCTAAGTTCCTGCCTCTGGTGGTCCCCTCCCTCACCCTTGTTCATGGTTGTGGTGCTGCCACACTTCCCCTTCAAGTCTGCCCAAACTTATCTCGCTCTCTCACCTTTCTCTTCCCAGCGGCCTCCTCCACCTCCTCTCAACACTCTTCACTCACTCTCCCTACCCACGCAACCCGTCCTCCCAATAGAACGTCGTATTTTGACGTATACATTACCTTAGGACAAAAATTGCCGTTCTAGAAAATTGTAGCGGCTCGTGAATTTTACAGGTTATCCCGTTTTGGGTCCTCTGGAAGGTTAGGATAAGGGCACTTTAGTACGACAGTTTCTTGACGTTGGGAAGCCTTAGGAGGACGGGCTGCCCCAATACCGTTTTCACCCACTTATCTCCATCCTTCTATCCCTCTTGCTCGTGCCTATCCTTCAATTATCGTTGCTATTCCAAATGTAGGAAGTTAATAGACATGTTCTCACGCCCTGATGTCTTCTTCCATAGTTCCATTACTCTCCATCTCCCCCTTGGTTAAGGCTCAAGTTAAGAAGGCAGTTGACAGCTACAGGGGAGTCGAACCCTCGGTCGACTCCCCTGATAGACGCTGAGGGAGGGTGTGGACTCGTGTTCTCCGTATTGAATGACCTGATGACATGTTATCAATTCCTTATACATCGTCAGTCATGTGGCAAGCAATTACTCAGGAAAGTTGACTGCGTTGATGGACGCAACACAAAAGGTTATATCTGTCATAGGTGTTGCTGATGATGCATAATTTAAGATACATTGGTTCATATATCTTCCCCTCTAAGAGTTTCTTTCTCACTATTTTCTCTCGTTGTGTGTTTCGTTCTCACAAAGGACTCGTATCTATGTTGCTACAGTCATCCTGATCGTCGTGTTTGACAGGAGTGCTAATATGAATTAGGTTGTGTTGTCTGGCCATGACAATTGATCAGCTGGTCCTTGTGTGAAAACACTCACACACAAACACATACACATCTACCAGTTGATTGACAGTTGAGAGGCGGGACCAAAAAACCAAAGCTCAACCCCCACAAGCACAACTAGGTGAGTACACACACACACACATACACACTAATCATGAGAGACTTCAACCACGGGAAGATAGATTGGGAGGACAGAGGCCCATATGGAGAACCAGACACATGGAGAGCTAAGCTGCTGGACATGGCAACAAGAAACTTTCTAATCCATCATCATGGGACCGACAAGAATGAGAGGGGAGGATGAACCAGCCATGCTTGAACATATATTTACCCTAAATGAGTGGGATATAAAGGAAGTAAAGTTGGAAGCCTCCTTGGAAATGAGTGATCACAGTGTATTCATCTTTGAGTACCTGGTAGAACTAGGAATAATCTCCCCAAAAAGGAACTAGGAAACAAAAGGCTGGCGTACCGAAAGGAAAATTATGAGGAGATGAGAAGTTTCCTAAGAGATATACCGTGGGACACAGAGCTCAAGAGCTAAGTCTGTACAAGACATGATGGACTATGTCACCCAATAGTGTCAGGAAGCAGGAAACAGGTTTATCCCGGCCCGACAGGAAAAACTGAGAAGTAAAAGAAGAATCCGTATTTAATAGGGCATGTGTGAAAGCAAAGGAACTGAACCAAAGGGCGTGGAGGAACTTCCGAAATAACAGAACACCAGAAAGCAGAGAGATACCAGAGAACCAGGAACGAGTATATCAGTGTGAGAAGAGAAGCAGAAAAAAGTAATGAAAATGATATAGGAAACAAACCCAAGTCCGAACCAAAGCTACTCCACAGTCACATCAGGAGGAAAACAACAGTGAAGGAACAGGTGATGAAACTTAGAACAGGTGAGGACAGGTACACAGAGAATGACAAAGGTGTGTGTGAAAAACTCAACAAGAGGTTCCAGGAGGTCTTAGCAACAGAACAAGGTGACGTCATTGCGCTAGGAGAGGTAGCAGTAAACCAGGCGGCCTTGGAAGGGTTCGAAATTACAAGAGATGAGGTCAAATGACACCTGTTAGATCTGGATGTGAGAAAGGCTGTTAGTCCAGACTGAATCTCACCATATGGTATTAAAAGAGTGTTCAGAGGAACTTTGCTTGCCACTCTCCATAGCGTCTAGTAGGTCTATGGAAGACGGCTAATATACAAAAAGGGTGACAGACAAGAGGCACTAAATTACAGACCAGTAACTTGTATACTGTTATGACCACACATACACCAGTATGATCATACTGTGGCTGGTGTATTGTTATTGCTGGTGGTGTTCAAACTGTTTAGAGATATCTCGACAATATACTAGTAATAATTGTGTATTACCAATATATGTCTACCTATGTATACTATATTTATGTACCATTAGTATTTGCCAAGTATTTGTGGATATATATTGGAAGTGTAGTAAATAGCACTAGCCTAATACCACATTATATGGATGTCATGATGTAGAATGTATACATTTAGGTCTCTGATGTATTACTCGTATGTATACTGTAAAATATCCATTTCATTATAGTTTATTGCATTGTCCTCTTGTCATGATATTAATTTACAATCTGGCATTGAGAGATGTATACCAGAGACAAGATTTTGTTACTAATTTTGGGTATATGATGATTTATATTGTATTCATGTATACTTATGTATAACGGCTGCCTGGTAACGTCTTGAAATCCTCCCTTAACCCCCCCCCCCCCTCCCCTCACCCCTTTGCGTCCCAGCCAGTGTTACCTTGTCTTGCAAATATGAATTCCCTGTTCACTTATTTATATATCATGATATAATTTATTATGTAGTGATATATTGATATGTATTATTGTGTAAGGTTGTGTATTATAACCCTTATTTAGTTATATTATGAATTAAAAGTTATTTACTGAGAAATAGTCTGTATATGAGCTTGTGATATTCGAAAGAAGAGAGTCAGCTGGTTTGTGGATTTGGTTACAGAGTCGCTCCCGGCCTGCTTGGCTCTTGGACGGTCACTACTCTTTGAAATGTGTTGTCGCTCTGGTCCGGGTTTAGTAGCCTTATTTGTGTTAATTGACTGCTAGGATATTTAAAAGGATGCAGTAGTGTTTTACCATGGATTATTTCTATCGTTGTACATCATTTATACCAGTGGTAAGTGTTTTATATGTATTATTGAGGTGGGTACCTGAGGATCTTAAGTGATGCCATTGTGCTACGTTGATATTGATTCCTCAACATCATTTTGCTAATGATTGTGACACCACCACCCTGTATTGGTATTATCAGCATAATAGGCGCTAGAGTCCCACTGCGCCAGGATAGAGCCTGATGTCAGCTAGTGCTGATTGAATGCTGTTTTGAGGCCTGTTGATGGTCATGCAAAGTTTTAAAAAGCTGGATTAAGGGTAATAGAATGTGAATTATAGAGATTTTAGTTAATTACGCTGTTATGGTGACTTACGTTTTATGCCCAGTAAACTGGAATAATTTTTACTAGCATTTAACTCCGCTAGACCTTATTGATTATTGGCCAGGCTATGTTTTCTAGCAATGATGTAGGTTCACTACCCCTATAGCATTAAATGGGGGCACATAACATTATATATACCATGCAAGGTGATGGGGAAGATCGTGAGAAAAACCTTGTAACACATCTGGAGAGAAGGGACTTCATGACAAACTTCATGACAAATCGCCAACATGGGTTCAGGGAGGGTAAATCTTGCCTTAGAGGCTTAATACAATTCTACGATCAGATGACAAAATAAAAGGCTGATGCATAAGCTGGAAAAACAGGCAGGAGTAACTGGTAGGGCGCTCCAAGGGATAAGGGAGTAACTAAGCAATAGGAAGCAAAGCGTTACAGTGAGGGGTGAGACCTCAGATTGGCGGGTGGTCACCAGTTAGGTCCCATAGGGCTCTGTACTCGGACCTATCCTCTTCTGATATACGTAAATGATCTCCCGGAGGGTATAGACTCATTCCTCTCAATGTTTGCTGACGACGCCAAAATTATGAGAATGATTAAGACAGAGGAGGACAGCTTGAGGCTTCAAGAAGACCTGGGTAAACTGCAGGAATGGTCGAACAAATGGTTGTTAGAGTTTAACCCAAGCAAATGTAATGTAATGA
This sequence comes from Procambarus clarkii, assembly GCF_040958095.1. Lineage (NCBI taxonomy): Eukaryota > Metazoa > Arthropoda > Malacostraca > Decapoda > Cambaridae > Procambarus > Procambarus clarkii. Next base: position 21,643,258 of record NC_091188.1, read on the forward strand.
AGATAGGTGTCGGGAGCAGGAGGCCAGATACAAGGTATCATTTGGGAGATGAAATACTTCAAGAGTCAGAGAGAAAGACCTGGGGGTTGATATCATGCCAGTCCTGTCTTGATAAGCTGGCCGAGTAAGCCGGACGACTCAAACAGAAAACGGAACTGTACGTCACTTTTGTGAGTCGATTTCATTTCAAATTACGTCCAAATTTGGCCATAGCGCACATACGAGCGAAAAGTGACGTTATTTTTAAGAGGACGGGTTGCCCTGAAGCCCACACCAAGAGGATAACATCAGCGGTATATGCCAGGTTGGCTTACACACGAACGGCCTATAGAAACTTGTGTAAGGAATCTTTCAGAACTTTGTATATCACATATGTCAGACTAATCTTGGAGTATGCGGCTCCTGCATGGAGTCCATATGTAGTCAAGCATAAGACTAAACTAGAAAATATTCATAGGTTTCCCACCAGACTAGTTCCCGAAGTGAGGGGTATGAGCTACGAGGAGAGGTTACGGAATTAAACCTCACGTCACTGGGAGACAGAAGATTTAGAGGGGACATGATCACCACATACAAGATTCTCAGAGAAATTGATAGGGAAGACAAAGACAGACTATTTAACACAATGGGCACACGCACTAGGGATCACTGGTGGAAATTGAGTACCCAAAAGCCATAGAGACGTTAGAAACAATTTTTCCAGTGTCAGAGTAGTAGACGAATGGAATGTATTAGGAAGTGATGTGGTGAAGGCTGACTCCATACACAGCTTCAAGTGTAGATATGATAGAGCCCAGTATGCTCAGGAATCTGTATATTAGTTGTTTGGCAGTTGAGAGGCGGGACCAAAGAGCCAGAGCTCAACCCCCGCAAGCACATCAGGTAAGTACAACTAGATAAGTACACACACACACACATACACAGTATCTGAGGGGTCCGGTAGGCGAGTGTACAGCACGCGGGGCTCGGAATCCTGTGGCCCGGATTCGATTCCTGGCGCCGGCAGAGAAAATGGGCAGTGTTTCTTTCACCCTGATGCGCCTGTTACCTAGCAGTAAATAGGTACCTGGGCTTTAGAAAGTTGTTACGGGCTGCTTCCTGGGGGTGTGTGTGTGATAGAGGAAAAAAGTTAGTAGTTAGTAACAGTTGATTGATTGTCAGTCGAGAAGCGGGCCGAAAGAGCAGAGCTCCATCCCTGCAAACACAACTAGGGTAATACAACTAGGGTAATACAACTAGGGGAATACACACGCGCACGCACGCGCACACACACACACACACACACACACACACACACACACACACACACACACAAATGTGCAAATGTAAAGCAAACACGAGCAAATGTAAAGTTATGGAAATGGGACTAGGAGATAGGAGACCAAAGGGACAGTACACAATGAAGGGGAACAGCCTACCTGTAACGACGCGTGAAAGAGACCTGGGGGTGGACGTAACACCTAATCTATCTCCTGAGGCACATATTAATAGGATAACGACAGCAGCGTACTCTACACTGGCAAAAGTTAGAACATCATTCAGAAACCTAAGTAAGGAGGCATTTAGGGCGCTTTACACTGCCTACGTAAGGCCAGTCTTAGAGTATGCCGCCTCATCATGGAGTCCCCATCTGAAGAAGCATATAATGAAACTGGAAAAGGTTCAGAGGTTTGCAACGAGACTCGTCCCAGAGCTACGAGGGATGGGGTATGAAGAGCGCCTGAGGGAACTGTGCCTTACGACACTAGAAAGAAGAAGGGAGAGGGGGGACATGATAGGAACGTATAAGATACTCAGAGGAATTGACAGAGTGGACATAGACGAAATGTTCACACGGAATAGTAACAGAACGAGAGGACATGGATGGAAGCTTGAAACTCAGATGAGTCACAGAGATGTTAGGAAGTTTTCTTTTAGCGTGAGAGTAGTGGGGAAATGGAATGCACTTCAGGAACAGGTTGTGGAAGCAAATACTATTCATAATTTTAAAACCAGGTATGATAGGGAAATGGGACAGGAGTCATTGCTGTAAACAACCGATGCTCGAAAGGCGGGATCCAAGAGTCAATGCTCGATCCTGCAAGCACATATAGGTGAGTACACACACACACACACACACACACACACACACACACACACACACACACACACACACACACACACACACACACACACACACAGGTACTTCTACACACACACACTTCAAGTAATTCATGAAACGGACAGAGAGAAAGATCTAGGGGTTGATATCACACCAAACCTGTCTCCTGAAGCCCACATAAAAAAGAATTACACTGCGGCATATGCGAGACTGGCTAACATCAAAACAGCATTCAGGAACCTGTGTAAGGAATCATTCAGAATCCTGTATACCACATATGTAAGACCAATCCTGGAGTATGCGGCCCCAGCATGGAGCCCGTACCTTGTCAATAACAAGACGAAGCTGGAAAAAGTTCAAAGGTATGCCACTAGACTAGTCCCGGAGCTAAGAGGCATGAGTTATGAGGAAAGGCTGCGAGAGATGCACCTTACGACATTGGAAGACAGAAGAGTTAGGGTCACTACCTACATGATCACTACCTACAAAATCCTCAGGGGTATTGACAGGGTAGGCAAGGATAAACTATTCAACACTGGTGGTACGCGAACAATGGGACACAGGTGGAAACTGAGTACCCACATGAGCCACAGGGACATTAGAAAGAACTTTTTCAGTGTCAGAGTAGTTAACAGATGGAATGCATTGGGCAGTGATGTGGTGGAGGCTGACTCCATACACAGTTTTAAATGTAGATATGATAGAGTTCAGTAGGCTCAGGAATCTGTACACCAGTTGATTGACGGTTGAGAGGCGGGACCAAGGAGCCAAAGCTCAACCCCCGCAAGCACAATTAGGTGAGTACAATTAGGTGAGTACAGCCCTGATGATAAGGGGAGCCCTGGAGGAGTGGCCCTGCTGATAAGGAAGGACTGGAGTTTTGATGAGATTGAAATTCCGGGCTGTGTCGGGTTCAGAGATTACATAACAGGAACTATAACAATGAGTGAACCTAAGATAATAGTGGCAGTCATTTACAACCCTCTCGTAAATGACAGAAGACCCAGACAGGAGTTTGATAGGAACAACATGGCAACCAATAATATAATAGAGAGAGCAGCTTCAGTTGCCTGCAGGAATGGCTCAAAACTCTTAATCATGAGCGATTTCAACCATGGAAAGATAGACTGGGAGAATGAGGACCCACACGGTGGTCCAGAGCTAAACTCTTGAAAGTGGCAACAAGGAATTTTCTGAGCCAGCACGTCAAAGAACCCACACGAGTGAGAGGAAATGATGAGCCAGTTAGGTTCGACCTGGTTTTCACCCTGAATGAGTCAGAAATAAGCGATGTCAAAGTTGAAACTCCCATAAGAATTAGTGACCACAGTGTACTGACATTTGAATACTTGGTGAAGGTAGGGATAACCTATCCAAGGATGAGATCGGAAGGGAAAAGACTAAATTACCGAAGAGGAAAATATGATGAGATGAGGATCTTACTAAGGGGAATACCATGGAAAACAGAACTTAGAGACAAGACTGACCAGGACATGATGGATGGCACCGAGAAGTGCCAGGAAGGCAACATGATACAGGTTTATTCCGGTCCAAAAAGGAGAAAAACGAAAAACAACAGAAAAACCCATGGTTCAACCAGGAATGTAAGGTAGCGAAGCGACTGAGTAAAAGAACAAGGATAAACTACAGGAATAACAGAACACCAGAGAGCAGGGAGAGATACCAGAGGGCCAGAAATGAGTACCTCAGAGTGATGAGGGAAGCAGAGAGACAGTATGAAAATGACATCGTGAGTAAAGCTAAGACCCAACCAAAGCTGCTTCACAGCCATATCAAGAGGAAAACAGCAGTGAAGGAACAAGTGATGAAACTGAAAAAAAGAGGAGAACAAATACAAAGAGAATGACAAGGTGTGTGAAGAACTCAACAAGAGATTCCAGGAGGTCTTCACAATAGAACTAGGAGAAGCCCCTGCACTAAATGAGGAGGAGGCAAATCAAGCAACCTTGGAGGAATTTGACCTCACCAGTGATGAGGTCAAAAGGTGTCTGTTGGAGCTGGATGTGACAAAGGCTGTTGGGCCTGACAGAGTCTCACCATGGATACTAAAGGAAGGTGCAGAAACACTAAGTGTGTCACTCTCAATGGTGTATAACAGGTCACTGGAAACAGGAGACCTACCAGAAAGTTGAAAGACAGCTAACGTAGTCCCAATATACAAGAAGGGCGACAGGCAGGAGGCACTGAACTACAGGCCAGCTTCCCTAACTTGTATACCATGCAAGGTGATGGAGAAGATCGTGAGAAAAAGGCTCGAAGAGCATCTGGAGGGAAATAGCTTTGTAACACACCACCAACATGGATTAAGAGATTGTAAATCGCGCCTCACAGGTGTAATAAAATTCTATGACCAGGCAACAAAAATTGGGCAGGAAAGAGAAGGGGTGGGCAGACTGCATTTTGCTGGACTATCAGAGAGCCTTTGACACAGTACCCGATAAAAGTCTTTTAAAAAAGCTGGAGCGACAGGCAGGAGTAAAAGGGAAGGTGCTTCAGTGGATAAGGGAGTACTTAAACAACAGGAAATAGCGAATAACGGTGAGGAGGAGGGGGAGACATCAGAGTGGCGAGATGTCACCAGCAGATTCCCACAGGGCTCAGTGCTTCGACCCATCTTGTTTCTAATATAATCTTCCGGAGGGTATAGACTCATTCCTCTCAATGTTTACTGATAATGCAAAAATTATGAGAAGAATCAAGACAGATGAAGATAGACAGAGAATACAGAATAACCTGGACAAACTGAAGGAATGGTCTAGAAAATGGCTGTTAAAGTTCAACTCAGGAAAGTGTAAAGTAATGAAATTAGGCGAAGGGAGCAGGAGGCTGAACACAAGGTATCATCTGGGAGGGGAAATCCTGCAAGAGTCAAATAAAGAGAAAGATTTGGGGGGTTGATATCACACCGAACCTGTCCCCAGAGGCCTACATCAAAAGGATATCATCAGCGGCATATGCTAGGTTGGCCAACATAAGAACTGCCTTTAGAAACTTGTGTAAGGAATCGTTCAGGACCCTGTATACCACTTGTGTCAGACCAATCCTGGAATATGCAGCTCCAGACTGTAATCCATACCTAGTTAACCACAGGACAAAGTTAGAGAAGATTAAGCGGTATGCCACCAAGCTCGTCCCGGAACTGAGAGGAATGAGCTACGAGGAAAGGCTAAAGGAGCTGAACTTCAGGTCCCTGGAAAACAGAAGAGTAAGGGGAGACATGATAACCACCTACAAAATTTTCAGGAGAATTAACAGGGTTGACAAAGACAAACTCTTCAGCATGGGTGGAACACGAACAAGGGAACACAGATGGAAACTTAGTACCCAGATGGGCCACAGAGACGCTAGAAAGATTTTTTTCAGTGTCAGAGTAGTTAATAAATGGAAGACACTATGAAGTGATGTGGTGGAGGATGACTCCATACACAGTTTGAAATATAGGTATGATAGAGCCCAGTAGGTTCAGGAATCTGTACACCAGATGATTGACGGTTGAGAGGCGGGACCAAAGAGACATAGCTCAACCCCCGCAAGCACAACTAGGTGAGTACAACTAGGTGAGGACACAGGGCCAAGGGAGAATGGAGAATACTCCTGTGAATGGATCACTCAGGTGTTAAGAGACACGCAATGCATACAGTTATGAAGAGCCTACTGAGTGAGCTTGGGGGAAGCCAAGGAAGAGATAAGGAAACCAAGGGAAAGTCCGAATTCGAACCAGAACGAAGCAAGCAACCCTCTGGAAACAGGGGATGAAGGGCTCCTTCCAACACTCATTTGCAGAAATTCTGCAAAATAACCCAAGTGCCAAGGCTGCAATAGAGGAAGCAGCTATGAAAACTGCTATATTCCAGGAAGCTGCAATGTGCACGATTCAAATGCTGGAAAGAAAAAGATCTATTATAGTTGTAGGAGTACAGGAACCGAAAGGATCCAACCAGGATGAGTAGAAAGGTAAGGACCGAGCAATGGTGACAAAGGTCTTGGGGGCCTGGATATGGCAGGGCCTAGTGGCAACATAGAGAAGGGTTTCAGGCTAGGTACCTACAAGAAGGAAAGGAAACGAATAATAAAGTTAATGGTTATGAACGAGGCAATGCAAGGTGAAATCCTGCCAAGGAAGAGCAGGCTTATGAGACTAGAGGGATACAAAGACGTTTTTCTGCATAGGGACATGAAGAGGGAAGAAAGAAGGAAATTGAATTGAAATTGAAATAAGTTTATTGAGGTAAAAAAAAAGAAGGAAGGATGCAGAAGCAAAGAAAGAGGAGACACAAGAGGAGGGATGGGAATGGGGAAGCCACAGAACATGGCACAGTATCTCCAGTAACCTCAAAGGTGAGCGGGAATCTCCTCGCTAACAGGCCAGTATCCCCAGTGAGAATTATAACAGAAACCTCCCACAATCCCAGCCCACGATCATTCCCCCCAATCACCCGCCCCTCCCCAAGCAGTACAGACTCTCCCCAGACCATGATCCCCCAGCTACCCAACCCCCAGGCCCCCCCATGTTTTCCTCCATACCCTGCTTCTTTCCCCACCCCTGGCCCTCCCTGTACCCTCACCCCCATTTCCTCCCCTGTTTTTCCAGCCATGCCCTCCCCAGTACCCCCACCCCAAACTTTCCTTAAACCCCCACCCCCTACCCCAGGCTTCCCTTCCCCCAAACTTCTCACCTCCCACCCCTCCCCCTACCCCAGGCTGGCCCCGCTTCATTCTCCAACCAATGTACTCCTGCACCCCCTACCAGATGCCCATCTGTTACGAACCCGGATCCAGCGTCCGAGCCTGGAGCAGTGACAACCACGCCATCTGTGGGTCAGCTCCCGAAACCCCCGCCAAACGGACGACGACACCTGGTGAGGACAGCGTGTACTGGCCTCGAGGACCAGTTTCCAGTCTGGTTCAGCGCTCAACACCGCCGCTCCTGACCTCTGGTGAGGTGGTGCTCCGACGACAGCGCCATCTATGGACTGGATACGTCAGGTGTTTGTGCTCAAGCCCGTAAGTGAGGTGTATTAGTGTCCCGGTTATTGATGACGTGTCTGCTTACAGAGCCGACCTGGGACCACTGTGATGGAAGTGGAGTCAGTCTACCCGAGGCAGCCAGTCTCCATACTGTGAAGTTTGCTGCAGCTGTTGTGACGTCGTCCCCCCGGAAGAACACTGTGGTGTGTTAGCCTGCCAGTGGAGTGGCAGTGAAAGGATTTACCCGGGACCGACTGTTGGAGACGATCATCCACTGGGGTACTGAAGACAGGAGAGTGACTTGTGTTGTCACACGAGGCTCCTGTTTAGGGCGTTCCCCTTTTATCGTTCATGGAGTGGCCGTACCAGCCTTGGTGGCTCAGTACCTGCCAGCAGACCAGCTGGACGTGTGGTTGACGGCCTCCACGACGGTGCCAACAGTGGACCTGTGTTTTGGCTGACCTGTGGCCAGGGTAGGCTCGGCATTCTCAGAGGACACGTCTTGAGGCCACGAAGAAAGCACCAAGGATTCGGCACAGAGTTATGGCACCAGCGTCTTCAGCAGAAGACATCGATTATGGATTAATCCCCTTGTATAGTGTTAATACCCCCCCCTTGTGTAACCGTTTTATATATTATTTATTGGTGACGGACATTATATTATATTAAGTTCTTAGCTTTCTTTCCCTACTCCCTTTAAGTTACTTGCGTCACGGATCTCATCCCTTGATAGCCACTACTGGCTTGGGAACGGATACATATATCTTCCTCTAACAACATCAGAGCAAGAACCCCGTTGCGTCCCGAGAGGGCCGTAACATAATTGGCATCCCCAGCGGGATCCGTCCCCTTGTTAAGTATGTTTGACAGGGGTGGTGAAGTGGCGTAATCCCTGTATATAATTCCCCCTGTGTGACGATTGTGACGTTATACGTCCTGTGCGGTGCTCAGAGTGACTAAGTGCAATATTGACTAGTGCGGTGCTCAGTGATTCAGTGCAATATTGTAGAGCGAAGTGTTCGCTTGGACTCGGTGCAATATTGGGTAGTGCGGTGCCCGAAGTGATTACGTGCAATATTGGCAAGTGCAGTGTTTGGTGCGATAAAGTGCAATATTGGCGTAGAACAGTGCTCGGTGTGTTAAGTGCTAACGTGTAAGCAGTGTGTTAAGTGCTAAGTGTTCCATCTGTGACAATGGCAGACAAAGCTACCATCGATGATCTGGACGAGGTTCAGGCTTTTCTGAACAGAGAGGACTGTCTTGCCAGATTAAAATATCTGAGCAAACCAGAGCTTGTACTAGTGAGCGCCTACCTGGAGATCAAGATCCGTGCCAGTGATTCCCGTGTGGAGATCTTGTCCAAGGTACACCGTCACCTGAAGGCAGAAGAGAAACAGGAAGGCGGGACTCCTAGTACAAAGGAAAGTGCAGACATAGCTTCCACGGAAAAGGAAGATAAGGGCAGCGACGTTGACAGTGATGCAGGCGAGCTTAATATCAGCTTCCTAACAGTCAAGATGCGTGCCCTAGAGATCAATCGTGAAATAGAATGGAAGAAATTAGAAATGGAACGAGAGAGACAAGATAAAGAATTAGAGATGAGACGTTTAGAATTAGAAGAAAGGAAAGCAGAGAGAGAAAGAGAAGAGAAACGAGAAAGAGAAGAACGAGAAAGAGAAGAGAGACGAGAAAGAGAAAGAGAAGAACGAGAAAGAGAAGAGAGACGAGAGAGAGAAGAACGAGAACGAGAGAGAGAAGAACGAGAGCGAGAAAGAGAGGAACGAGACAGACAAGAACGACGAGACAAAGAGGAAAGAGAGAGACAACATGAACTAGAAGTTTTGCGATTAGGCGGTGGTCGGAGGCAAACAACGGACACCAGTAGCTTCGATCCGGTACGCAACATCAAAATGGTCCCCAAATTCCATGAGAAGGAAGTGTCAAAATTCTTTGCAGCCTTCGAGAAAGTCGCTGCCTCTTTGGAGTGGCCAAGGGAGAATTGGGCCATCATGATACAGTCAGTCTTGACTGGGAAGGCCCAAATCGCCTACTCTACGTTATCCCTTGACGACTCCAGCGATTACGACAAGGTGAAGAAGGTTGTGCTCATGGCGTACCAATTGGTACCTGAGGCGTACAGGCAAAAGTTCAGAAACCTGAAGAAGACCTCAGAGCACACTTTCACCGAATTCGCTACAATCAAGGAGCGACTTTTCCAGGAATGGTGTGCCTCTCGGAAGGTGGAGACCAGGGAAGACCTCGAGCAGCTGATTCTGCTCGAGGACTTCAAGGATTGTTTGGCTGGAGACCTCAAGACGTACTTAGAGGAACAGCAGGTGGAGACCTTGAGTGCAGCAGCCACCATGGCTGAAGAGTATATCCTGACTCATAGGCCGTCTGCTAAGTACGTCCCGAGGAATTACCAGCGCCGGTTTGACAGACCTCACGACGAAGAAGAAGAAAGACCCGTCCCACAGAGTGCTAAGAAGGAGCCCCCAGGTAGCCCTCGACAAACAAGTCCGAGTAGTCCGAAACACTGTAGTCCGAGGAGGAACATGGTGTGCTGGACTTGTGGGCAGAAGGGGCACGTAGCTGCTAGGTGCCGAGGCAGAAGAGGTGGCAGCGCACGAAGGGAGGTGATGTTGATGAGCTGTGTTACACCACCAGCAGGAAACCAGTCTACGACGACGCAGGAAGGACCAAGTTTGTTTGCCCCTCACACTTCAAGCGGGTATGTAACGAGTGATCATACTGGTAGATCAGTTGTAGTGCTCAGAGATAGTGGAGCAGCCCAGTCCCTGATCGTGAAGAGCTCGTTACCCGAGGGAGTAAGTGTGGACGGGAGACAACAGGTTGTCCTGGTTGGGTTTCCGAGAACGCAGTATATCGCCCCCTTAGTGCCAGTACATCTCGACTCTCCTTATTTCAGCGGCACATGTGCGTTGGCAGTGGTCGATACCCTCCCTGTGGCTGGGATTGACGTGGTACTAGCCAACGACTTGGTGACAGATTGGAGCATCAATCTTCCCAAGGTTGCGGACGAGTCTATCGGAACAGTACGGTCCGAGGTAGCAGGCAATGGTAATGTCCAGGTAAAGACAGACCCGGATTTGAACATGTCTAATTTGTCCTCTCGCCTACAGATTGAGAACGTTCTAGCAGTGTCTCCTGATTCTCTCGACAAGGAACATGAGGTTACGATGGCAGAAGTACCTGAGCTAGAAAAGAGGCCTTGTGTGCAGACACCCACGGATACCAACGAGTCTGGAGCGAAGGCTGAGGTGTGCTTGCGGTATGGCAAGTTACAGCGTGGAGTGGACCAGCCAGAGATTCCCCAGACGTCAGAGGTATGTGAGGTGTGTTCAAAAGGTCTAGTGCCCTCTTCGTTCCAAGCCAGGCTAGTGGATGGTGCCGGCTATGGACATGACAAGCTCAGGAAACTTATCCCTCGACTTACCAAATGTTTCCTATCGGTATTTTGTTTGATTCTCGTATGTGTTCTCGTTTGTACTCTCAGTGAGGACCGGTGGACGACCCGACGAATGATGACTCCCATGAACATCGTGAAGAGGTCCCAGGGATTGGAGATTTGTACTGCAGGTGTTGCAGTTGAAGAAGGGACCTGGAAGGTGATGGTTGATACAGGAGGTACGACATGTGATAATATGAGTGACTGTTTCCGACAGGTTGACACCCCCCGCGTGATTGCTGAGCCTCAACACAGCGTTATGCGGAACGTTGGTCGACCTGACGGTGACAGAGCGAATGCCACCTGCGACGTACGAACAGCCCCGTTGGGACTAGGTGTGGACCTAGTAGAGTATGCTGTAAGTACTGTTTTACCCGCTGTCGCTATCACTCTGAATTATCAGACCCCTGTATTCCAGGTTCCTGTCTCCCTGAAGGACCATCGGACCGGCACCAGAAATGCCGTCTGTGGTCAGCCATCATCGGTGCCACGACATAAGGAAGTGTCGAGTCACCCCAGATCGTGTCGAAACCAATCCGTACTCGAGAGATGTGAGATGATGCCCCTGTTTGCCATCGCAGAGGAGGTGTGGAAGATTACGTCAGGCAGGTCATCGCCTGCCATTTTCAAGCTCCCTTTGTGCCAGGGTTTCTCAGTAGAAAAGCTCTGTGGACAAGACAGCCTCATCACTCCAGTTCATAGTATAAGTAAGTCCATTTGGAGTTGTGCCGCCGTACTAATTTGGTTTGTGTTTCTTTTTATAGAACCCCAAACCAAATTCTTTTTGGTGGGGAGGTGTTACGAACCCGGATCCAGCGTCCGAGCCTGGAGCAGTGACAACCACGCCATCTGTGGGTCAGCTCCCGAAACCCCCGCCAAACGGACGACGACACCTGGTGAGGACAGCGTGTACTGGCCTCGAGGACCAGTTTCCAGTCTGGTTCAGCGCTCAACACCGCCGCTCCTGACCTCTGGTGAGGTGGTGCTCCGACGACAGCGCCATCTATGGACTGGATACGTCAGGTGTTTGTGCTCAAGCCCGTAAGTGAGGTGTATTAGTGTCCCGGTTATTGATGACGTGTCTGCTTACAGAGCCGACCTGGGACCACTGTGATGGAAGTGGAGTCAGTCTACCCGAGGCAGCCAGTCTCCATACTGTGAAGTTTGCTGCAGCTGTTGTGACGTCGTCCCCCCGGAAGAACACTGTGGTGTGTTAGCCTGCCAGTGGAGTGGCAGTGAAAGGATTTACCCGGGACCGACTGTTGGAGACGATCATCCACTGGGGTACTGAAGACAGGAGAGTGACTTTGTGTTGTCACACGAGGCTCCTGTTTAGGGCGTTCCCCTTTTATCGTTCGTGGAGTGGCCGTACCAGCCTTGGTGGCTCAGTACCTGCCAGCAGACCAGCTGGACGTGTGGTTGACGGCCTCCACGACTGTGCCCCCAGTGGACCTGTGGCCAGGGTAGGCTCGGCATTCTCAGAGGACACGTCTTGAGGCCACGAAGAAAGCAGCAAGGATTCGGCACAGAGTTATGGCACCAGCGTCTTCAGCAGAAGACATCGATTATGGATTAATCCCCTTGTATAGTGTTAATACCCCCCCCCCCTTGTGTAACCGTTTTATATATTATTTATTGGTGACGGACATTATATTATATTAAGTTCTTAGCTTTCTTTCCCTACTCCCTTTAAGTTACTTGCATCACGGATCTCATCCCTTGATAGCCACTACTGGCTTGGGAACGGATACATATATCTTCCTCTAACAACATCAGAGCAAGAACCCCGTTGCGTCCCGAGAGGGCCGTAACACCATCCTGCTTCCCCATCCCAAGACCTAATTGACCCCTAACTCCAGTTCCTCTCAGTTACACTATCTCAGACTTTCCTAGTTTCCACATACCGGATCCTCCCAGGCCTCCCTCTCACCCCAGACCCCCACCAGGTCCTTCTTCCTGGGACCCTCCCACCCCAGACACCCCTAGACCCCCTCTACCCCAGTGGAATCAACAGAAACTGAGAATAGACAGAAAAGAGTCAGTTTCAAGGTAATGTATTTGATCATAGATGGGTTTACAAGGAAGGCAAGTGAACTTAGGGAAAGAGAACAAGGAATGATCCCGGATGTAATTGGACTCACAGAAACAAAACTCAGGAGTTATAATGAATGCAGTGTTTCCAAAGGACTACACTGTAATAAGGAGAGAGGGGGAAGGAAGGGGAGGAGGCAGAGTGGCCCTACTGATAAGAAATGAATTTAGTTTCAAGGAGATGGATATACTAGGCTGCAAGGGGTTCATCAGGCATCATGGAGCCTGTAACTACATTACAGGCTCCATGATGATGGGAGGGCAAATAGTAGTAGTAGCAGTGTTACATAACCCTCCACCAAATGACAGAAGACTCAGGCAAGAGTATGACAGAAATAACATGGCAGTCAACACTATAATTGAGAGAGCAGCCACTGCTGCCTGTAGAAATAGCTCCCATTTGCACATCATGGGGGGACGTCAATCACAGACGGATAGATTGGGAAAACAAGGAACCACACGGAGGTGAGAAACCATGAGAGCTAAACTGTAGGAAGTGGTGACAAGAAACTTTTAAAGTCAGCAAGTCAGTGGATCAACAAGAATAAGAGGCAAGGATGAACCAGCGAGACTCAACCTAGTCTTCACTCTGAACGACTCCGACATAAGGGAAATCGGTTTCGAAGCCTCCGTGGGAATGAGCGATCACAGTGTACTGATGTTTGAGTATCTCGTCGAAGAAGAGTTAATGTACCCAAGAGCCCAGAATACAAAAGGATGGCATTCCAAAAGGGAACCTATGAGGAGATAAGGAAAATCTTAGCAGATATAACTTGGGAAGCAGAACTCAGAGTAAAGATGGCCCAAGGCATGATGGACTACATCGCACAGAAGTGTAAGAAGGCAGCAGACAAATTTGTCCCAATCCAAAAGGAAAGAAAAAAAATGCAGACGACAAACCCATGGTTTAATCTAAGATGTAAGCAAGCAAAGTAACTAAGTACAAGGGCATGGAGAAACTATAGAAATAATAGGACACTAGTGAGCAGACAAAGTTACCAGAGCGCAAGGAATGAATATATCAGAGTGACAAGAGAGGCAGAAAGTCAATATGAAAATGACATAGCAAGCAAGGCAAAGACTCGACCTAAATTGCTGCACAGCCACATCAGGAGAAAAAAAACAGTGAAGGAACAGGTAATGAAACTGTGGATAGGGGCAGACAAATTCATTACAAACGACAAGGAGGTGCGTGAGAAAATCAATAACAAATTCCAGGAGGTCTTCACAGTAGAGCAAGGGATATATACATCTCTCTCTCCCAGATATAGGAGAGAGAATGCATCTAACCAAACACCGCTAGATGAGTTTGTGATTACCAGTGGGGAGGTGAGGAAGCATCTGCTAGAATTGGAAGTGACAAAAGCTATACTATGGCCCGGATGGAATCTACCCGGATGGAATGGGGAGCCGGTCGGCCGAGCGGACAGCACTCTCGACTTGTGATCCTGTGGTCCCGGGTTCAATTCCCGGCGCCGGCGAGAAACAATGGGCAGAGTTTCTTTCACCCTATGCCCCTGTTACCTAGCAGTAAAATAGGTACCTGGGTGTTAGTCAGCTGTCACGGGCTGCTTTCTGGGGGTGGAGGCCTGGTCGAGGACCGGGCCGCGGGGACACTACAGCCCCGAAATCATCTCAAGATAACCTCAAGATATACCCATGGAACTGAAGGAAGGAGCAAAAGCTCTGTGCCACTCTCTCGCCATGTTGTATAACAAATCACTGGTAACAGGTGAACTGACAAAAATTTGGAACGCAACTAATGTAATCCCGATATTCAAGAAGGGTGATAGACAGGAGGCACTGAACTACAGGCCAGTGTCACTAACCTGCATACCATGCAAGGTGATGGAGAAGATTGTGCGAAAAAAGCTAGTGGAAAACCTGGAGCGGAAGAACTTTGTAACACAACATCAGCATGGTTTCAAGGATGGCAGATCATGCCTCTCAGGATTGATTGAATTCTATGACCAGGCAACAAAAACCAGTCAAGAAAGAGAGGGTTGGGCAGACTGCATATTTTTGGATTGCCAGAAAGCCTTTGACACCGTACCCCCTCCCCGCTCAGCTCGTTGTCGCCGTGTGGGGGCTTAGTGGGCGGCTGCCGGAGTGTGATGCTCCTTGGGACAGTCCTCTGTCCTTTTCTAGCCTTGTGCTCCTGCTGCCGTCCTCTCCAATTCTGCTGGGCATCTTTTCCTTTTCCTTCTGTTTCGTTTTTCTCCCCCCTCTTCTCCTATCTGCTTGCCGTTTCCTACCGACCTTTTGCTCGTTCTGGTTCTTCCCTTGGACTTCTTCTATTTTGACGCCCGGGTGCTTGAGGAGGCATACTCATGCACCCGTAGAACTGCAGTACCCGACGTCGAGAGCGAGGGGAACCTTTTATTGTCAATCCCCACTTCGTCACTGAACCCGATCTCGACGGACTGTCGGTTTCTTAAGGTGGCGTTTGTGGGGCGTATACTCGCGACGCACCCCTAGGAGGCCCCGACAAGATCGGCGATAGCTTCTTGTTGGGTGTCCTGCCTCTAATTGTGGCTCCATGGTGGGTGTGGGGGCACATTCGTGAGTGAATTCTTTCTTTCGTCAAGATGATTACCCCTGCTTCGGCTTCTTCTGGTTTACCTTCTCAGGCTCGTGGGGTGGGCGACCAAGCCCCAGAGTCGGTCCGTATTGGAAGACCGGGCTCTGTAGCCTCCGCTGCATTGGGCCCCGACCTTGCTCCTCCTTTGGCCTCTCTGACTCCTTCCTCTGGCTCCCCTCCCTCCTCTGTGGTTGGGTCGAGCCCCAAGCCCCCAGTGGTGACTACCTCGTCCCCTGGCGCGGCTCCTTCTCTAGTTGTAACTACTGCGCCTTTTAACCCCTCTCTCTCTGGGGGTTCTCACCGCCGTCCTCGTCACGGCCGCCCTCGCTCGATTCCTTCCAGTTCTGCTACCTATCAAGCCTTGTTTGGTCCCGCTTCGTGGGCCAAATATTTTGATCTCCTCCCTCTTGATTCTGCGCCTCCTGACGATTTCTCCCTCCATCGACATCTCATTGATTCCGTGGATGCCTCCATTACTTTCAACCCCACTCGTCTCGGTACACGTGTCATTGCTGCTCCTTCTCAGGATGCTGCTTCCCGCTTGGCTGCCTTATCCTGCCTTGGCGAGACCCCCGTTCGGGTCTCGAAGAACGTTCAGTTGAATGCCAGTGTTGGCACTCTTTTGCTCCCGCCCCATGTTGCGACCGGTGTTCGGGACCTGCGCGACTGCCACGACGATATTCGACATATCCTCGCTGCCCAGGGCCACTCTATTCTCCAGGTGGACACGTTTACTCGTCCCCCTCGTGGTGGTCGCCGTCAACCCCTCCGGGTTGTGAAGATTACCTTTGATGGTTGGACCCTTCCACCCTCTGTCATTCTTGCTGGTGCCAGGTGCTCTGTCCAGGAGTACATTCCTTCTCCTCGGCTCTGCAACAAGTGCTGGAGGTTTGGGCATGGTGCCCTCCGCTGCTCCGGGACTGTCTCTCTCTGTCCTTTGTGTGGTGGCAAAGGTCACTCTAAGTCGGAGTGCGCTTCTCCCCAGGCTCGTTGCCTCAACTGCGGTGAGGCCCATCCTACCTTCTCCCGTGCGTGTGTCCATTACAAGCTTGAGGCAGCCGTCCTCAACTTGAAGCACCGGGAGCGTTTATCTTTTCCTGAGGCGAGGCGCCAGGTTCGCTGACTCCCGCCTTATGCTAATATCTCTTATGCTCGCGTGTTGCGCTCTTCCTCTCCTCGTCCTTCCCGCCTTCCTCAGATTCACAACCGTTTCCGGGCCTTGGACCCTGATGCGCCCACTGCCCCCTCCTCTGTCCCTTTGGGTTCTCTCCCGAAGGATCCTCCTCCTGGTCCTCTGTCTGGGGTTCCCCTTCCTTCTACCCGGTCTGTCGTGTCTTCTGTGTCTTCTTCCTCGTCCCCCTCCGATCCTCCTTCCCATCCTCTTCCTCCATCTATCGGCTCTCCCCGCCGCCTGTCGGTGCGGGCGGATGTCCATCGCTCTCCTAACGGCCGTCGTGTGTGCTCTCGTTCGGCTTCTCCTGTTGAGACACTGGAATCCGTTGCCCGGTACGTAGTTGCTGGGACACCGGTCTCTTTAAGTCAGAAGCGTAAGCCTGGCTCCTCTCCTTCCTCTTCCCCGGCGGGTAAGAAGGCTTCGCTTTCTTCCACAGCTCCTCCTTCTGGCTCTGTTGCTCCTTCCCCTCCCGTTTCAGTGCTTGCGCCCCCTGTTCCTGCTATGGAGGTTTCTTTGGCCCCTGCTTCCCTTTCGGTTGCTGCTCTTGCTGGGGTGCGCTCCTCTCTTTCTACTCCCCCTCTTCCTGCTGCTGTCCTTGACTGCTCCTCTCCGTTGTCTCCTCCTCCTCCTCCTCCTCCTCCTCCTCCGGACCCTGCCCGCCCACCTCTGATCTGTTCTCCCGTTTCCTTCCCTCCGTCTTTGCTCAGTTTACCCATGCCCCCTAACCCTGACTTTGCTGACCCTGATCCCGACCCTGATATTCTTTGTTGCTCTTTCGCCTTTGTTTCTTCCTTGTTCTCTGTTTTTGTCCTTTCTCTTCTCGTCGTTGTCCATTCTTCAATGGAACGTTCGAGGTTATTACGCCAATTTCCTCGAACTCCAACTTCTGGTTTCGCGGTTTTCGCCCCTTTGTGTCTGTCTCCAGGAGCCAATGCTTGGTGCTCGTCCTGGTCGTTTTCGTGGCTATTCCTTTCTCTCCCCCCCCCCCAGCCATTGCTGGGGCTTCTAATTCTTCTGCTCTCTTGATTCGGGCTGATGTTCCCTTTGTTCCTTTACTTTTTCCTTCGCTTCTCCATTGTTCTGCTGCTCGTATCTTTGTGGGGAAATGGTACACAGTTTGTTCCATTTATCTCCCCCCGAGTGTCCCGCTCTCTCTTCCTGATTTGAAACACCTCCTAGACTCCTTGCCGGAGCCTGTGCTCCTGCTGGGTGACTTCAATTGTCGTCATTCTCTTTGGGGTGACGTTCTGACGAATACCCGGGGTCGCCTCCTTGAGCCGTTTCTCCTCTCTTCTTCCCTGTCTCTTCTGAATTCTGGTGAGCCCACTCATTTGGACTCTCGAACTCGCACCCTTTCTTGTCTTGATCTTTCTCTCTGCTCTTCTTCTCTTTACTTAGATTTCACGTGGCAGGTTCTTGATGACCTCCATGGAAGTGATCATTTCCCCATCCTTGTTTCCTTTTTCTCTTTTCGCCCTTCCCTCTCTTTCCCTAGGTGGCAGTTTGCTAAGGCGGACTGAACCCTATTTTCCCTCAGTGCTACTCTCTCTGACCTCTCCCTTCTGCCCCTCTCTCGCGCTCTCCTCCTTTTTCATGACACTGTCTTCGACGCTGCCCTCCGCTCTATTCCTCGCTCTTCCTCTCGGGGTCCACGGAAGTGCGTTCCCTGGTGGAATGCGGACTGTGCTCGGGCTGTCCGCTGTAAGCGTGCAGCCTGGAAGAAGCACCGCCGTAGGCAGACGACCGATTCTTTTCTTTTCTTTCGGAAAGCGAGTGCGGTGGCCCGTAGGGCCATCCGTACGGCTAAACGTGAATGTTGGGCATCTTATGTCTCGACAATTACGTCCGAAACCCCTCTGGCCCAGATCTGGAAGCGTATCCGCAAGATAGCGGGTAAGTTCGTTCCCGATGTATCACCGGTCCTTCACCTCCATGATACTCTTGTGGCGGACCCGTTGCAGGTCGCTTCCGAACTGGGTTCCCACTTTTCTTCTGTTAGCTCTGGTCTTCATCTTCCCCAATCTTTCCTTCTTCGTAAACCTGTCCTTGAGTCTCGTCCTTTAGATTTCTGCACTCATCTTCAGCTTCCCTATAATGATCCCTTCTCTCTCTCTGAACTTCGTTCTGCCCTGGCCCCTCTGCGGTTCTACGGCGGCGGGCTCCGATGGTATTCATTATGAGATGCTTCGCCATCTCCCTCCGAGCACGTCTCAGTATTTACTGAGTCTGTATAATCGGATCTGGGAGTCGTCGTCAGTCCCTGAGGACTGGCTCGATGCCGTTGTCCTCCCTGTTCGCAAACCGGGGTCTCTGGGTACTTCCCCTAAGGACTTTCGCCCTATTGCTCTCACAAGTTGTGTCTGCAAACTTTTTGAACGTATGGTTAACGTTCGTCTGATGTGGTTCCTGGAACACCATCACCTCCTCTCCCCTTCTCAATTTGGTTTCCGCAAGTGCCGCAGCACGACAGATGTCCTGGTGAACTTGGAGGTCTATATTCGTACTGCTTTTGCTGCGAAGACCTCCGTTGTTGCCGTCCTTTTTGACCTAGAAAAGGCTTACGACACCACTTGGCGTTATCATATCCTATCTCAACTTCATTCTTTTGGCCTTCGTGGTCATCTCCCTCTCTTTCTCCGCAGCTTCCTCTCTCGTCGTTCCTTTCGGGTGCGCCTTGGTACCACTCTGTCTCCCTCTTTTCAGCAATACGAAGGTGTGCCCCAGGGTAGTGTTCTGAGCACTACTCTTTTTCTGGTTGCCCTCAATGGTCTTCTTTCCTCTCTTCCTTCTGGTGTCTTCTCCGCTCTCTATGTCGATGATCTTACCCTTTGTTGTCAGGGTGATGATTCGCCTCTCCTTCAACGCCGGCTTCAACTTGCAATTGATGCCGTGTCGTCTTGGGCCACAGGTCATGGCTTCAAGTTCTCTACTTCTAAGACTTGTGCCATGACTTTTACGCGGAAACGGGTTGTTCTTCGTCCCTCTTTGTCACTTTATGGTCATCCCCTTGAATACAAAGATTCCGCGAAGCTTTTGGGGTTATTCCTTGACACTCGTTTGTCTTGGTCTCCCCATATCTCTTACCTCCGTGTTGAGTGCTCTAAGGCCCTTACCCTCCTTCGGGTCTTGTCCCATACTTCTTGGGGGGCAGATAGGCGCACTCTCCTTGCTTTACATTCCTCTCTCGTCCTGTCTAAGCTCGATTATGGTTGCCCTGCTTACTCGTCTGCTTCTCCTTCTACTCTTCGCTGTCTTGATGCTTTGCACCATACTGGGTTGCGCCTCAGTTTTGGTGCCTTTCGTTCGACTCCCGTCCTTAGCTTGTATGTTGACACTGGCTTCCTGTCTCTCCAGGACCGCCGTGATCGCTACTGTCTTCGCTATCTTGCACGGTCCTTGCAACATCCTTCCTCTCGCCTCTGTCGTGCTTTAACTTTTACCCCTCCTGCGGTTCCTGTTCCTCTTCACCACCTCCCTCTTTCTGTCCGGTTATCTCGCCTACAGGATTCTCTTTCCGTTCGTATTTCTGATGTTTCTCCTCGTGTTGTTCCTTCTTTGCCCCCGTGGAGGGTCCCTCTTCCGCGGTTTTGTACATCCTTGACTCGTATCACTAAAGCTTTTACCCCTCCTACGGTTCTAAAACGCCTTTTCCTCGAGCACTTTTCTTCTCACTCCCGCTCAGTTTCTGTCTTCACCGATGGGTCTAAGTCAGCGGACGGTGTTGGCTACTCTGTTGTTTTTCCTGATCGCACTTATATGTGTCGCTTGCCTCCGGAGACTAGCATCTTTACAGCGGAACTTTATGCTATTCTCTATGCTCTTCGTCTCCTGCTTTCTCGTTGTCAGTCTTCCTTTGTGGTTGTTGTTGACTCTCGTAGTGCCCTCATGGCTCTCGGGTGCTTTAATCCAGTTCATCCAGTAGTTGTCGAGATCCAGCATTGGCTGTTTCTCGTTCACAGTAAATTTAAGTCGGTTGAGTTTTGTTGGGTTCCCAGCCATATTGGCGTGTCTTTAAATGAGCGTGCGGATGCTGCCGCTAAGGAAGCTGTCCGCTCTTGTCCCATCTCTCGTAAAGGCATTCCGTATTCCGACTTTTAGCCGGTTATCCATTCCTCAGTCCTTACCCGTTGGCAGGCTTCTTGGTTGTCTGTTACTGGTAACAAGCTACGTACTCTTAAATGTTGTGTTTCCTCGTGGCCGTCCTCCTTCCACCGTAACCGGCGGTGGGAAACAGCTCTGGCGAGGTTGCGTATTGGCCATACTCGCTTAACCCATGGTCACTTGATGGAGCGCCGCCCTGCTCCTTATTGTCCTAGTTGCATTGTCCCTCTTACGGTCGTGCATGTCCTTCTTGAATGTCCTGACTTCCAGGACGAGCGTGTGTCTTGCTTTCCGACCGCCCCTCGCGGTCACCTGTCCCTCGATAGAATTCTTGGTGACTCGGATACTTTTGATATCGTTCGCCTTATGCGTTTTTGTTCTCGTATTGGCATCCTTGGTGATATTTAGCGCCCTCTGATTATTTTGCGTATTTGATGGTGCTACATAGCCTTCCCGGTTTGGTGCCTTCTTTTGATAATTACTTACTTACTTTGACACCGTACCACATAAGAAACTAGTGCACAAACTTGAGATGCAGGTAGGGGTGAAAGGGAAGGTACTCCATTGGATAATGGCGTACTTAAGGAACATAAGACAGCGAGTCACTGTGCTGGATGAGGTCTCGGAGTGGCGAGGCATCAACCAGTGGAGTCTCACAGGGATCAGTTCTTGGACCTATACTGTTATTGATATATGTAAATAATCTCCCAGAAGGAATAGACTCGTTCCTCTCATTGTTTGCTGATAATGCAAAAATTATGAGGAGGATTAAGATAGTGGAAAATAGTATGAGGCTACAAGATGACCTAAACAAACTGAAGGAATGGTTCAACAAATGGCAATTAAAGTTCAACAAAAGTAAATGTAAGGTAATGAAAGTATTGGGAGGAAATAGGTGGCCAGACACTGGATACTGAATGGGAGATGAAGTCCTTCATGAAACGGAAAGAGAGAAAGATCTAGTAGTTGATATCACGCCAAACCTGTCTTCTCAAGCCCACATCAAAAGAATAACATCAGCGGCGTATGCGAGGCTGGTTAAAATCAGAACTTCCTTCAGAAACCAGTGTAAGGAATCTTTCAGAACCTTGTTTAACATGTATGTAAGGTCAAACCTGGAGAATGCGGCCCCAGCATGGAGCCCGTACCTTGTCAAGAACATGACGAAGCTGAAAAAAGTTCAGAGGTATGCCACTAGGCTAGTCCCAGAACAAAGAGTCATGAATTACGAGGAAACGCTGAACGAACTGCACCTCACGTCGCCTTGAAGATAGAAGATCCCGGGGTGTCACCACATACAAAATTCTCAGGGGAATTGACAAGGTAGACAAGGATGGCTTATTTAACACGGGTGATACACGCACAAGGGGACACAGGTGGAAACAGAATACCCACATGAGCCACAGACACATTGTAAAGAACTTTTTCAGTGTCAGAGTAGTTAGTATATGGAATGTATTACGAAGTGATATGGTGGAGGCTGACTCCATACACAGTTTCAAATGCAGATATGACGGAACTCGAGAAGCTTAGGAATCTGTACTTCAGTAGATTGACGGTTGAGAGGCGGGACCAAAGAGGCAAAGCTCAACCCCTACAAGAACAACTAAGTGAGTACAACTAGGTACACACACGCGCGCGCACACGCACACACACACACACACACACACACACACACACACACACACACACACACACACACACACACACACACACACACACACGGGATTGACAGAGTGGACATAGACGAAATGTTCACACGGAATAGTAACAGAACGAGGGGACATGGATGGAAGCTTGAAACTCAGATGAGTCACAGAGATGTTAGGAAGTTTTCTTTTAGCGTGAGAGTAGTGGGAAAATGGAATGCACTTCAGGAACAGGTTGTGGAAGCAAATACTATTCATAATTTTAAAACCAGGTATGATAGGGAAATGGGACAGGAGTCATTGCTGTAAACAACCGATGCTCGAAAGGCGGGATCCAAGAGTCAATGCTCGATCCTGCAGACACAACTAGGTGAGTACACACACACACACACACACACACACACACACAGATGGAAATAGATGAAATGTTCACACGTAATAATAACAGAACGAGGGAACATGGGTGGAAACTGGAAACTCAGATGAGTCACAGAGATGTTAGGAAGTTTTCTTTTAGCGTGAGAGTAGTGGAAAAATGGAATGCACTTGGGGAACAGGTTGTGGAAGCAAACTCTATTCATACTTTTAAAATTAGGTATGATAGAGAAATGGGACAGCAGTCATTGCTGTAAACAACCGATGGCTGGAAAGGCGGGATCCAAGAGCCAATACTCGATCCTGCAAGCACAAATAGGTGAGTACAAATAGGTTAGTACACACACACACACAATGAATTTTTTCAGTGTCAGAGTAGTAGACAAATGGAATGCATTAAGCAGTGATGAGGTGGAGGCTGACTCCATACACAGCTTCAAGTGTAGATATAATAGAGCCCAGTAGGCTCAGGAACCTGTACATTATTGACAGTCGAGAGGCGGGACCAAAGAGCCAGAGCTCAACCCCCCAAGCATAATTAGGTAAGTACAATTAGGTAAGTACAGGGCTGGGTGGCTGAGTGGACAGCGCTCTAGACTCGTGGACCTAGGGACTGGGGTTCGATCCCCGCACCCGGCGGAGACAGATGGGAAGAGTTTCCTTAACCCTAATGCATCTGTTACCTAGCAGTAAATAGGTACTTGGGAGTTACAAAGCTGCTACGGGCTGCTTCCTGGGTGTGTGTGTGTGTGTGTGTGTGTGTGTGTGTGTGTGTGTGTGTGTGTGTGTGTGTGTGTGTGTGTGTGTGGGTGTGTGTGTGTGTGGGTGGAAAAAAATAGTAGTTAGTAACAGTTGATTGAATGACAGTTGAGAGGCGAGCCTAAAGAGCAGAGCTCAAGCCCCGCAAGCACTACTAGGTGAATACACAAGAATCAAGAAAGAAGAAGAGAAGAAGGAGAGGAAGGGATAGGCGGACTGAATATTCTTGGACTGCCGGAAAGCATTTGACACAGTACCCCATAGAAGGCTGGTACATAAGTTGGAGAAAAAGGCAGGAATAACAGGAAAAGTGCTCCAGTGGATAAGGGAGTACCTAAGCAATAGGAAACAAGGTGCTACAGTGAGTTCTTTATAGACAGCATAGAACATTGGTATAACAATTATGAGCCTGAGAATGTACAACAGTTTTGTGATGACCTCATAAATAATACCTATGAGGCCATCAAAAATAGTGAGTTACGCCAAACAAAAAGAAGTACTGGTAAACAGGTCAGACACAACCAGTACTATGATGATGCTAAACTGAAAGAGCTTAAATCAATTGCTAGACAGACAGGTAAAGCATATAAGAGCCTTAGAACTCCTCAAATGTTAAAACTGTTTCAGGCCGCGCTTGCAGCGGCGAGGGAGAGAATGACTGAACTGAGACAAAATGAATGGGAGGGTTTTGTTAGTGGACTTAACCTGCATACTCCCCTGGGCAAAGCCTGGAAAGGCATAAACAAAATTATTGGTAAATATAGTAAACAAGTTTCACACCCAAACCCGCTACAGAAAGCCAATCAGTTAATTGCAAAATGGGCTCAGGTTTCCAGCCTTGGAATGTTACCAGCTAGCACTAGGGAGAAATTGCGGGAGAGGTCCATAGACAGAAATTCTCTCATAAGTTTCATGTTGAGCAAGCAACATGATGAATGTGATGTTCCATATACAGATTATTAATTGGATGCAGCCCTCTCCAGGGGCAGTAGCACTGCTCCTGGTGAGGACGGTATCACCTATGATATTCTAAGACTCCTGCATCGTGTACCCGGTAACCCATTATTAGAATTGTTTAATGCCAGTTATGTCACTGGGCAGTTGCCAGTATCATGGACCACCAGTCTTACGGTACCTGTACCAAAGCCTGGCCAACCTCATGCTTTCCGTCCCATCTCACTGACCAGTTGCATGTGCAAAACCTTAGAGAGAATGGTGCTTAATAGATTATTGTATAGAGTTAAAGAGCACATGTCACCTGATATCAATGGTTTCACACATGGTAAAAGTGAACACAATTGTATCACAACCTTTCTTACTGTTCATGGAGATAAAAGGCACAAGTACACAACATTTCTTGATTTAAAAAATGCCTTTGATATTGTTAATAGGGAAGTGATTATGTATGAATTAGCGAGAATGGATACAGGGGGACATTTATTACAATGGATACGAAGTCCTCTGCACTGTTCCAAGGATACAAGTGGGAAACTAAAGTAATGCAATTAGGCCCCCCACAAGGAGGAGTACTTAGTCCTACCTTGTTTAATGTTCTAATTAATGCTTTATTAAAATCAATCCCAACTAGCCCGGCAAACATCACTATCAGCTATGCAGATGACATCCTTGTGCATACTAAAACCCACCGCGAAATGCTAACAGTCTTAAATTGGCAACCGCAAAAGTGGACCACGAAAACTTAAGATAGACAACATACCAATAGACTATGTCTCTTCTTTCAAATACCTTGGTGTCTCTGTCCCTTGTACCTCAACTGCAGTCAATAAGTTACATCAACAATGTAGAGACAGACTCAAGGCTCTCAGAACTGTAGTGGGGTACAGCCCGAAATATGGTGTTAATATTAGAATAGCAAGAATGATGTATTTAGCGTATATAAGGTCTCTGATAGACTAACATGCACCAGCTTTGGTCCTGCAAAATGGCAAAAGTATTGATAAACTGTAAAAAATGAAAAATGAAGCACTCAGAATTATACTTGGCTGTCCTATAACTACCAAAGTTCTCAACATGCTGAATGAATTAAATATACTTAGCATTAGAGATAGAATATTTGAAATTAATCTTATGATGGGACTAAAGCTGCTGCGTGATAACAAAAACAACATTGTGTCAGTTGCACTGTTAGAACACATACGAAATGGAACTAGCGAGTCTAAATGGGTTCAAAGAACAGCTACTCATATTAAAATGATGGGACTGCACGATGTATATACAGATGAAAGAGTACAGCACTTCCTTCCACCCTGGCAGATAGTACCTTTTGACATCCTGACCCCTGCATACCCCACCAAGAAACTAATCACAAGCAACCCTCATGCTCAGCTTGCTGCTAAATTAAGCACCATAGAACACATTCACAATATACAAGCTGAAAACAACATTGCACAGACCATATACACTGACGGATCACTCAATACAGCTACAGGGAGGGCAGGAAGTGCTGTTATTGCTCAACAGCCCGATGGCAGCACAATTTAAAGAAATATCCGAATTAGTAACTGGGCGTCCACAATGCAAGCCGAGTTGGTAGCGATACTGGTAGCACTCGAAATTATTGACAACACTGAAGTAGACAGCTTAATTATTTCTGACTCCCTATCCTCACTACGAGCAATAAACAGTTTGCACTCAAATAATAACGTACTTGTCTTGGAAGCTAGACGTAGATATATAAGAATACTTAGCAAGAGGGTAAATATAAAAATGTTCTGGATTCCTTCTCACATTGGCCTGCAGGAACATGACAAAGTTGACGCCCTTGCTAAGGCTGCAGTAAATAAAGACAGTATTGAACGGAATCTTGAGTTATCAAATAAGTCCCTTAAAAATGTCATTAGACGAGAACTCCTGGATGGATTTGAAGAAAGTAGAACTATGCAAACTGGAACTAGCAGGTCCATTGTTCATCACAATGAAATGTGTGAAGTAAAACATGTGTATGGGGCAAGTAACAAAGTCAGTAGACTAACAGATGTTGTCACAGCTCGTATAAGACTTGGCTACAAGTAACTCTGGCAGTTCGGTTTGTATAGGGATCAAGATGAAGTAAAGTGTAAAGTGTGTGGACATAGGCAGGGACACACACTCGAACACTATATCTTGGATTGTTGTAAAATTGAGCCTTTTAGAGATAAATCTAAGCTCACTCTGTATGATATGGCAACCTATCTTATTACCATGGATAAATTACCTGAAATCCTTGCACTGTACCCATATTTCGCTTCCAGTAGATGAACGACATATGAGATTCAGAAACAAGTAGTGTATTGTGAGGACTAATAATAAACAGAAGCTCCCCTATGACTCTGTAATATCCCCATTGGTCAAACTATTATGTATTAGCGATAAGATCTACCATTAATGTATGATGACTTACTGTAATAGCACTTTCTCTGTAACTAGCTGACATTGTAACTATAAGGTGTGAAGGATAGAAGAAATTGTTTATGTAATAATCTAAGATGAGGTCTGATAAAGACCTTTTGTGCCCTCTGTAATGCTTTTGCGCTACCGCTCATAGGACGAGTATGGGGGTTTTGGGGGTGCACAATAAACTAGCCGCCTTCGGAGGCAACAATCAATCAAAACAGTGAGGGGGGGGGGGAGACCTCAGATTGGCGTGAAGTCACCAGTGGAGTCCCACAGGGTTCTGTACTCGGATCTATCCTGTTTTTAATATAAATGATCTCCCAGAGGGTATAGACTCATTCCTCTTAATGTTTGCTAAAGATGCCAAAATTATGAGAAGGATTAAAAATTAAAATACAGGAGGACTGCTTGAGGCTTCAAGTAGACCTGGCCAAACTGAAGAAATAGTCGAACAAATGGTTGTTAGAGTTTAACCCAAGCAAATGTAATGAAGATAGGTGTAGGGAGCAGGAGGCCAGATGCAAGGTATCTTTTGTGAGATGAAATTCTTCAAGAATCAGAGAGAGAGAGAGAAAGACTAGTGGGTTGATATCACGCCAGAGCTGTCCCCTGAAGCCCATATCAAGAGAATAACATCAGCGGCATATGCCAGATTGGCCGACATAAGAACGGCCTTTAGAAACTAGTATAAGAAATCATTCAGAACTTTGAATACCACGTATGTCAGGCCAATACTGGAATATGCAGCTCCAGCATGGAGTCCACATCTAATCAAGCATAAGACTAAACTGGAAAAAGTTCAAAGGTTTGCCACCAGACTAGTACCCCAACTGAGAGGTAAGAGCTACGAGGAGAGACTTCGGGAATGAAACCTCACGTCGCTGGAAGACAGAGGAGTAAAGGGGGGGGGGGGATATGATCACCACATACAAGATTATCAAGGGAACCGACAGGGTAGATAAAGACAGGTTTTTAACACAAGGGGCATTCTCACAAGGGGACACAAGAGGAAACTGAGTGTCCAAATGAGCCACAGAGATATTAGAAAGAACTTTTCTAGTGTCAGAGTAGTTGGCAAATGGAATGTATTAGGAAGTGATGTGGTGGAGGCAGACTCCGTACACAATTCCAAGTGTAGATATGATAGAGCCCAGTAGGCTTAGGAACTTGTACATCAGTTGATTGACAGTTGAGAGGCGGGACCAAAGAGCCAGAGCTCAACTCCCGCAAGCACAACTAGGTGAGTACACACACACACACACAGCAGTGTGAGATCACCAGTGATGAGTTCAAAATGACTCTGTTGGAGCTGAAGTTGACAAAGGCTGTTGGGTCTGTCAGAATCTCTCCGTGTATACTAAAACAGGGTGCAGATGCACTAAGTGTGCCAGTCTCTATGTGTTTAACAAGTATCTAGAAACAGAACACCTACCAGAAAGCTGGAAGACAGCTAATGTAGTTTCAGTATACAAAAAGGGTGACAGGCAAGAGGGACTGAACCACAGGCCAGTTTCCCTAACTTGTATACCATGTAAGGTGAAGGAGAAGAGGGCATGAGGAAAAGGCTCGTAGACCATCTGGAGGGAAGTAGCTTTGTAACACATCACTAGCATGAGTTCAGGGATGATAAATCGTGCCTTGTAGGCTTAATAGAATTCTATAACATGGCTACAAAAATTAAGCAAGAAAGAATAGGGTGGGCAGACTGCATTTTCTTGGACTGTCAGTAAACCTTTGATAGAGTACCCCTGAAGAGGCTATTACAAAAGTTACAAAAGAAACAGGCAGGAGTAAAAGATAAGGTGCTCTAGTGGATAAGGGAGTAACTAAGTAACAGAAAAAACGCGAGTAACTGTGAGTGAGGAGACATCAGAGTGGTGAGATGTCCCCACCAGAGTCCCACAAGGCTCTGTACTTCGTCCCATCCTGTTTCTGATATATGTAAACGATCTTCCAGAGCGTATGCAAAACAAATGCAAAAAGAATAGTAGGCATCCATCAGTCTCAGGGGAATACGGAGTTGCGCTCTGGTTGTCGGTCTGGAGTGGCCTCTTCAGGGAGCAAAGCCAGGGTTGGTTGATACGGAGGAGAAGCTGATACCCAAGCAACAGAGGTACAGAGAATAGGGGTCCTGGTAATTTACAACCCACCAGCAAACAACAGAAGACCCCAGCAGGAATATGATGACAACATCATAGCAAGCATTGAGGAATTGCGGAGAGCAGCAACAGTGGCAAACAAAATGAGAGCTGAACTTCTAGTCATTGGGGACCCAAATCATGGACTGTGAATTCAGAAATGCTTATGGAGGGGGGGGGGGGGGAAACGTGGGAAGAAAAATTAGTGGGGTGTTGTAGAAAGAAGCTTCTTAACACAGTATGCAAGGAGGTTACAAGAGAAAAGGGAAGAGATTTTCTAAGGCAACTGGCCCTGATGTTCGCTCAAAATGAGGAACACATCAAGAACTTGGAACATGAAACATCACTTGGAGCAAGTGACCATTGTGCCCTGGTATTCGACTATGTTATCGAACATTGCCCATAAGTTAAGAAGGCAGGCAAGGGAGAGCAGACTGTAAAAAGGAGGACTACATGAAAGTAAGAGAGTATCTAGGGAGTGTGAAGTGGGAGGAGGAACTGAGAGGGAAGACAGTTCAGGAAATGAAGGACTAAGTAAAACTGAGGTGAAAGAGGCAGATGAGAGATTCATACCACCAATAAGAGAGAAAACCGGCAGAGAATATAATAATTTGAGGTTCAATAGACAGTGCCAGGAAGCGAATGCAAAATGTAGGTGGTGGAGGAAATACAAAGGGCAAAGCACAGATGAAAAAAGCATGAATAATAGATGCAACAGGATCAGGAATGACTGGATATACATAAAAAGATTGCCAGAAAGAAACGATGAAAATTATATTTTTTGCCAAAGCAAAAACAACAACCGAAATTCCTAAATAACCATATAAGAAGGAAAATCACAGTGAATGACAAAGTGTCCAGGTTTCGAAAAAGAGGAGACGAGTATACAGAAAATTATAAAGAAATGGGCATGGAGCTCAATGCCAGCTTCCATGGAGTGTTCACTTCTGAGCCTGAACTGATCCCAAAGCTAGATGAGGAAGCAGTCCCTGACAAGAGACTAATAAATATTTTTGGTAACAATGGAGGAAGTAAGGATTCAACTATCATCAGTATATATGTAACTAAAGCTTCTGGGCCTGATAGAGTATCACCATGGATGTTAAAAGAAGCAGCACAGGCCCTCAGCATCCCTCTAGTTATAATCTTTAATGAGTTACTTACAAAGGAGAAATTGCCCAGCTGTTGCTAGAAGGCAAATGTGAGGACAATCTACAAAAAAGAGATAGAGAAGACGTACTTAACTACAGACTAGTGTCTCTCACAAGCAACCTTTGCAAAGTACTTGACAGAATTATAAGGTTAAGATTAGTTGCACTCATAGAAAGAATTAGACAAACATCAACACGGCTTTGGAGAGAAGATGCCTGACGAATCTCTGAGTTTTATGATAAGGTAACGAACATAAGACAAGACACAGAAAACTGATCGAATTGTGTATTTCTGGACTGCCAAAATTCCTTTGATACAGTACCACGCAGGGTACTATACAAACTCGTGAAGCAGGCGGGAGTAAGCAGAAATTAACTAACATGGGTAAGGAATTACCTAAAAGACAGGAATCAGAGTGACATTGATGGACGAGAAGTTAGACTGTTGTAGAGTAACAAGCGGGGTGCCTCAAGGATCGGTGCTGAGACCCATGCACCTCATTTATCTAAATGACTTGACTGCAAGAGTTGAGTCTTATATGTCTATGATTGCAGACGATGCACCCTTAATGAGAAGACTTGAGACAGATGAGGATTGTAAGATTCTCCAAGACGACTCTAACAAGTCTTAGAGTTGGTCCGAGAAACAGCTTCTAGAATTCAACACCATCAAGTGAATGGGATCAGGAGCCAAAAGACCGAAGGCCAATACACGATGAAGGGAAACTACTTCTCTATACCTACTAGTGAAAAAGACCTGGGAGAGAACATATTGCCAAACCTAACTCCAGAGCCTCATATAAATAGAATTACCTCAGTCATATACTATATGCTGGCAAAAGTCAGAACATCCTTC
This sequence comes from Procambarus clarkii, assembly GCF_040958095.1. NCBI lineage: Eukaryota > Metazoa > Arthropoda > Malacostraca > Decapoda > Cambaridae > Procambarus > Procambarus clarkii. Next base: position 21,674,085 of record NC_091188.1, read on the forward strand.
AGGAACGTAAATAAGGAGGCTTTTCGATCACTGTATACCGCCTACGTAAGGCCAGTTTTAGAGTATGCCGCCCCATTGTGGAGCCCTCTTCTAAAAACACATAAGAAAGCTCGAAAATTTGCAGGTGTTTGCAACGAGACTCGTTCCAAAGCTGCGTGGGATGATGTGTTTAAAAAAAGAATCTGAAGGAACTAAATCTGACGACACTAGAAAGGAGGCGATAGAGGGGAGACGTAATATAGACGTATAAAATACTTAGAATGATTGAAAAGATGAAAAAAGAGGAAATGTTTACAATGAATACCATCAGAAGAAGGGGGCACGGATGTAAGCTTGAGAATCATGTATGTCCTAGAGATATTTAAAAAGGTCTCTTTTAGCATAAGGTTAGTGAGTGAATGGAATGGCCTGAAGGAACAGGTTATTGAGACAAACTCAATTTAAAACTTCAAAAGCAGGTATAATAGGGAAATAGGTCAGGAGTCATTGCATTAGACAACCAACGGCTAGAAAAGCAGGTTCCAAGAACTATAGCTCGATCCTGCAGGCACAAGCAAGGAAGTACACATACCATAAACTGCTCCAACAGTGTTTCAGCCACAGGTAAAAACCAAGAGCTTGACGAGTCATGACAATTTTCCCGCCTCTGACAGTCATGCTGGAAACGTTGGAAAAATATATTGACGCAGGGAATTTCCTTCTTTTATACAATATTCAGTTCTTCATAAGTCGCCCTCACACTTCTGAATCTTGAGAAATTCTTCTTCGTGCTCACTGACTAGAAATAATATTCACATTTACATACTTATAGTAAAGAAAATAAACAAAATTGATGTTGATTCTCAATTATATAAGATTTTAAGTTTGAATTGTGCTATATAGTTTAAAGTTTGATGAATATTAGAATGCGCGCACTAAAATACGCAGTTGAATGCACACTATTCATTATATGATAAACTTGAATGTTAACGTCAAGTATTCGGATTACATCAGTACACTGTGTTGAATAGAGCAGTCTACTGATATGATAATAGAGCTATCTGTGTCGAGTCGAGCAGTTAAAGTTAATGAACGAAATCGAGTATAGCTGTTTATAGAAGCAGCCTAAACCGAGTACAGCAGTTTTGAGCTGCTTATAGCAGGTTATAGAGCTTGTCACTGACGAATTTTACAGTTTACGGCCACAGACTTTGTTGTACTGCAGGTGACAACAGTTTGTCAGCGTGTGTTGTTTACAAGTGTCAAGTAGAGCAGTATACAGCATTAGCCTATATCGAGGAGATTATTTGGCCTGTGTCTAGTAGGCTAGTCTGTGTCGGGTAATGCAGTTTAAATCAGAAACCGAGGTAGGGAAGACCTGTTTACAGTATGTGTGTGTGTCGAGTCCAGCAGTTAAAATATATAACACGTCGAGTAGATCAGCTTACAGACGTAGCCTATGTTGAGTGTAGCAGTTTACAACTATGGACTTTGTGGAGTAGAATAGTTTACAGCTTTAGAATGTGTTGAGCCAACCAGTTTGCAGTAGTAGCCTGTGTGGAGTGTATTAGTATACTTCAGTAGCTTGTGTTGAGTACTGCAATTTATTGCACCAAACTATAATGAAAACAAAATATAATATAAGTATCCTACGTCGAGCAGAGCAGTTTACTGCAGCAGCAGACGTCTGTGCTCAGCAGAAGTGCTTACTGCTGAGTCGAGTATACCCTGTGTCGAGTATAGCAGTTTACTGCGGTTGTCGGTGATGAACAATTTACTACAGCATCGTTGGTTGTGATTGATTGATGAAGATTAAGCCACCCAAGAGGTGGCACGAGCATGAATAAGCTCATTGTGTAGATTAAATAGTCCGATGTAGTTGGTTGTTCAGTCGTAGGCTGCCTCAGGAAGCTTGTATACATTACTCAGGGGAAAATTCGTTCAATAATATTTAACTTGATTCTCGCCTCATATTATACGTTTAACATAATATATAGTTATATTTTAAGAGCCATATTTGCAGAGAGTAATTGTTCATATAGAAAGGGGTACCACTTCTGGCTGGACGAAGGGGACCTTAGCCTCGGAGGAAATCACACACAACGCTTTAGGGGGAATATTTAGGTCCCCTCCAATACAGTTTCTATGTGCTTTTCTCCTACCACCCCCTTCCTTTTGTTTATTGTTGTGCTTTATTAGATATTTAAAGGTTACCAGATTTACATCAGTTATAACAATGGGTTTATAGGTTATGGATCTCTTGGAGCTCCTCCGCTTCCGGACAGGAACCGAGGACGCAGCAAGCATTTCCCCTCTGGATCGCCACACTAAGGCGCTGAAACAGGGAAACTGGCAGCCCTTGGGTCTCTGGTGATGTCAATGAGCCTGGAACCCAATTCATTGAGGAATCCCAAGGCGCTCCTACCCCAGGAACCATGCGTCTCAGACGCTATGGGAACAAAGGTGTATTGACCTTCCAGTCGTTTATACCTGATTGATTTTGCTGTTTCCCCTGTGGTTGGCCGCCCCACCTGCTTGATCAGCACCGAAGCGTATGTAGGTGTCAGCCAGGGTGGATACTCACGTGTAGTCCCACATCAGCTGTCTGCTTCTCTTCCGTGAGTATATGGTGATGCCATCTGGGCGAAGTGCTGGGTCATCCGGGTTTTGGCCTCCTAGGATGCGAGGTTCTCTCTCCGCTGGGCACTGAACCGAGACAAGGCTCCTCTTGATGAAGTCATTCACCTCGTTGTGTCTTGCATGCCAGCCCTTGAATTTTCTGCAGTGCAACCCATGCAGTCAATATTGGTCTGCTTCCACCCAGTTGTAAATGCACTTATATTCAGTGTGAATTAGGGCACCAAGGCGGAGGGCCACTGCTACACGAAAGGATTCTGGATCTAGATGTGTGCCCATTGTTGACATAAGTACTGCCAGGAGGAAGTCTCCTGCATGGGGGGCGCGCACTATTCTGAGGCGGGCTTTCTCCTTATCTGATGTTGCGGCGCTGAACATGGCATGAGCTCGTTTTTCCACTAGTGAGTGGTCCCACCTGGACTGCTTATGATTTTTTGTTGGATCTATGATGGGTGCTGGGCATCCCACTTATTTGAATATTCAGTGAATGCAGGATCGAATATTCCTGCTGAATCACTCAGGGGATCAGGTAGGATATGCATCACATATGACCTCTTACGAGGCGTGCGGTGCATGGGAGGAGGCAAGGAAGGCTGGTAGAACAATCTGGTAGGCTGTGCGGACACCAAGGGAAGCACAAGTTTCGGGCAAGTACGCATAGCATTTCGGGCAAGCCCTTAAACTAACAGATAATTTTAAGTAGATAATTTACAGTAAAATGGACAAAAAATGTTTACAGGTACTTTACAGCTTTACTTTACAGGTACAGGTACAGATAATGTTAAGTAGAGTAATTACAGTAAAATTGACTATAAATGTTTACAGGTACATTGTAAGAAATTTGGATACAAAAACAAAGATTAGAATATTACACAATAATAACAATACACTGTAATGAACAAGGATTACTAGGGACATTAGGATAAAATTTCAAGGTTATACATTGGTTCACTGAATCACAATTTGAGGATCGTTTCAAGGAATAATGCAATAAATATGCACTCAACATAACAACCATGATATCAGATGATATCTAAGATTACAATGGTAAAGTAATATGGCTTAGGTACAAGTATTGGGGGATTGGGTAGCACTAGATACAGTGCGAGGTAAAGCACTAGGTAGGAAACTATGAAGATGAAATTAGGTACTTTTTGGTTTTATTTTTCAATGCGGCAAAAGTTGGACAGCTTTTTAATTCATAAGGGAGTGAGTTCTACAGACTAGGTCCCTTTATTTGCAAACAGTGTTTACACAGTTAAGTTTGACTCTGGGGATATTAAAGAAATATTTATTTCTGGTGTGGTGAGTCTGTATTCTATACATCTGTCCATGAAGAGATTCAGAACAGGGTTTACACTTAAAAGAAGGGTTTTATAAATGTAATTGACACAAGAGAATGTATGGAGTGAATTTATGTTTAGAATGTTTAGGAATTTAAACAGGGGAGCTGTGTGTTGCCTGAAAGCAGAGTTTGTTCTAAACCGAGGAGTCCTAGTAGCAGATTTTTGCTGGGTGATGATGGGCTTGAGGTAGAGAGAGAGCTGAGTGAGAGGTGGGGTGTGTGGGGGTCTGAAAGAGAGGTGGGGTGTGTGGGGGTGTCAGCGAGAGGTGAGTGAGAGGTGGGATGTCAATGAGGGGTAGTACCTCTGACAGGGAACAGTCACACTTTTGGGGTGGTTTGTGTGCTGTGGTCCCCCACCTGTCACCAACTCTCACCTGTGGCTCCTATTACCTGCTTGCAGGCAACAGCGGCTGCCACACCCGATAAACCTCTTCGACTGGCGGGCAAAACCAGTGAGACGAAGCTTAGAGGCCCTTGGTGAACTACGGCGAGTCTATTTACGCAGGCGAAGACTGGACTTGGCGGACTGCCCGGAAGCAGCGGACCAGCAAAGCTTTGTGGAGCGCAACTAGGCCCAGTTGCGTCGTCTAATATAGGGTGGACGACACAATATGGGGTGGACGACACAATATGGGGTGGACGACACAATATAGGGTGGACGACACAATATAGGGTGGACGACACAATATGGGGTGGACGACACAATATGGGGTGGACGACACAATATGGGGTGGACGACACAATATAGGGTGGACGACACAATATGGGGTGGACAACACAATATGGGGTGGACGACACAATATAGGGTGGACGACACAATAGGGGGTGGACGACACAATATGGGGTGGACGACACAATATGGGGTGGACGACACAATTCAATTTTTTCTGTATTATGCACCCCATACCCATCCCGTGGGCGGTGGTGTAAAGGATTACAGAGGCACATAATCTGTTCAGGAACAGAACCCTCTAGTTCGTTTAGCTAAGCAAATAACAATCTTTTGACGCTAGTTACACAATTATTAATGTTACATTTACAGATTTTCATACATACATGTACATATATATATATACGTATACATATATACATACTGTTACGAACCCGACTCCATCGTCGGAGCATGGAGCAGCGACGTCAATGCCATCTGTGAGTCTGCTCCCTTAACCCCCACTAAATGGACTACGCCATCTGGTGTTGGCAGTATGATAGTTATCTTGATGTTATCTTGAGATGATTTCGGGGCTTTTTTAGTGTCCCCGCGGCCCGGTCCTCGACCAGACCTGCACCCCCAGGAAGCAGCCCCGTGACAGCTGACTAACACCCAGGTACCTATTTTACTGCTAGGTAACAGGGGCATAGGGTGAAAGAAACTCTGCCCATTGTTTCTCGCCGGCGCCTGGGATCGAACCCAGGACCACAGGATCGCAAGTCCAGCGTGCTGTCCGCTCGGCCGACCGACTCCCCTGCTTGAGACACTAGATGATACCTGCTAGAGACGCTAGATTCCTGCCATGGTCAGCCCGAAGAGTCGCTATTGCTGACCTCTGGTGAGGTGGCGCCTAGAAAATCAGCCCATCTATTGTGGGAGGAATTGTATGTTTATGTCAGAGTCCGTAAGTGGTACTTCATACCACTTACGGACTTAATTTTATACTTACGGACTATTTCATACTTAATTTTTACATACCTACTAAATACATGCCTCACCTATGACAGGAAAAAACATGTTTTTTTGAAAAACAGCGCGATCTGTTGGACGTAAGAGCAACACATGCTGTAATCTCCAAAAGTTCTTCACCGATTGCTTTGAAATTCTGACACAACGTTCCATTTAAATATGTACGCGCTTTAATATACCTATTATATAGAAGTCACGCCTGTAACAGATAAAACATGTTTTTTCTCAAAAACAGCGCCATCTGTTGCACGTACTACTCTTGCAATACTAAATATGTTACGAATTCCGTTTCAATGCTTCCGATTGCATTGATGAATTTAATTTTCATAGATCTCGATTTATTTTAATTTGTATTGAATTATTTGGTGTGACATAATAACCGGCTCCCTTTGGTTAAGGGAGTAGGTCGGCCGAGCGGACAGCACACTGGACTTGTGATCCTGTGGTCCTGGGTTCGATCCCAGGCACTGGCGAGAAACAATGGGCAGAGTTTCTTTCACCCTATGCCCCTGTTACCTAGCAGTAAAATAGGTACCTGGGTGTTAGTCAGCTGTCACGGGCTGCTTCCTGGGGGTGGAGGCCTGGTCGAGGACCAGGCCGCGGGGACACTAAAGCCCCGAAATTATCTCAAGATATCCTCAAGATAACATTATGTTGGAATTGAGCTTTGTTGTTTACCATACCGTTCATTTCGTGTGTATAAGTATAGATGCCACACCTGTGTCAGGTAAAAAAAATACTTCTTTTGAAAAACAGCGCCATCTGTTGCACGTAAGAGCCATCCACACTATGCTAAATATATTACGATTTCATTTCATTGTTTCCGATTGCATTGATAAATTGAATTCTCATAGATTTCGATTTATTTTAATTTTGATTTAATTATTTTGTGTGACATTGCATTGGAATTGAGCTGTATTGTTTACCATGCCATTTATTTTGTGAGTATAAGTATAGATGCCACACACCTGTGAAAGGTAAAAATATGCATTTTTTTTAAAACTGAGCTATCAGTTACACGTAAGAGCAACTCACGCAATACTAAATATGTTACGATTCTATTTCAACGTTTCCAATTTCATTAATAAATTGAGTTTTCATAGATTTCGAATTATTTTCATTTTGATTTAATTATTTTGTGTGACGTTACGATGGAATTGAGTTTTGTTGTTTACCATACCGTTCATTTCATGTGTAGTTTATTTTTTTTATTTTTTATTTTTTCATTGCATTTTTAATTGTTTTCCTTATATTTCAGTGATGGGCACATCAGATCATTTGATGTTCTCAATTTTCTGATGGGAACATCAGATCATATGGGAATGCATCGGACGAGGGAGTTGGGAATGGTGAGGAGGACGAGGGGATGAGAGTGGGGGATAGTACTGAGGACGTAGGGACAGGGGAGGGGGTAATGGTGGAGAAAACGAGGGGACGGGTTAGTTGGGGTTGGTGGGGACGAGAGGACAGGGGAATGGACAATGGTGGGAAGGACAAGGGGACAGGAGAGTGGGGGATGGTGCAGAGGACGAGGGAATAGGGGAGGGGGGGAATGATAGGGAGAACGAGGGGACGGGGGAGTAGGGGATGGTGGAGAGGACGAGGAGATGGTGGAGTGGAGAATGGTTAGGAGGGCGAGGGTACGGTGGAGTCGGAGATGGGGGAAGGAGAAAGTGGCAGGGAGGACGAGGGGACGGGGGAGTTGGGACTGGTTGGGAGAACGAGGGGACGATAAAGGCGGAATGGTGGGGAGGACTGGGAGACAGGGGAAAGGTTGCTGAGCCACAGCAACGCGTGGCCGGGTACAGCTAGTATGTGAATATACTGATAATTGATGAAGTGTCGTATTCCTTTCAACTCCCCCCCCCCCCTTGTGTTTTACTTGCATTACCAAGCTCACTCCTTGAAAGCCACTACCGACTTGGGGTCGGATACTAGTACTTTGGTTCCTCCAGCAAAGAACCTGGTTGCGACCCATAGTAGCCGTTACACATACACATACATGTTTAATCACCCACACAAATTCACACATCACTAATCTTTTGTGTCAAGTGATCAACAAGAGGCTGATAACAGTCACTATACAAGGCACTTTCCATCTATGATGAGTCACACAGTTACTAGTCTTGCTCCACACCCACCCAACTGGGCGGCAGCTTTACAGTCATATGTATGCATTACCTACAGTAAGCAAATTTTGGATACTTCGCTAAGATTTCGGGCAGCACATCATTATGAATGAAGTACTTACACATTTCTTGGACACTATTGATGATGTTGTCTCTAAATTCCGCGATTTTTTCACATTCCATTATATAATGACGCTAAGTATGCGAATAGTTCTGCTGACAGAGTTTACATTTAGTCAAATCTACATCAGCAGATGTTACAAACTCCCGGAGGTACTTGTAGCCGAGCCTAAGCCTAGCAGTGGTAACATCTAGAAGTCTGCTAACATTGTTGGATGACCCATAGACGTACGGTTCTTCCTGCATAATAGAATGATGATAGATGGAGTAACTGGTGTGAATTTCACTTTGCCTTAAGTCTCCGAAATTTAGTTGATGTTCCTGGGATATTGCTGCCCTCAGGCTGCTCAAAGGCAGTCGAAGTTTGTAATCAATTCCCTCTTTACGAGCAAAAGTCTTGGCCAACTCATCAGTTCTATCATGCATTTGGAGACCAATATGGGAAGGAATCCACAGGAGACAAACTCTGACTCCATCATTGATTATTTCACTATATCTGTGTCTAGCTTCAGAGATAAGCACGTCACAGTTATGCCTTGGGGAGCTGAGGGCAGCTAAGGATGACAAGGAGTCACTTACAATTAGCGTGTCAACTTTGGATTCATATACGCGCTCGAGTGCAAGGATTATGCCAACCAATTCTGTTTGAAGAGTGGAGGCCCAGTTACTTAGACGCGCTCCACACTCATGGGAGAAGGTACCATCTCTCCCTGTCACAACAACTGCACTTCCAGCTGCACCATAGGATTGATGCAAGGATCCATCAGTGTAAATAATCTGGGAAAGGGAGCGCTCTCTGACAAAAGCATCAATTTGGCTTATGGCATTGTACTTTGCTTCTTGTCGAAGCAATGCTTGTGCTTTAATCAGCTTCTTGGGTGGGAAAGGGAGGGGGGGACAGTAATTTGGAAAGGAGTGATCTCCCATGGGGCAGGAAAGTGCTGTTCTTGTCTCTCTTGGTAGGGGTGATGAAAGTTATACATTCTGAGCACATTGGCAGTTTCGGTAATCCATTTGGAGGGATGCTGACCTTCAAGGAAGAAGGCTTGGAGAGCTTCAGTGCAGGGGTTTGGGGGGGGGTTATCCTAAGCATCTTGATACCAATTAAAGCATTAATTTCAGTGATACGATCACTTACACATGAAATATTCGGTTCCTTCCTTATGTTTAGTAATTTAGTTGAACGGGGGCATCCAAGGATTATCCACATGGCTTCGTTTTGCATCTTTTCCAGCCCTCCAAGCATTCTCTCAGGCACTAGAGCAAGCATGGGTGCAGCATAATCAGAGACCTAATATATATGAGAGATACATCATTTTGACAATTCTCACATTTGCACCATAGCTTGGATGGTATCCTGCCACAGCCTTGAGAGCACGGAGCCTCTCTCTATATTGGCGACCCAGTCTGGCTACAACATTGTGGTACAGTGGAACTTCAAGACCAAGGTATTTGTATCTGGTTATATAGTCGAGCAGAGAGCCATCATGCAACTGCATTTTGCGAAAGGCCCCACCTCGTCTTGGTGGGCGTCGGTTCAGGATCTTTGTTTTCTCTACTGAGATGACCAAGCCTAGTTCCTGACATATGTGCAATACAGAGTTCAGAACATTTTGGGTGTTGGTATACCCATTGGTGTGGATCAGTATATTATCCGCATAGCTAATGATGTGTTCGCTGGGTTTCCTAGTTACTGAGTTTAAAAGCATTAAAGTGCATTTACTTTAAAAGTGCATTGACACACAAACTCCCAAACTATACAACTACAGAGTAGGACTGAGGACACCTTCCTGTGGAGTGCCAAGTTCAAAATCTCTCGTTACACTCCTATGCCCTTGGAACAGTACAGATGACTTCCTGTTGGATAGATAGCCTTTTATCCACCATAGTAGCCATCCTCCAACATTCATTTTAGCAAGTTCGCTCAGAATGACGTGTGGGTTAGCAATGTCAAAGGCTGACTTAAGATCTAGGAAAGTGGTTTATGACCTATCAGTATGCAGGGTGAGGAATGTGGTATTACAGTGATGTACACTCTTTCCATGAGTAAAGCCATATATCTGGGGAGACAACATGTTACTAATTCTGTAAAGGAGACGGTTGAGAACCATCCTCTCAAGACACTTACCGAGACAACTAGTGAGGGAGATTGGGCGAAAAGCACTCTGCTGGTTTGGTTTAGGAATGGGAATAATAACACTGTTGGTCTATGACTTTTATAGCTCCTCAGTTACATAGCTCATATTATACAATTCAAGCAAGGGATTCCCTGGAACTAGCAGAAGCATACACAGTATGGCGTAAGTAACTCCATCCTCCCCGGGGTGACGTAGCTTTGCCTTTATGTAGAGCAGAGTCTAGTTCGTATTCAGTAAAAAGCATGTCACAGTCATCCTCTTGATGAAGCATGAAGTCAAGGAGCCTTGCTCTATCAGCATATTTATTATTTAATTCATTCTGTGTGGGTAGAGGAAGACTGTCAAAGCTGGAAGTCGTGGCCCAAGCATCAACAAGCTCATTTGCTCTGTGCAGAGGATTAGGGTGCGCGATGTCTGCAGCATATTTCCCTTTGATCTTGTTGATATCCTTCCATGCCCGACTTAGTGGCGTGTGAGAGTTGAGACCACTGACAAAAGTTTCCCAGTCTGTCTGCCTCAGCTCCACCATACGTTCCCTGGCCTCAACCAGAGCCGTTTGAAAGAGCTTAAGCATTTCAGCAGTGCGGGTCCTTCTATAAGCTAGTCCAATTCTTCTGGCAGTGCGTTTTAGTTTATTTTATAATAAGCATAAGTGCTATGACCAGTGTAATTTGGGCTACGTGGCCTGGACGATGGATCAAGTGATCCTATAAACTGCTCGATAGTACCTGTGAGCTCATTGTTAAAATCTTCAACTGATGAAGGCTCAGATGAACTGTACCATTCTGACACATGAGCAATAAAATTGTCTCGTTGATCGATGGGCACAGCCAGCCTCTTCCGCTTGAACATTCCGCCGGGGAGGATAGAGCTTCCAATGCTTACAGTGGCTAAACCGGCCACTGTAAGCATTGATCAGCCAGCCAGCATTGATCAACCGGCCAGATGATCAGACGCCATATCTGGCAGTATTGACGAGGCACACAAGGTGTGAGAGACGTTGAAACCGAGACATAGATCAAGAATACCTCCATAGATATGCGTCGGTGCAAGGTCACCCACAATCTGTGCATCATCGTGGCTACCTAATAGTGACAACAGTTGGTTGCCGTTACGATTACTGAACTGCGAATTACCAATATTTCTATGCCTAGCGTTATAATCACCTATAATGATGCTAGGCTCAGTCTGAATGCAGATAGGAAGGTCATCATAATTAAACTTATCACTAGGATATCACTTATCAACTAGGCCGCAGTTGCATCGTCCAGTATGGGGTGGACGACACAATATGGGGTGGACGACACAATATGGGGTGGACGACACAATATGGGGTGGACGACACAATATGGGGTGGACGACACAATATGGGGTGGACGACACAATATGGAGTCGCCGACACAGTGAGGTGGACGACACAATATGGGGTGGACGACGCAATATTGGGTGGCCAACACAATATTGGATGGACGACACAATATTGGATGGACGACACAATATTGGATGGACGACACAATATGGGGGTGGCCGACACAATATTGGGTGGCCGACACAATATTGGGTGGCCGACACAATATTGAGTGGCCGACACAATATTGGGTGGCCGACACAAAATGGGGTGGCCGACACAATATTGAGTGGTCGACACAATATGGGGTGGACGACACAATATGAGGAGGCCGACACATGTTGGAAATTTCCAACACTTAATACAACACTGTTGTATTCTCATTAATTATTACTAATTCTACTAATCATTGTAGTGAGTAAAATTAACCCAACGTAGAATTCACATGTACTAATAATTACCTCTGTACAGTAAGGCTAGAATTCTTACGTCACCCGACGCCAGTATTGCGTCAGATTCCATTGTAATAAACACATTTATATCCAATGTGCCTGAGAATTGAATTTGATTCTCCATAAACAACGGTGTTCTGTGTGATAATTAATTACAGATAAACTGATCTCCAACTAAGGCCAAATAGAGCGTTTATAGTTATAGCTGTTGTCTAGTAATAAAATTAACGTCACGAGTGAATGCCCTGGAGAGACATTAATTCTTCTCTATTGTTCGTTTACTATCATAGAACTGGCAAATAATAATATTTGACTCTTCCAAATAATAAACCCGTCCTAACCCGAGCATTTCAAGCACAACCGCGAGAAATTATAATATCCATAATAAATAATTTGGTTAATAAACGCGGGACGCGGAGCGGGGCGGAGGAAGACGCCAGTCCACGTTTTGAAACGCTCACGAGTAGGCGTGTTCACGTGGTGCTCACGAGGAGACGCCATTACCCAGCCACCAGGGTAAACGCTATCAAATCTCCAGAAGAAAGTCGCCACTGTGAGGTGTGAAGAACCTTGCAGACAATACCTTCGCTTGGTGTCAGTGTCATTTACGGAACCTGTTAAATTTGGTTCTATGTAACTCCAAGCCAAGTACCAAATCTACACAGTAAAATAACAACGTACTGGAGTGAACGACATGGAAGAAAATGTAGAATAGAACCAATGAAGAGCAGAGGTGCCATAGGCACAATCAGAGAACACTGTATAAACATCAGAGGTCCGCGGTTGTTCAACGTCCTCCCAGCAAGCATAAGAAATATTGCCGGAACAACCGTGGACATTTTCAAGAGGAAACTAGATTTATTCCTCCAAGGAGTGCCGGACCAACCGGGCTGTGGTGGGTATGTGGGCCTGCGGGCCGCTCCAAGCAACAGCCTGGTGGACCAAACTCTCACAAGTCGAGCCTGGCCTCGGGCCGGGCTTGGGGAGTAGACGAACTCCCAGAACCCCATTAACCAGGTATCAACCAGGTAACTCCATGTGACCGGCCAGTGGAGCGCGTCAGTATCTAGGATAAGACAAGTCTAGAGCCTAGGACGCGACCTTCGGCAAGCCTTAACTTACACAGTGCCCATATTAGCTAAGTACCTTATCCTTGTTTGATGCATCAGATCGGGGGTGGGTTTATAGCTGGGTAGCTTGTCGTGACGACGTATAACAACTAAAAATCACAGGTCATTATCTTCCTCCTTTTATTAATATCCATTTATTGAACATAGAAATCCAGTAGTTTAATCTGTTGCTATTGGAAACAATTGTTTTTGCAGCGTGTATGAAGAATTCTCCGAGCTGTCATTTCCCATGTTAATCAACTCCCAGTGTTCCATGACGAGTCCAGGAGAATCAGAGAAGGCGTCGTGACTAACTTCTAAGGAATCGTCATTAAGCTAAGATTCCTTTTGTATTCCTCGAATTTATTATCTGTACTCTTTTACATGCAGAACTCTGTTCATTGGATTAACATGTGTCTATTATAATTATTATTATACATATTCATAATCTATGTTCCCCTTAATGATAACGATAATGATTTCATAAGTATTTATAGGATTAGATTATTATACATTGGATTAGTGAACGAACCACGCTAGTTCCTGGACGTACTGAGTTCCAGTAATACCCCCCCAATGTAGGTGTTTGAGGCTTTGATTCATTTAATTATACAGCCCATTAATTATTTCAATGATCATATTCTCTAGTATTTTATCCATAGTTACTGGTTCATCTAGAATGTTCTAATGATCACATTTTCTCAGTTTCCCTCTTTACTATAAAAGTGGGTGGTCCTTCGTAATTGAATTTACTATATTAATATTTAAATAATTAAGAGTCAAGCCCCAAATGTCCCACATTATGGTCCTCTTCGAACCGGATAAACATAAATTATAATTACAAATACTAATTAATAATAACTAATCCTTGTGTGATGTAATCAAGACTAACCCTTTTAATTAATTGTGTCTACTAACAACGTAACACATAGGTTAGCCTAAGTCACACCAATTCATTGCTACTTATACCTTATGTATAAGGTAGCACTCGTGGGACAGTTTATTGCCCACAACATTTAGGCCTATACTTCACACTGAAGTAAGAATCTTTAGGTCACCAGGAGCAACAGCTCATAACCTGTATATTAATCACTAACACCAATTATGTGTTAACCATTTAGGCTATACAAATGTTTCAATATATGGCTGTCAGCAGACTGTCCATTATAGCCTGAATCCATGTTATAGTTACTGATTCACTCAAGTCAGTGGATCATTAACATTTAGGGATCCAGTATACTAATATAAATTACTGATCTCATACTAGTTAATCATTACTAACCCTGATAATATTTTATTCCACCATTAGGAGTACATTCAGGAGTTAGATAATATTTACGGCAGTAGAATACTTGCCAAATACAATTAATTCTCTTATGTTCATTTAATTTCTTATACACATAATTATACAAGTGTATATAAACTATAAAATCCAAAAAAAACAAAAACACAGCACAATTATTTGCACATTATTGCACCACAATATAATCTTTGCCAACCTTTATTAGGTAGCAATTTAGGCTGTGATTGTGTTGAATTTGGCACAAGCATAGACTAAATATAGTTGTAATTTCTTAAGTAGAAATTCTCACGACTAGGCTTGAGCTAGTTAGTGGCATATATATTATTCATTTTTGTGCTGACCCTATCAAGGGTGGGATTAACCATTTATTGTGTAATTATATTTTATTGCATATTTCTATGTATGTCTTTGAGTGTTACTGTAAGTCCACTACCCATCCGAGGCTGATTTAGAAGAGCTAAGCTGAGGAACACCTGTAGTGAGACCAAGGTACCACTCAAATCTTAGTTGCTTATTATTAGGTAGGTAGCTAACCTCTAAATGAGGTAAATTACAACCAGTCTCAAGAAAATACCAGGCTGTCAATAATTATACCTGCTCTACATCAAGGAGCAGACACCATAGCTATACAAATAGCTACATAAGCCCTATCAGGCTCAATTTACCGCAAGAATGAATCCTCTAGAAAGGAATGCAAGATTCTTGAGAACTCTTCAAATTCGCCTAGGAGAACTGCTTATCAGATGTCATCTCTGTGTAGAAACTGACCCAGGTGACGTCTACAGACTAGCAAGTTCCATAAAGAACGCTAGCCGAAATTATGACACTATAAAGACTGTAATCGAGTCTCACAGGAATTTACTCCAGGTCGGTCATACTGTCTCAGACCACTTTCGTCTGACAGAATCTGATCTTGATAACTATGAACATTACGTTCAAACCAGGTTAGACCGATATAAGGAGGTGCTTGCGAGACAAGATATTCCCGAGTGGATTGAACAGATCATTAAGAGACCTACACCTGAGTCAACACTCAGTTCAGATGAAATACCTGAACTACCTCAAGACGAGGAGAATCCTCTAATCAATACTGATCACTACACAGGATCCACAACTGAAGTTCAACCGTCATTTTCTAACCTCTCATCTAATACAGCTTCATGTGATGATTTGTTTACAGAGTCTGACCAATTTTCAGACCACTCTTCTCAATGTTCCCTGGATTCTATAAGTTCAATGCATGAGGCTACTGAATTAACTAGTTTGTCACAAGAACCCAGAGAAACAAGTGAAGCTGCAGATGAAACAAGTGAAGCTGCAATAATCAGTGAATCTGAACCAGAAAATGATAAAGCTAATGCTGCAGCAGCAGTCGAAACTGTAATCAAGACTGAGGCTAAGCAAGAAGCCTTAAACAACACAAGTAATGGTCACAATTGCTCACAACAGCCTTCTAAAGTAAGTGCTAACAATGAGAAGACTATTATAAACCTTGTGCACCAATTATTAAATTTATCTTCACCAGAACAATCAGTTGACTCTTTACAAGCCTTTAGTTTCCAGCTTGAGTCACTGATAAACTCCTTCAGTAAAGAGGTGGATCACCCAACTACTGAGTGGATGACTAAAATTATCATCCAAAGAAAATTGTCTGGTGACACACTTAATAAATTATATGTATACCAGAATGGTAATAACCTGTCAATGCAGGATATATTTACAGGTTTGCGCAATATGAGCAATCATACAGCAGACCAGGCAATTAATGCTAAATCTGAATGCACCAAAACTGTACCTACATCAGTTTCCTTACCTGAAACTCCTAAAGTGACACTGTCACTAGGTAACAAAGGTGCTAATAATCAATGTAATAAGAATCAGTCAAACACTGATTCATCAGTAAGGCCTAAGAGCCCCACAGGTGCTCCTAAGAGACCTAATAGTCCAAAGAGCACTCCTAATAACTCCACAGGTGCTCCTAAGAGACCTAATAGTCCAAAGAGCACTCCCAAGAGCCTATTAATGGTTCCCCAGAGTACACCAAGTACTCACAAGAGAATAAATAACAAGCAAATGCAAGCAGCAAAACCATCCCAACCTGCAAGTACTGTTTTACCTAAACCGGTAACCCCTAAACGAGCTGTAGGATGGGGAATGTGCTTGTTTTGCAATCAAAAACATTCTCTGTACAAATGTACTAATTACCCTAATAGAGACACAAGAGTCAGACGACTCAAACAGTTACACAAATGTACTAGGTGTCTCAAATCACATAATGTTAATAGCTGTGAAACCCCACTGAACACCTGCAATAGGTGTAGAAGGGGCAAGCATCATGCTGCACTGTGCAAATTAGTTAGGACAAATTATGTCAATCCTAGAATAGGAGGTAGAGAATCTACACCAATACAGTGCTGCAAGGTGCGAGATGTGTACAGCGTAACCTCACAAGCATCTCAAGTGGATGCTGCTTTGCCTACTGCCCAACTTCAAGTGAAGAACAGAGGAGCCAAGATCACCACGCGTGGACTATTTGATCAAGGTTCCCAGAGAACTTTCATTACTCAACGGGCAGCAGAGGCACTTAATTTGCAACCAATAGGACAGGTAAAATTAAACTTGTCAGGGTTCATGATAAATCGAGGAACCCATGAATACTCAGTAGCTCAACCGCTTGTACGACTAGGTAGTCATGCCAAGGCTGTCCAAGCCATTGTTGTTGATCAAATACCTTTAGACTTAAATATTAAGGGTCTGGGGTACACAGCCCATTTCCTGCAGGAACGTGAAATTAATTTGGCTGACAACAAGTTAACGTCTGACCGCCTTAACAATGTAGATGTACTAGTAGGAGCCGACTACTATTACCAGTTCATAACTGGACATGTTAAACGATTGGGAATGAATATGCTCCAATCTGCAGGTGGCTACTTACTTACTGGTAAAGTTCTGAATGTGAACAAGCCTAAGCCTGCCAACAATAATAAATTAGTCAGCAGTAAATCAATTCTCCAGCAGCAAGCTAAAAGGAGAAACACAACTGAGTAATAAACTCAGATTGAATGTAGTGCAATTGATACTCGCCGAGATGTTTCATAGCTCTCAGTGAAAACCAATGGTCCGTACTCAAACAAGTACAAGTCACAGCGACCAAGCCATTGAATTCACTGCAGACCTAGAATTATTTTCGACAAGTAGTAATTGACCACACTCAGTCTTCCTAGGTAAATTGTAATGTTGGGCTAGAGAATCTAGTACTCCCTAGGTAATTAATAATGTTAGGGTAGAGAATCTAGCACTCAATGCCACTGGCATTTCCTGAATTTAGTAATACTATGAAGTCATCAAGCAACTTCTGTAATTATAAATTCACTAGGACCACTGGTCCACTATACTTGCACTTAAAGGTTTGCCAAGAAAACCTTCTTAATACCATGTTTTCTGCACTAAGAGTTAGTGATAAATACTTGCATCAATTTGTTTGAGTTGTTTTTCTTTCGTTTCTGCTTAATTAGTGTAGGAGCGCAGCACGAACAAACTTGCAAACTTACCAATACGTAAGTGAATTTACAGAGAACTAATAACCCGTGAAACGTTTAGGTTGGGAAAATGTTACAAATTATCTTGAATAGGATTGATCGTAGCAGTAATTTAATTTCCAGCAATCTTAGGTTTCTCTTTGTTTAATGCATTATCGTTAAATATCAGCATTGTTAATTAACATGCTTCATGAGCTTAATATAGCTCACCTTAGAATTAACGTAATAATATGAGTGCTTGTTCCCCATGCGCATACGAGCTCAATATTGCTCGCCATGACAATTGAACGCTTTAATGTTCCCCATGCCACGAGCACTGCTCGTCATGATAATTGAATGATGCAATACTCCACCTCGTTAATTCGAGCTCACTGTAGCTCACCCTGTTAACACTGTTAACGAGCTCACTGCAGCTCACCCTGTCAACACTGTTGACGAGTTCAATATAACTCACCCTGTTAACCTTGTTAACGAGCTCACTGCAGCTCACCCTGTCAACACTGTTGACGAGTTCAATATAACTCACCCTGTTAACCTTGTTAACGAGCTCACTGCAGCTCACCCTGTCAACACTGTTGACGAGTTCAATATAACTCACCCTGTTAACCTTGTTAACGAGCTCACTGCAGCTCACCCTGTCAACACTGTTGACGAGTTCAATATAACTCACCCTGTTAACACTGTTAACGAGCTCACTGCAGCTCACCCTGTCAACACTGTTGACGAGTTCATATAACTCACCCTGTTAACTCTGTTAACGAGCTCACTGCAGCTCACCCTGTTAACACTGTTGACGAGCTTAATACAGCTCACCATGTTCACGAGTTCAATATAGCTCGACCTGTTAATGAGCTCAATACAGCTCACAATGTTAATTCGAGTACATTTTTGCTCACAATTGGCTTAGTCCCTTACTTAGTTAGGTTAGAAATTTAAACCATTTATTTAGGTAGGTTTAGGGACTTTAGTAGTGTCAACTGAGTACTAGCCTAATCTGTACTCAACATTAATTACAGTTGACTATACTTATAGAGACTGATTTAATAAACTCAATTTCATGTAAAGGTTGATTTCGTATTAACAAGTTTACAGTGTCAAGCCTATGAGCTGCCATTCAATTAGCTCATAAGTCAGAATGACTAGGCTACTAATCTCACTGTCGACTCAGAATTTTCCTTGATTTTAATGAATAAACTTTTCAGTTCTCTACTTTTCTATTATTTTAGATAGCAAATTAGTTGTACCATCAGTCAGAATGACTACTGCACGGCAGTGCACCTTAAATTCAATTTCCTCATTTGATTTTGGGGTGATCATGATGCTGCGTGATGTTATTGTCTAGTAACTCAATAGTTACAAGTCACAGCGACCCTAGACAGTGACCTTACTGTAGTGTCATAGTCTCCTTGATCTTAAATGACAAATAATACTTTACTGTATAATTATACAATAGTGTTATCAGTTCCTAGGAACTTATTCTGAGTTTGCCTACGATTCAGCAGCTACGTAATACACCATTACACGTCACTGCGACCCTAGTTGTTGAGTTTATTGTGAGCTTTAGAGTGTTACTGATTACCGATAACTTAATCATTTAATGTTTCAATATTTAATACATGTTTCCACTAAGGGAAACTACAAGCCTATTATAGTTCTTAACTAAGAGCAAATAACTTTACATCCAATTTAAGCAACCATGATGATACTGTGGTGTGGTGTCAAGTAACAAACCATTACAAGTCACTATGACCCAAGACATTCTCATCACAGTAGATTCTCTGTTGTTTGAATTGTGTGATGGAAATCTTTAATTAATGTGTAGGCTATAAATAACATTATTTATCTAGAGTAACTGAAAGTTTACAGACTAGAGAATTGTAACATACACATTACATGTCATAGCGACACCAATCTCAGAGTTATTGTAAACTTTCTTAATTATTAGCTTTAGGTAATTCATAATAACATGTTTCATTTGACATGAAATTAGCAAGACTTAAGTTTCTTGCAAGTCCTTAACAAATACGGGACATTCGTTATGTGTGTACTAACATACTAACATACTAATATACTAATATTAATCTCAACTTCGGGATAGGTGTCAGTACTCCACATTATACTACGACCCTAGAATCCTCCCCCCGGAGTTATGTTGGAAATTTCCAACACTTAATACAACACTGTTGTATTCTCATTAATTATTACTAATTCTACTAATCATTGTAGTGAGTAAAATTAACCCAACGTAGAATTCACATGTACTAATAATTACCTCTGTACAGTAAGGCTAGAATTCTTACGTCACCCGACGCCAGTATTGCGTCAGATTCCATTGTAATAAACACATTTATATCCAATGTGCCTGAGAATTGAATTTGATTCTCCATAAACAACGGTGTTCTGTGTGATAATTAATTACAGATAAACTGATCTCCAACTAAGGCCAAATAGAGCGTTTATAGTTATAGCTGTTATCTAGTAATAAAATTAACGTCACGAGTGAATGCCCTGGAGAGACATTAATTCTTCTCCATTGTTCGTTTACTATCATAGAACTGGCAAATAATAATATCTGACTCTTCCAAATAATAAACCCGTCCTAACACGAGCATTTTAAGCACAACCGCGAGAAATGATAATATCCATAATAAATAATTTGGTTAATAAACGCGGGACGCGGAGGAAGACGCCAGTCCACGTTTTGAAACGCTCACGAGTAGGCGTGTTCACGTGGTGCTCACGAGGAGACGCCATTACCCAGCCACCAGGGTAAACGCTATCAAATCTCCAGAAGAAAGTCGCCACTGTGAGGTGTGAAGAACCTTGCAGACAATACCTTCACTTGGTGTCAGTGTCATTTACGGAACCTGTTAAATTTGGTTCTATGTAACTCCATGTGACCGGCCAGTGGAGCGCGTCAGTATCTAGGATAAGACAAGTCTAGAGCCTAGGACGCGACCTTCGGCAAGCCTTAACTTACACAGTGCCCATATTAGCTAAGTACTTTATCCTTGTTTGATGCATCAGATCGGGGGTGGGTTTATAGCTGGGTAGCTTGTGACGACGTATAACAACTAAAAATCACAGGTCATTATCTTCCTCCTTTTATTAATATCCATTTATTGAACATAGAAAGCCAGTAGTTTAATCTGTTGCTACTGGAAACAATTGTTTTTGCAGCGTGTGTGAAGAATTCTCCGAGCTGTCATTTCCCATGTTAATCAACTCCCAGTGTTCCATGACGAGTCCAGGAGAATCAGAGAAGGCGTCGTGACTAACTTCTAAGGAATCGTCATTAAGCTAAGATTCCTTTTGTATTCCTCGAATTTATTATCTGTACTCTTTTACATGCAGAACTCTGTTCATTGGATTAACATGTGTCTATTATAATTATTATTATACATATTCATAATCTATGTTCCCCTTAATGATAACGATAATGATTTCATAAGTATTTATAGGATTAGATTATTATACATTGGATTAGTGAACGAACCACGCTAGTTCCTGGACTTACTGAGTTCCAGTAATACCCCCCCAATGTAGGTGTTTGAGGCTTTGATTCATTTAATTATACAGCCCATTAATTATTTCAATGATCATATTCTCTAGTATTTTATCCATAGTTACTGGTTCATCTAGAATGTTCTAATGATCACATTTTCTCAGTTTCCCTCTTTACTATAAAAGTGGGTGGTCCTTCGTAATTGAATTTACTATATTAATATTTAAATAATTAGAGTCAAGCCCCAAATGTCCCACAACACAATATGGGGGTGGACGACACAATATGGGGTGGACGACACAATATGCGGTGGACGACACAATATGGGGTGGACGACACAATATGGGGTGGACGACACAATATGGGGGTGGACGACACAATATGGGGGTGGACGACACAATATGGGGTGGACGATACAATATGGGGTGGACGATACAATATGGGGTGGACGACACAATATTGGGTGGACGACACAATATGGGGGTCGAAGACACAATATGGGGTGGACGACACAATATGGGGTGGACGATACAATATGAGGTGGACGACACAATATGGGGGTGGACGACACAATATCGGGTGGACGACACAATATGGGGTGGACGACACAATATTGGGTGGACGACACAATATGGGGATGGACGATACAATATGGGGTGGACGATACAATATGGGGTGGACGACACAATATTGGGTGGACGACACAATATGGGGGTGGACGACACAATATTGGGTGGACGATACAATATGGGGTGGACGATACAATATGGGGTGGACGACACAATATTGGGTGGACGACACAATATTGGGTGGACGACACAATATGGGGGTGGACGATACAATATGGGGTGGACGATACAATATGGGGTGGACGACACAATATTGGGTGGACGACACAATATGGGGGTGGACGATACAATATGGGGTGGACGACACAATATGGGGTGGACGACACAATATTGGGTGGACGACACAATATGGGGGTGGACGACACAATATGGGGGTGGACGACACAATATGGGGGTGGACGATACAATATGGGGTGGACGACACAATATTGGGTGGACGACACAATATGGGGTGGACGACACAATATTGGGTGGACGACACAATATGGGGAGGACGACACAATATTGGGTGGACGACACAATATGGGGTGGACGACACAATATTGGGTGGACGACACAATATTGGGTGGACGACACAATATTGGGTGGACGACACAATATTGGGTGGACGACACAATATGGGGTGGACGACACAATATGGGGTGGACGACACAATATTGGGTGGACGACACAATATTGGGTGGACGACACAATATGGGGGTGGACGACACAATATGGGGGTGGACGATACAATATGGGGTGGACGACACAGTATGGGGTGGACGACACAGTATGGGGGTGGACGACACAATATTGGGTGGACGACACAATATGGGGTGGACGATACAATATGGGGTGGACGATACAATATGGGGTGGACGACACACTATGGGGGTGGACGACACAATATGGGGTGAACGACACAATATGGGGGTGGACGACACAATATAGGGGTGGACGACACAGTATGGGGTGGACGATACAATATGGGGTGGACGATACAATATGGGGTGGACGACACAATATTGGGTGGACGACACAATATGGGGGTGGACGACACAATATGGGGGTGGACGACACAATATGGGGGTGGACGATACAATATGGGGTGGACGATACAATATGGGGGTGGACGACACAGTATGGGGTGGACGACACAATATGGGGGTGGACGATACAATATGGGGGTGGACGACACAATATGGGGGTGGACGACACAATATGGGGTGGACGACACAATATGGGGTGGACGACACAATATGGGGTGGACGACACAATATGGGGTGGACGACACAATATGGGGTGGACGACACAATATGGGGTGGACGACACAATATGGGGTGGACGACACAATATGGGGGTGGACGACACAATATGGGGGTGGACGACACAATATGGGGTGGACGACACAATATGGGGTGGACGACACAATATGGGGTGGACGACACAATATGGGGTGGACGACACAATATGGGAGTGGACGACACAATATGGGGTGGACGACACAATATGGGGTGGACGACACAATATGGGGGTGGACGACACAATATGGGGGTGGACGACACAATATGGGGGTGGACGACACAATATGGGGTGGACGACACAATATGGGGTGGACGACACAATATGGGGTGGACGACACATATATGGGGGGTGGGCGACATAATATGGGGTGGAAGACAAAGAGTGATTGTATCTAAGTCTATACACGACTTTAAGAGTAAATATTGTAAGAAATGTAACTGAATTAAACTGAAAAAAATAAGTAAAAAATCGGAACACAGGAATATGTGGTAATTCTCGACCATGCGAGCATAACTAGGTAATTACATCTAGGGCTCAAGGCATGACTTCACTGTAATTGCTTGCAAAGTATGTCATATTAAAAATCATAGGCTTTTAATATTGCAAACCTTTACCGAAAATCCGAGTATTACTTTTGGGACATATATGCAGATGTATCGTCAAATAATGTGATGTTTCACATACGCAAACTTCTCTCCAACTTTCAGGCACAACAACATGTGTAGGAATTTTCACAGTTTTTGAGTTTTATCTCCTACTACTTGAGTATTAAGACGCTGTATCGCAAGTCGTCTTCAAGTTGGGGTTTTCTTTTTGCTTCATGAGAGCATCCATATATATATATATATGAGAAATCAGAAGTGAAGGTGCAAAGAGTATTATCATGTATTACTATGGAAATTACACGATAGCGTAGAGGTGCATGTGAAAGCACAGGAGACAGTATGAGAACATTAGAGTGTACGGGAGCATATTTGAATACAATGAGCACACAGGTACAATCTTGAGGTAAAAAAAAAAAGGGAAAAACAGGTACAGGGAAAAAAACAGGGAAAAACGGTACAGGGAAAAACAAATAATAGCAGCAGTACATCTAATCGGCAACAGATTATGCTTAGTTAAATTGGTCCAAAATATAAAAAGAATTATGGATCTATCCAAGTACCGTCAAGTAATACGAGAGTCACTCTTTCATTACCACTACGTCACGATACATCATTACCTTCACTACTGCTTGGTGGCACCCGGCATGTGCCACCACCTCACGGGCTCAAGGACACCACTAGAGTACAGTGTTGAAGATCATTCCCAGGTGTGTTATGGAGCTACTAGATACCTTACTCATGGTAAAGTAAGGTGCCCTCCACACTCTGGGGGGAGAAGGTGCCCTCCACACTCTGGGGGGAGAAGGTGCCCTCCACACTCTGGAGGGAGAAGGTGCCCTCCACACTCTGGGGGGAGAAGGTGCCCTCCACACTCTGGGCGGAGAAGGTGCCCTCCACACTCTGGGGGGAGAAGGTGCCCTCCACACTGGGGGGAGAAGGTGCCCTCCACACTCTGGGGGGAGAAGGTGCCCTCCACACTCTGGGGGGAGAAGGTGCCCTCCACACTGGGGGGAGAAGGTGCCCTCCACACTCTGGGGGGAGAAGGTGCCCTCCACACTCTGAGGGGAGAAGGTGCCCTCCACACTCTGGAGGGAGATGGTACCCTCCACACTCTGGGGGGAGAAGGTGCCCTCCACACTCTGGGGAAGAAGGTGCCCTCCACACTCTGGGGGGAGAAGGTGCCCTCCACACTCTGGAGGGAGAAGGTGCCCTCCACTCTCTGGGGGGAGAAGGTGCCCTCCACACTCTGGGGGGAGAAGGTGCCCTCCACACTCTGGAGGGAGAAGGTGCCCTCCACTCTCTGGGGGGAGAAGGTGCCCTCCACACTCTGGGGGGAGAAGGTGCCCCCCTCCACACTGGGGGGAGAAGGTGCCCTCCACACTCTGGGGGGAGAAGGTGCCCTCCACACTCTGGGGGGAGAAGGTGCCCTCCACACTCTGGGGGGAGAAGGTGCCCTCCACACTCTGGGGGGAGAAGGTGCCCTCCACACTCTGGGGGGAGATGGTGCCCTCCACACTCTGGAGGGAGAAGGTGCCCTCCACACTCTGGAGGGAGAAGGTGCCCTCCACACTCTGGAGGGAGAAGGTGCCCTCCACACTCTGGAGGGAGAAGGTGCCCTCCACACTCTGGTGGGAGAAGGTGCCCTCCACACTCTGGAGGGAGAAGGTGCCCTCCACACTCTGGTGGGAGAAGGTGACCTCCACACTCTGGAGGGAGAAGGTGCCCTCCACACTCTGGAGGGAGAAGGTGACCTCCACACTCTGGAGGGAGAAGGTGCCCTCCACACTCTGGAGGGAGAAGGTGCCCTCCACACTCTGGAGGGAGAAGGTGCCCTCCACACTCTGGTGGGAGAAGGTGCCCTCCACACTCTGGAGGGAGAAGGTAACCTCCACACTCTGGAGGGAGAAGGTGCCCTCCACACTCTGGTGGGAGAAGGTGCCCTCCACACTCTGGAGGGAGAAGGTGCTCTCCACACTCTGGAGGGAGAAGGTGCCCTCCACACTCTGGTGGGAGAAGGTGCCCTCCACACTCTGGAGGGAGAAGGTGACCTCCACACTCTGGGGGGAGAAGGTGCCCTCCACACTCTGGGGGGAGAAGGTGCCCTCCACACTCTGGGGGGAGAAGGTGCCCTCCACACTCTGGAGGGAGAAGGTGCCCTCCACACTCTGGAGGGAGAAGGTGCCCTCCACACTCTGGTGGGAGAAGGTGCCCTCCACACTCTGGAGGGAGAAGGTGCCCTCCACACTCTGGGGGGAGAAGGTGCCCTCCACACTCTGGGGGGAGAAGGTACCCTCCACACTCTGGGGGGAGAAGGTGCCCTCCACACTCTGGGGGGAGATGGTGCCCTCCACACTCTGGAGGGAGAAGGTGCCCTCCACACTCTGGAGGGAGAAGGTGCCCTCCACACTCTGGAGGGAGAAGGTGCCCTCCACACTGTGGTGGGAGAAGGTGCCCTCCACACTCTGGAGGGAGAAGGTGCCCTCCACACTCTGGTGGGAGAAGGTGACCTCCACACTCTGGAGGGAGAAGGTGCCCTCCACACTCTGGAGGGAGAAGGTGACCTCCACACTCTGGAGGGAGAAGGTGCCCTCCACACTCTGGAGGGAGAAGGTGCCCTCCACACTCTGGAGGGAGAAGGTGCCCTCCACACTCTGGTGGGAGAAGGTGCCCTCCACACTCTGGAGGGAGAAGGTGACCTCCACACTCTGGAGGGAGAAGGTGCCCTCCACACTCTGGTGGGAGAAGGTGCCCTCCACACTCTGGAGGGAGAAGGTGC
The DNA here is from genome assembly GCF_040958095.1 of Procambarus clarkii. Taxonomy (NCBI): domain Eukaryota; kingdom Metazoa; phylum Arthropoda; class Malacostraca; order Decapoda; family Cambaridae; genus Procambarus; species Procambarus clarkii. Next base: position 21,700,664 of record NC_091188.1, read on the forward strand.
CCTCCACACTCTGGAGGGAGAAGGTGCCCTCCACACTCTGGTGGGAGAAGGTGCCCTCCACACTCTGGAGGGAGAAGGTGACCTCCACACTCTGGAGGGAGAAGGTGCCCTCCACACTCTGGTGGGAGAAGGTGCCCTCCACACTCTGGTGGGAGAAGGTGCCCTCCACACTCTGGTGGGAGAAGGTGCCCTCCACACTCTGGAGGGAGATGGTACCCTCCACTCTCTGGAGGGAGATGGTACCCTCCACACTCTGGAGGGAGAAGGTGCCCGCCAAACGCTCAACAGGTACCACCACAAAGCCATCGTCCTCCACCTGACAACTTCGAAAACCAGTAAACGGCAACTACACCTCAAGTCTGGGAGAGGGAGATAGAGACTCAGAGTGAGAGAGAGACAGAGATAAACAAGCGATGGTTATGAATAGTCATTATGATATCATACCTTATTGACAGCATGGAATGCCACACCAAATTTTAAAAACAATTGAGCTTCCATCACGAGTATTCGCCAGTCTCATGGAAGACTTGCTCCACATCCCCTTCATTTATCACAATTCAGGAAGAAGAACTGTGAGAGATCATTCATCTCTGATCTTGACACATTATTGTTGGAGTAAACAGTACAAGAATATTCATCACTGGAAAGCTGTCCTCATATATATAAGACCAATGTTCTCAAGTTTCCCATGTGGACAATGAGAAGTTGGCAGCGACAAAACTAGATGCTAGCTATCAACAGCCTCATGGCAACACATGCATATTCCTAATGAACCCTTGTTTTAATTAAAACAATTGAGATAGAGAATACAGATATCAGTTGCCATTCAGGTGCCAAGGCTTCTATTCTCAATAATCGGCTATTGTGTGAGTTTTGTGGTAATCATAACCAATTATGATGGCTCTGATGCACTACTAGTCAGGTCATCCAAAAATGATAGTACTGATAATACGTCTTAGTCAAATGTACAAACATGGTTGTAGCACTACAAAAAATTAGTTCACGGTTTGAATATTTATTTTAAACTGAGCACGAGAAAGAAAACAATCAAATTTAGGCTTTCCTAGGTAATATTATATATATTAATATTATATATACGCACTTTTTGGCCTACTATGCAAGGGCTGATTTGCCTAATAAGCCAAGTTTTCCTGAATTAATATATTTTCTCTAATTTTTTTCTTATGAAATGATAAAGCTACCCATTTCATTATGTATGAGGTCAATTTTTTTTTATTGGAGTTAAAATTAACGTAGATATATGACCGAACCTAACCAACCCTACCTAACCTAACCTAACCTATCTTTATAGGTTAGGTTAGTTTAGGTAGCCGAAAAAGTTAGGTTAGGTAGACGAAAGACAATTAATTCATGAAAACTTGGCTTATTAGGCAAATCGGGCCTTGCATAGTAGGCTGAGAAGTGCGTTCTGGCTACTAGGTACGACATATATATATATATATATATATATATATTATATATATATATATATATATATATATATATATATATATATATATATATATATATATATATATATATATATATATATATATATATATATATATTATATATATATATATATTATATATATATATATATATATATATATATATATATATATATATATATATAATATATAATATATATATTAATGGAAATGTTCGTTTGTTCAAAATCACTAATCTCCGAAAGTTCTTCACCGATTGCTTTGAAATTTTCACACAATGTTCCATTTGCATCTGAGCGGATTTTTATATACATACTATATTGATGTCAAGTCTGTGACGGAAAAAAACATGTTTTTTTTTTTAACTGTGTTTTTCATGAGTTTTTCATGTGCGAAAAATCTTCGAAACCTCTTTCCCGATTGCTCTGAAATTTTGACACGACGTTGCATTCGAATAGGCGCGTGTTTTTATATACCTACTATAGACATGCCTCACCTGTGACAGGCAAAGAACATGCTTTTTTTGAAAAACAGTGCCATCTGTTGGACGCGTGAGCAACTCATGCTGTAATCTCCCAAAGTTCTTCACCGATTGCTCTGAAATTCTGACACAACGTTCCATTCGAATATGCACGTGTTTCTATATACCTACTATACACATGCCACACCTGTGACTGGTAAAAACATTTTTTTTTAAATAGCGCCATCTGTTGCACATAATAGCAACACACACACTATACTAAATTTGTTAAGAATTCCATTTCAATGTTTCCGATTGCATTGATAAATTTAATTTTCATAGATTTCGATTTATTTTAATTTTTATTGAATTATTTTGTGTGATATTGTGTTGGAATTGAGCTGTGTTGTTTACCATTCCGTTCATTTTGTAAATATAAGTATAGAAGCCACACCTGTGACAGGTAAAAACATTTTTTTTTTTTTTAAAGAAACAGAACCATCTGTTGCACATAGGAGCCACACACGCTGTACCAAATATGGTATGATTCCATTTCAATGTTTTTGATTGCATTGATAAATTGAATTGTCATGGATTCCGATTTATTTTAATTTTGATTTAATTATTTTGTGTGACATTGCATTGGAATTGAGCTTTTTTGTTTATCATACTGTTCATTTTGTGAGAATAGTTTATTTTTTTAACTTTTTCCTTTTTTTCCTTTCGTTTTTTAATTGTTTTTCATGTATTTCAGTGATGGGAACATCAGATTATTTGGGAATGCATCGAATGAGGGAGTGGAGAATGGTGGGGGAGGACAAGGGAGTGGGGGATGGTGGGGAGGACGAGGGGATGGGAGTGTGGGATGGTGGGGAGGACGAAGGTACAGGGGAGGGCAAGCCAGGAAAGCAGGAACCCAAACCTGACAACATGAGGGCCAAAAGGCACTAACAAAACACACAACAGTGTGTATGAAAAAACGAGAAAATGACCAGAAGAACAGCACCAGCAGCCAGGAACAAGAGTGAAGCAGGAAGATGAGGAACGAAGAAGGCATGCAGCAAATCGGGAATGAAAGGGACACGACGAACCCACAAAGCGGCAGACCATATCCCAACAAGTCACGCTAACAACACAGAGTCGCAGGCTCTACCCCAACAAACCAAACTGAAGAAGGTGCAAAGGTTTATCACCAGACTAGTACCCGAACCGAGGGGTACGAGCAACGAAGAACGACTAAGGAACACAAGTGCACATGCACCATGCGACACAGGTGGAAGGAGCGCCTAAAGGAGCCAAAGAAACGCAAGAAAGAAACATTCCAGAGGCAGAGTAGTAAACAAATGGAATGCACGAGGAAGGGAAGTGGTGGAGGTTGACCATACACACAGCTGCAAGTGCAGACATGACAGAGCCCAGTAGATGTCAAGGAAGCGACAGGGAAGTGGCAGGATGAAAGAGCCAAGCTCAACCTCAGGAAACACAACCCGGGGCGGACAACTAGGCAAGGACTGAGAAACCAATGTACATGGAAGGGCCAAGTCAGGCACTCCAAGACGGGAAAGGAATGAGGGACCCCAGATAAGACCACAAAAAAACACCACAATCAATCCCCAGGCACAAAACTACAGCAAAATGTCACCCCACAACATCCTGACACAGTAATAAGTACCACATGTTACTGTGGTACATGTTACTAATGCACATGTGCAGTAGGCAGAAATGTGGTGGAGGCTGACTCCAGACAGTTTCAAATGTTGATATGATAGAGCCCAGCAGGCCCAGGAACCTGCACACCAGGCGATTGATGGCCGAAAGGCGGGACCAAAGAGCCAGAGCTCAATCCCAGCAAGCACAACCAGGTGAGTATAACTAGGTGAGTACATAACCTGTACCTCAACCATCGTACCTCGTAACATGGATGAGGTGGGGTCTCTTCATCGACTCGAGCATGGGTTGGATATGCTTAAGAGTGGGACTGGATGGATAGAAATAGGAGCTGCCGCATATGGGCCAACAGACCCTCGGCAGTCACCTGTGTGCTGACGGTCTCATAATCGTATCCAAAAACCACAAACCAGCGCCTGGCCGAAAGAGACGCCAGACAGCAAAAACTCACCTGCCGAACGTAGGCACGAATGTGTCACGACGTAACGTTACCGAGAAGATCCCGGAAGCACGGGCAGAGCCGCATATGCAGGAGAGCAGGGTAGAGGCGAAGGAGGTGTCCCACACCCATGACACAGGGAAAACCCCGGCGTCCTCCCCATAGCTGCAATCCAGAACACCCCAGTTGCTACATGGCACGGACCAGAGAATGGAGAAGAGTGAGAGGCAAAGCACCCGATAGAAAATGACGCAAAACACCAACACTGGTGCACACCGCCCAAACCAAAACAAACTCCCACGGTGCATGCGCAGGACACAATGTTTGAACAGCACAACCCGCTCGGTGGGAAGGCACCAACTAGAACTACTTTACAAGAAAAGTAGCCAAACAGTTCCTGACCCAAGTGAACCGCTAAATAGAAAAAACAGCCCAGCTCTTGGAACAGGAGCCCAAAAAAGGAGTAAGCAGCGACATACGTAGCTGGCTTATGTAATGAAAACAATGAACCAAATTAGGAACCAAATTCGGCTACAAGTAGCCCAATCTGGCATCCTGGATTAGGAATATGTAAAGAAAACGAGCAGTGCCGAGACAGAGCACGGAGAGAAGAGACCGCAACAAAAGAATGAGGCAGGACCGAAAACCAAGAATAAGCACAGAAGAGGACCGACAAGCCCTACAAAGAACCGGAGGGAAGCCACACCGAAAGACGACAGACGTTCCAATAATACGGGAAGTAGCGAAAAACCTTCCCGAACCGTCGAGAACACACAGAAGCAAGCACAAGTCACGAAGGCACATAATGGCACAGTCACACCCGAGATCAAAAGTCACGCAGAACCCCAAAAAGAGAGGAACATGACGGAGTCCCGTCCCAAGAAAAAAGGGGGGAATAACGAAGAAGAGCACTCACCGACAGGATGGAACCAACTGGCTCAAGGGACAAGGAACCGAGCCCGGAGAGGGGCAGACGCCAAACAACTCGTACGGAGGAAGGGGGGGGGGGGGAGGGAAAAAAACCTCACTCCGCGTAACCGCAAGTCCCGCTCAGAGGGTAGAAAAACCCCGCCAGGGTCCAACGGGGCCCTAGGCACCCCAAGTCAGCCCCAGGAACCCCCACTGCAGGCCCCAGGGCCGAGCCGTCCCCCCAAAGCCCCCTGCTTCACAAGAAAAAAACGGGGCAGCCGCGAAAATACTAGGGAAGGGAGCCCACTGGCAGACTCATACAACATGGCTGGAGGAACAGGCTTGAATGCTCCCGTCGCTATCCTGGAATGGGAATTCCCAGAGATCACCCGAGTCTCAAAACCAACTAAGCTCTGCCCTGACCCCAAACCCACAGACGGCAATGGTCCGGATGCAGGTAGGAAGGGAGGGGGGGAACCAGACTAGACCATAACAGGGAAAAGACAAGGGGGCATGGAAGGAACCGAAGCAACCAACACCCCCACGCCCCAACACGAACCAAAATGGGGCAGCCTCGGGGCTTCCGGGCCGAAGGTGTCACCGACCCCACAGGCAGCAGACGGAGGCAAAGACAGAGACTCACCCGGAGATAAGAGCAACCCTCAAACTCGCTGGAAGCGAGGGGGGGGGGAAACTCCAGGGCCACATCCATCGGACCTGTGCGCCCCCAGGGATTTCCCAGGGTCCTGAGCGTTTAATATAAGAGGACTCGCGCTCAGGTAATCCCAGGCAGGGTACTGCTAACAGGCGCCCAAGTCTACCAAACAACCTTCTAAGAACTGAACCCCCGGGACGGATACAACCCCGGGGACCTAGCAGGGGGAAACCACCTGAAGAAAGAAGAATATTCAGTACACAGGGGGTACAGGGGGCAAGGAATAGGCAGACCCCACCCCCCACTAGGCAGACAAACAAAAAGAAAAAGAAAGCCCTGCAAGAGGACAGCGTACACAGGCGGAACAGAGCTAGCCGCATGATTGGTGAAAACAAGCTGTGCAGTACCCTGCGCCCCACCAGTACAAACTGCCCCTTACCCTCGAGCTGGTCGAGGGAGCCGGTCGGCCGAGCGGACAGCACACGGGATTTGTGATCCTGTGGTCCTGGGTTCGATCCCAGGCGCTGGCGAGAAACAATGGGCAGAGTTTCTTTCACCCTATGCCCCTGTTACCTAGCAGTAAAATAGGTAACTGGGTGTTAGTCAGCTGTCATGGGCTGCTTCCTGGGGGTGGAGGTCTGGTCGAGGACCAGGCTGCGGGGACACTAAAAGCCCCGAAATCATCTCAAGATATACCCTAAAGCGAACAAGGGAGACAGAACACACAGAGAGCGGGAAAACCAAGCAGTAAACGGCCTTGGAACAGACAAACCGCCTCCCTGAGCAAAGAGCTTCAATAGTGCGGCCGAAACCCTAACCACCGAACAAGAAGACGTTGTGGCACTCAACGTCTTCACATCCTCCTCAAGCCAGCCCGAAGACAGCTTGAGAAGGGAAAAAGAAGAGCAAGACTGAAGCCAAATGCCCACGAGCACCCATATCTTCAGCGACCAAGGAAGCCGAAAAAGAAGGAACCTGCATGTGCAGTTGCATAAAGCCTGCATCCCGAGAAAGCTCAGGGGTGAGCAAGCATGGATTAAGGCACTCAAACTCACCCCCCCCTCCAGGTAAACCTGCAGAATGGTAGAAGTTTCACTCTATTTAAGTGTGCGGGTCCGACAGAATCCATGCATGCCCCCAGTGCAAAGAATGTGCAGTCTGAAAGCCAGGAAGACACCAGAACCTCCAAACACACCAAAATACGGGGAAAAAGAAGAACCGAACTCAAACAAGAACGGACCCATCATGGAGACAGAATCCGGGTCTTGCAGGAGGGAAGCCGCAATCTCGTCTCGAACCTCCTTAGCCCTTAACCACCGCGCTGCACTGAGTTTATTGTGAAATTCCCCGGTGCGCATGAAATAAAGTGTACCTAATTTTTTTTCTTCGTAAAATGATAAATTCCCTTCCCTGAACATGTCTATGAAAAAATAAATACCAAATTCCACTTACTTTGGCTGTGGGAACGTGGACAAGGTGCGCTGTGACGTCATCAGGGCCTTCGTGGGTGAATCGCCCAGACACGGTCGCGTATTTCCAATGTGGTTTTATTTGTTTTTTTTTATCGTATATGATGCATATTTGTGTCCTTTACAACATGTATACAGTAAAACGTTCACAATGTTCCTGGAACTGTGATACATGTGTCAGTAATGTGTCCACAATAAATGTTTATTGTCGCAATATTACCTGTTAAAAATTCACTAAAATTACAATATGTATAGTTTCATACACTATTTACACAGTAACACACTGTATTACACACTCAGTACTTCGGAAGTGAGTAATAATCAACGAAGTAGCCCATGGTACACAGCGCGACTTCGCTCTCAGTGCACCAGGTACAGATAAATTTTGGCTTGCTGTTTCTTCATTCTGTGTGCTTGCAAATAATGCACTCACGTACACCCTTGGCTTTAGTACTTGTAGATTGTATGCAGCCAAGCTTGTAAAGCATAAGTAATATTGAAAAGATTATAGGAAAAGATCAATTTGTAAGGTAGTCATGAAAAGATCACTTTTTATGGTCCCCCACAGGAAGAGATTCAATTTACCTCAAGAGTCTCCGTCAGTCAGAAAGAGATTCAGCTAGCCTCATAAAGTGTCCGTCAGTTAGGAAGAGATTCAGGTGTTCTTGAAAATATCTTTGGAAACACCACCATGGAAGCCGCTAACACTGTTTATCTATGCTACTTGTATCAGATGCATCATCACTGAAGGCAGAAAACGATTTATCTATGTATTATCTAAATAAATTGTGGATAGCATAGGATTGCAAGGGTGACACTCAGAGCTACAACTGGATACGCTCGCTGTATCGTCCTCATAGGTGCTGACGAATCACTTGCATCCGGCCTTTGTGTTAGGTCTTTATTGCGCCTAGTGTCACCAATATTATGACCCTTATGTTCTTTAAACAATAAGGTTTGAATTTCTCCGACAGAGGGTTATCTTTCAACACCGCGTCGGACAGGTGTTTGGGAGCCAGAGGCGCCACCCATGGTTGCTCATTCAGTACTAACTTAGCCAGCAGCACTAGGGCATTCTGGGAATTTTTTCCAAGATGGCTGCCTCTCACTGGAGGTCCTAAGAGTCCACTTCGTACACAACCAACCTCGTACACATTTATAATTGGTATTTAAAAATCAAAGAGATTTCTCGGTTTCCCACCGACCGAGAACACTCGGTTGGCGCAGTTAAGTGGTTAAGCTGCTCTGGGCTATATGGCCTTTAACACCCACAGGCACCCAAAAAAAAATTGTTGGTCTTATAAAAGTGTTCATTTGTATTCGCTGAGATTGAGAAAAAAACAGTGTTGAATGTAATGAAGCGCCATTTTCTGGGACAGACCTGGATGCTTCCCGGAGCTATCTAGCTGATACGGATGTACTGTATTAGCTTTGAGCATTAGTCAATGTACATGGAGTACTAGGCCTACAGGGGACAACCAGCCAGATCTTGGCCCCCCTTCAGAGAGGCTCAAGGAGCACTGGTCTATAGACACACCTTATACATTGACACCTCGACTTACGATTGCCCCGACTTATGATTTTTCGAGTTACGATGTAAATTTGGTCGGAAAATGCGACTCTACTTAAGATCGTGTCGTCGACTAATGATATTTGTTGATATGCGGTTGTGTCGACCGAGCGCATGATTCCTGGTGGCACGATTGACTTGCCTCAGTTTACCAGAGCCGCCCACTTAGTGACAATCATGCTTGTAAGAAATTCCATTATTTTGGTGATTTTTTGTTTTTTGAACATAAAAGTAATTATTATATATCATGCCATGGGTCCCAAGAAAGTCAGTGGTAAGATTCATCAACATATGAAAACATATATGAGGATGACCATAGAGGAAAAACAAGAGATCAATCATAAACATGAAGATGGTGTTTGGGTTGTTGAACTAGCTAGGCAGTACAACAAATCTCTGTCAACGATATCCACCATACTTGCTAAGAAAAAAGGACATTATGTGCTAAAGTGGCAAAACGCATAACAATAATTACAAAACATATAACACAAACACTTGAGGATGTTGAACAGTTAATATCAATTTGGATACACAGTAAGGAGTTAGCGGGTGATAACGTTTCAGAGGCCATCATGTGTGAAAAAGCAAGGAAATTGCATGAAGACCTTTTAAAGAAAAACCCTGGAACGAGTTTAACCCTTAGACCGAGCATATTACCGCGAATTTAGGGGTGCATAACATCGAAATATATTCGAATTATGTAAAAATATCTTAAAAATTTTAAGCAAGTCTCCAACTTATTGGCTTCAGTGTCGTGAAACTCTCATAAAAATATTTTCCGAAATTGATTTTAGACGAATTTTTGAAAAATAAGGACATTTTATTGATAAGACGAACAGCTCCTAATAACTGTAACTGAAGGATTATGCAGTAATAAAGAAAGGCAAGCACCTGTCCGGCGCTCAAAGAAGAAGAATAGTAGTAAGAAGTGTCCACAAAGTGGATATGCAGTTGGTGCCTTTATATCATTGCCGAGTAATACATAATAACACAAAACATGATGAATAACTATGTTAATATAATCTATTTTGTTATATATCATATAAAGATATTGTCCAATGTTAATATATGTTACTTTTATCAATGTCCCAAAAGTATTTAATTTTTTTAGGGGAAATTTGTATTTTTTTTAAGATTTTAGTCATTTTTTCTCCTTTGTTTATTATCTTATTTTGTTTTAACCTTTACATCTTGGAGAATGCGTATATTGTCATACCTGTGTGAAGATAGAATGAAATTGTCCAGCAAATAAATCAGTCACAACTAGCAATACTTGGGATTTTTTTTTTGTTTTTTTGCTGATTTTTTCTCCGATTAAACTATTTTCTTTGTCTCTTTATGTTGTTTTAATGATTAGGGACCATATTAGGGCTTTTTAACTTTTATAAAGAATACCCTAAATATATCCTCAAATCATTATATTTATTATAATAATCCATATATATTGTGTTTTTTTGGGGGTATTTTTTCTTGACTTCATTTCAACAAATATTGACCTACAACTTTCACATATTTGAGTACGAATGCCAAACAATATTTATTTAAAACATACAAATAAATTAACGAATTAAAAAAAAACTTTATTCATTGTTGATAACTTCAACTTCAATTATCTCTGAAACCAGAGTTTCAACTTTGAGTGGCTTCTAAAATTCCAGTTATTAACCGATCTCATTATTTTGACATATTGTGTGTTGTGCTGTCTGTTCTACAATCCCATCAGAATGGATTTTTCATAAACTTTATACATTTGGAGTTTTAATTTTGTTTGATCTAAATTTGCCGCATATTTCAAATGTCCTATTGACGATTTTTTTTACAGTAAATTATACTAAAAACCTATATTCTAATTTAATAAAAATGAAAATCACATGCTATTCTGAGAGAATAATAACATTAAATGAACACTTAATGATAGTTCATATTTTTTTATTCTGAATTGAAAATCTGAAGTTTTCAATATTCAAATTTAAAATTAATTTTGATTCTCTGGTTTTTCAAGTTACGCTGTGATCATTTAGACAAAGTTGGAGCATTTGCCTAGTTGATTATGCAAAAAAATTGGAAAGTGTTTGTGCAAGTTTTAAAAACTTATCTTAAATTATTTTTTGTCAAAACATATATGTATGTATTGTGTGGTCTAAGGGTTAAGGCGAGCAACGGATGGATTGAGAAATCTAGAAAAAAAAGTGGCATTCATAGTGTTGTGAGGCATGGGGATGGTGCCAGCTCTGACAAACCAGCAGCTGAAAGATTTATTAGCGAATTTAAAGATTTTGTGTAGAGTGAGGCATGCCTACCACAACAACTGTTTAATTGTGACGAACGAGACAGGGCTACTGCTGGAAAAGTTTGTCGAAGAAGACATACATTACCAAGGAAGAGAAGTCATTGCCTGGACACAAGCCTATGAAAGATAGGTTTACTCCTGTGCTGTGTGGTACTGTAAGGTGGGTGACGATTTGAAAATTAAAACCTTGCTTGTGTATCATTCCAAAAATCCAAGGTTTTTAAAAAAAACAGCGTTGAATGTAATGAAACGCCATTTTCTGGGTGAGCCCCGGAGGCTCCCTGGAGTTTATCGGGCTAATGTATGTTATATTAGACCGGGACATTAGCTAAGGAGTTCAGACCTACCAGAGACCAGCGCCAGAACCTGGCCCCTTCACAGGTTTCAGGGAGCAATGGCCCTGGAAAACCCCCTTGTGGTTGGGGTTTTCATTATCTGCCATCGACCAGGGTTAGGCACCCAGAAAGGTAGGCATAACAAAACAAACCCCACATGGTAAAAAACTAAAACAAAAAACCGAACAGAGAAGTAGAAACTCCCTACAATCCCAAGGAAACAAGCACACCACACTTTACTGCCGCGCCGATCATCCGCGCAGCCCTCCCCGCCCCGAGAGGGGGAGGGAGAAGCCCCGGAACTAACCGCACCGGCTGCCTAGCATCAGTTCGGAAGCTAAGCCTCAACCAACGGGAAAAAAAACCGACCGGTGAGAGGGAGGGTTGCCAGGGAGCCTCCGCGGCTCACCCAGAAAATGGCGTTTCATTACATTCAACGCTGGTTTTCTGTGGGGAGCCCCTACAGCTCCCTGGAGCTTCATACCCAAAGAGAAGGAAAAGAAAGGGCTAACCCGGGAGGCGGCCGCCACAAACTCCACAAGGCGAAACCGAGACAACAGGCTGCAACCTGCGACCCAAAGCAACAAGAACGCACTGGAGCAGATGCGCGCATAAAGAACGGGCGGCCAGGAACCTGTGTAACCCTCAAATCCTCGCGCCCGAAATGAGCCCTAGACATCACCAACACAGCAGCGAAAGCTGCAAACGTCCGAACAGCACGGGCGCAAGGATAGACCGCAGGCAGGAAGACCTAAACTCTGCGGACGACCTGGGAGACCCGAGCCCTGAAACAGGGAACGAGGGGAACTGGATCAACCCAAAGCGCATCCCCAGTCACGGTATGCAGGTAACGGCAAAAAAGTACAACCGGACAACAAAGGACGCGCCCCCGGCCGAACCAATCAAGCATCAATAACCCAAGGAATCCCCCCCCCCCACCCCGGTAAGCAGCCGTCTCGACCATCGCCAGAAGGACGGAGAAAGGCTGCAAACGTACAAACCATCCACCAGTACCAAGCAGCAGAAACCTGAAATGAAGGGGCTACCACAAACTGAGGAGAAGATAAGAGGGCACCCTGATGAAGGACCAGGACGGATCAGGCGACTCATGAGCAGGCCGGAGGTGAAACAAAACACGAGAAAGCATACGGAATGGGGCAGATGTGACATCCACCCCGAATGCAATCTGGAGCGGCTCCACCAGCGCTGCACAAAACGAGGCGACAGTAAGAAACAACAAATAACTTTAGTCCTGAAAACCCAAGAAAGGACAAGACAACCTTATGCGAAAGAGAAGATGACCTACGAAGAGCAAGAAAAAGGTGCATAGAAACACCAGGAACATCAAAATGTCGTCGAGACGAAGCTCGTAGGTAGGACACCATCAACGAAGCCACCTGATCACCAGAGAGATGGTGATACCCGTGTCAAAATACCAGACGCGAAGAGCCGAGGAGAATGCCGAACCAGTCACGTACAGGACAGGTCCGACCTGCCGATAGAGGTGAAGACGCGGGAAAATAGCCCGGGTTCGGACACCTATCAAACATCGTTTGAAAATAAAGCTAGGCCGGCCACCAAGGGATCATGAGGACTACTCTTGGGAATGGGCTCCAACAGAGTCAGAACCAGAAGCAACAGCTGGACCGGGAGAAGAGGAACAGGTAACCCCACCTCGACCAGTCCTGCCGAAAGACATCCACCGTGAACGCCTCGCAGGCGGGTAAGGGCGCCACATATAATGGGCGACGCTTAGACCACACCGACTCGAAGACGTCCATGGCCAGGAGTCCATACGTCCGGCAGAGCCAAAGAAACGAGTCGGCGATGACTGGGCAATCCGCTAACAGAGGAATGAACCGAGACAGGCTGTCCGCCAGGACGTAGGACACACCCCGGACATGAAGGAAGGTGGTGAAGGAAAGGGAAGGTGATGAAGGAGAGGGAAGGTGGTGAAGAAGAGAGAGGGTAGTGAAGGAGAGGGAAGGTAGTGAAGGAGAGGGAAGGGTGTGAAGGGGAGGGAAGGTGGTGAAGGAGAGGGAAGGTGGTGAAGGAGTGGAAAGGCGGTGAAGTAGTGGGAAGGCGGTGAAGGAGAGGGAAGGCGGTGAAGGAGTGCAAAGGCGGAGAACGAGTGGGAAGGTGGTGAAGGAGTGGGAAGATGGTGAAGGAGAGGGAATGTGGTGAAGGAGAGGGAAGGTGGTGAAGGAGAGGGAAGGTGGTGAAGGAGAGGGAAGGTGGTGAAGGAGAGGGAAGGTGGTGAAGGAGAGGGAAGGTGGTGAAGGAGACTGAAGATGGTGAAGGAGGGGGAAGGTGGTGAAGGAGGGGGAAGGTGGTGAAGGAGGGGGAAGGTGGTGAAGGAGGGGGAAGGTGGTGAAGGAGACTGAAGATGGTGAAGGAGGGGGAAGGTGGTGAAGGAGACTGAAGATAGTGAAGGAGTGGGAAGATGGTGTAGGAGTGGGAAGGTGGTGAAGGAGAGGGAAGGTGGTGAAGGAGTGGGAAGGTGGTGAAGGAGAGGGAAGGTGGTGAAGGAGTGGGAAGGTGGTGAAGGAGAGGGAAGGTGGTAAAGGAGAAGGAAGGTGCTTGTTTTGGGTATGTGTGTAGTCACCTAGTGTTGATTGTGGGTGTTAAGCTCTGGCTCCTTGGTCCCGCCTCTCAACTGTCAATCAACTTGTGAACAGATTCTTGAGTCTATTGGTCTATATCATATCTACTTTTGAAACTGTGTATGAAGTCTGCTTCCACCACATCACTGCCTTATGCGTTTCAATTGTTAACCATTCTGACACTTAACAAAATCTTTCTAATGTCTCATTTGCGTACCAAGTTTCCACCTGTGTCCTCATGTTTTTGTTCCTACCATGCTAAATAGTTTGTCTTTCTTAACCCTGTCAATTCCTTTGTAAATTTTGTCGGTGGTAATCATGTCTCCCCTAACTCTCCTGTCTTCCAATGACATGAGGTTTAGTTCCTGTAGCCTTTCCTCGTAGCTCATACCTCACAGTTCTGCGACTAGTCTGGTGGCATACCTCTTAATCTCTATCTTTGGCTTGGGTTTATGCAGCTTCAGCCTGGTTTTGACTTCCAGGCTGAAGCTGCGTACTCCAGGATTGGTCTGACAAAAGTGGTATACAAGGTTCTGAATGATTCCAAACACAAGTTTCTAAAGACAGCTCCTATGTTGGTAAATAAAGCACATACCACTGATGGTATCCTTGTGTTGAGGGCTTCTGGGGAAAGGTTCGGTGTGATATCAACCTCCAAATCGTTCTCTATGTTTGACTCCTGCAGGATTTCACCTCCCACAGATTTCACCTCCTTACATTGTGTTCAGCCTCCTACTTCCTGCACATAATGTCACTACTTTAGACTTTCCTGACTTACACTTACACTTTAGTAGCCATTTTTTAGACCATTCCTCCAGTTTGTCTAGATCGTCTATGTCTATCTTCATTAGTCGCGATTCTTCTCTTAATTTTTGCATCATCAGCAAACATGATGATGTTTCAAAGGAATGAGTTTATAACTTCGGGAAGATCGTTTCCATTCATGAAAAACAAGATGGGTCCAAGAAAAGAGCCATGTGGGACTCCGTTGGTGACATCTCCCCACTCTGATGTCTACCCCCCCCCCCCCTCAGTAAGTCGCTCTTTCCTATTGTTTAGGTTCTCCCATATCCACTGGAGCACTTTATCTTTTACTACCTGCCTGTTTCTCCAACTTTTGTAACAGCCTCAAATGGGGTACTGTGTAAAAGGCTTTCGGACAGTTCAAGAAAATGCAGTGTACCCACCCTTCTCTTGCCTAATTTTTGTCGCCTGGTCATAGAATTCTATTAAGCCTGTGAGGCACGATTTACAATCCCTGAACCCATGCAGGTGTGTATAATATAGCTCGTTCTAATCAGATGTTCTAAGAGCTTTTTCCTCACGATCTTCTCCATCACGTTGCATGTTATACAAGTTAGGGAAACTGGCCTGTAGTTCATTGCCTCTTGCCTGCTCTGCTGTGCGAATGTATTCAACTAGTTGTACTCACCAAGTTGTGCTTGCAGGGGGTGAGATCTGGCTCTTTGGTCCCGCCTCTCAACTGTCAATCAACTTATATACAGGTTCCTGAGCCTATTGGGCTCTCTGATATTTACCCTTGAAACTGTGTATGGAGTCAGCCTCCACCACATCACGTCCTAATGCATTCCATTTGTCAACTACTCTGACTAAAAAAACTTATAATATCTCTATGGCTCATTTGGGCACTCGGTTTCCACCTGTGTCCCCTAGTGCGTGTGCTCCTTGTGTTAAATAGTCTGTCATTATTTACCCGATGATTTCTTTTGAGACTCTTGTATGTGGTGATCATGTCCCCCCCCCTAAGTTCTCTATTCTAACGACGTGAGGTTTAATTCCCGTAGTCTCTCCTTCTAAGTCATACCCCTCACTTCGGCTACTAGTCTGGTCGCAAACATTTGAACCTTCTCCAGTTTAGTCTTATGCTTAACTAGATAAGAACTCCATGCTGGAACTGCATACTCCAGGTTTGGTCTGACATATGTGGTATATAAAGTTTTGAATGATTCATTACCCATGTTTCTAAAGGCCGTTCTTATGGTGGCCAACCTGGCATATGCCGCTGATCTTATCCTCTTGATGTGGGCTTCAGGGGACAGGTCTGGCGTGATATCAACCCCCAAGTCTTTCTCTCTCTCTGATTCATGAAGAATTTCATCTCCTAAATGATACCGTGTATCATGCCTCTTGCTCCAACACATATCTTCATTGCATTACATTTGCTTGGGTTAAACCCTAACAACCGTTTGTTGGACCATTCTTCCAGTTTGTACAGGTCTTCTTGAAGTCTCGAGCTGTCCTCCTCTGTCTTAATCCTTCTCATAATTTTGGCATCATCAGCAATAATTCAGATGAAAGAGTCTGTACCCTCTGGGAGATCATTTACGTATATCAGAAACAGGATAGGTCAGAGTTCAGAGCCCTACGGAACTCCACTGGTGACTTCACGCCTATCTGAGGTCTACCCTACCCCTCACTGTAACTCTCAGCTTCCTATTGCTTAGGTATTCCCTTATCCACTGAGGCACCCTACCAGTAACTCTGTTTCTTCAACTTAAACACTAGACTCTTACGGGGTACGTACTGTATCAAAGGTCTTCGACAGTCCAAGAAAATGCAGTCTGCCCATCCTTCTCTTTCTTGTTCAATCTTTGTCACCTGATCGTAGAATTCTATTAAGCCAGTGGGGCAAGATTTACCCTCCCTGAACCCATGTTGATTGGTTGTCACGAAGTCTCTTTTCTCAAGATGTGTTACTAGATTTTTCCTCACGATCTTCTCCAACACCTTGCATGGTATACAAGTTAAGAACACTGGCCTGTAGTTCAGTGCCTCTTGCCTGTCACCCTTTTTGTATTCTGGGACTACATTAACCGTCTTCCATATTTCGGGTAGGCTTCCCGTCTCCAGTGACCTACTATTCACTATGGAGAGCGGCAAGTAAAGTGCTTATGCACACTCTTTCAATACCCATGGTGAGATTCCGTCCAGACAACAGCCTTTCTCACATCTAGATCCAACACATACGTGAGCACACGCAACAGTGTTTGTGGTTGTGTGTGCCTTTGTGTTTATGCTTTATTTTACAGCAAAATTATACGCATCCAATTGTGGGTAAACCGAAGTGTGTTCAAAGGTCTCAAAGAATGAAGGCCTTCCAACAGCGAAGACTTCTGTGTGGACACTTTATACCGAGTGGAAAAATTCTCAGGGTATTACCTTGCTCAGCCGTTAGTAAAGCATTAATGTGACTTGTGGGACACACATAACTTTTCCCAAACTACTTCCCTATTTCTTCTCCCGAATGAGAAATTGCTCACAGACGTCATGCAGGGATACGAGAAAGTTTATTGAATCACAATTCTTGTCGCCGGAGAACAGTAGCTCCAGCTTCCCGTCCTCACTTGGGAAATGAGACGGGCGCAAGTACATGTCTTTCTCTTTACTTTGGATGAGTGAGAAATGCGAAACCAGCTGCAAATAATTTTGTTCGAGACAATAACATCGAACTCCGATCACATGTATGTAGCTTTCGTTATTTTTGGCTTGGGTCACATGACGGTATAATGTGTGTGGGGAACACCATTGGCCCATAACGTTTCCGGCACAGAATGTGATATTATATATATATATATATATATATATATATATATATATATATATATATATATATATATATATATATATATATATGTCGTATATATATATATATATATATATATATATATATATATATATATATATATGTCGTACCTAGTAGCCAGAACGCACTTCTCAGCCTACTATGCAAGGCCTGATTTGCCTAATAAGCCAAGTTTTCCTGAATTAATATATTTTCTCTAATTTTTTTTTATGAAATGATAAAGCTACGCATTTCATTATGTATGAGGTCAATTTCATTTTATGGGAGTTAAAATTAACGTAGAAATATGACCGAACCTAACCAACCCTACCTAACCTAACCTAACCTATCTCTATAGGTTAGGTTAGGTTAGGTAGCCGAAAAAGTTAGGTTAGGTTAGGTAGGTTAGGTAGTCGAAAAACAATTAATTCTTGAAAACTTGGCTTATTAGGCAAATCGGGCCTTGCATAGTAGGCTGAGAAGTGCGTTCTGGCTACTAGGTACGACATATATATATATATATATATATATATATATATATATATATATATATATATATATAACTGAAAACTCACACCCCAGAAGTGACTCGAACCCATACTCCCAGAAGCAACGCATCTGGTATGTACAAGACGCCTTAATCCACTTGACCATCACGACCGGACATAATGAGGTGATAGCCGAGGCTATTTGAACCACCCCACCGCCGGCACTCGGATAGTTATCTTGGGCATAGCATTTTACCAAATCACCTCATTCTTTGGGGCAACACGTGAGGAACACAAATGCGAACAAGCCTAAAATGCCTAAAGTGTTCCTCACGTGTTGCCCCAAAGAATGAGGTGATTTGGTAAAATGCTATGCCCAAGATAACTATCCGAGTGCCGGCGGTGGGGTGGTTCAAATAGCCTCGGCTATCACCTCATTATGTCCGGTCGTGATGGTCAAGTGGATTAAGGCGTCTTGTACATACCAGATGCGTTGCTTCTGGGAGTATGGGTTCGAGTCACTTCTGGGGTGTGAGTTTTCAGTTGCATATGTCCTGGGGACCATTCAGGCTTGTTCGCATTTGTGTTCCTCACGTGTTGCCCCAAAGAATGAGGTGATTTGGTAAAATGCTATGCCCAAGATAACTATCCGAGTGCCGGCGGTGGGGTGGTTCAAATAGCCTCGGCTATCACCTCATTATGTCCGGTCGTGATGGTCAAGTGGATTAAGGCGTCTTGTACATACCAGATGCGTTGCTTCTGGGAGTATGGGTTCGAGTCACTTCTGGGGTGTGAGTTTTCAGTTGCATATGTCCTGGGGACCATTCAGGCTTGTTCGCATTTGTGTTCCTCACGTGTTGCCCCAAAGAATGAGGTGATTTGGTAAAATGCTATGCCCAAGATAACTATCCGAGTGCCGGCGGTGGGGTGGTTCAAATAGCCTCGGCTATCACCTCATTATGTCCGGTCGTGATGGTCAAGTGGATTAAGGCGTCTTGTACATACCAGATGCGTTGCTTCTGGGAGTATGGGTTCGAGTCACTTCTGGGGTGTGAGTTTTCAGTTGCATATGTCCTGGGGACCATTCAGGCTTGTTCGCATATATATATATATATATATATATATATATATATATATATATATATATATATATATATATATATATATATATATATATATATATATATATATATATATATATGATATTTGGGGGGGGAGGGTAACCAAGAATCGCACTGTAGAAGCATATGATCATTCTCAGGTTCATCATCAACGAGGATAACGTCAAAGATAAAGAAGTGATTCTCAGTCCACTGTAAGAGAGACCAACTGCAGACGGTGGTTGAGTTCTCTGATGCTCTTCACAACAGGCAGCAGCTTCTCCAAACACGATAACACTAAGCTGCTCTGTGTTATCATCCACATGTCCAGCTTAATATCACTTTCTTCCTTACTTCATACTTAAGTTAGGTGCAGAATTGTAAATAATGGGTGTGTTATAATATCTAGTCTCAGGCAAAGAAAAAACGGAAGACCTAGAGGTCTACACTAATCCCACCAGCTCCATAACTGGTACAGCCAGTCCTCCAGGACTGAAGACTCACATCCATCCCTAGATTTCTAGTATCATCCATTGATACAGATAATGGCTCCAAAGAGCCTCCACTTACGGGCTCACCATACCTCGTGCTACCTGAAACTTTATGTTCTGAGTAGCTGAATCTAAAAACAACAACAACAACAACATGATATCTGCATTGTATGTAATATTTTAGATAAAAGACGAGGACAATTTACAGGTCGCTTGAACCGAAGTCACACGTGGGGATTACATTACACATTAAGATTCAGTAAGCCTACCTGTCACTGTGCCATCTTGCTCCTGAGACGTCATGATGCATGGAGGTTCACTTCCGGTGAACCTCCATGCTTCCGGTTTTCATATAGGGATTCTACAGACAAACTCCATAGGGCTCCCAAAATCAGTTACAGGGCTTGCACAATCCTCACATCGCGGTGGAAACTTATATCACGGACGACTTACAGTGAACGTTGTCGACGGTGTCAGACTTCCGTGTTAGATGACCGTCAGAGTGCTGGATGCTCTGTGGTGATCGGTGAATGTTTAAGTACTATGGCAACCCGTTCTGGTCGTTAAAGAGTCTTCGGCGACACTGCCTGGATAGCCAAGAAGAGTATATTGATTGATAGCGAGTCATAAACCATGGTTGGGCTTCAGTGGAAGCCTCAAGACATCTAGAGGTTTAAGTTGAATGCCAGGTTGCATTGATTTTACCCTATCGTGGTGTAGTGGTGTAGGGTATGCTCTTGGGAACACCATGTGTGCGAGTTCGAATCTTTCTCGTGGCTCCTACAGATTTTCTCAAAGGCTAAAAGGTTCTTGACCCTTAATACTAAGCTCTTCTGCATGTCCAACCTTTGGAGTCTTCCCTTTCCAAGAGCACCACTCACCTTTATTGCTTGCTGTCCGAAACTGGATGACGGCTGAACGGTTTCCATCCAAAGCATCCAAGTGACTGATAAGAAGAGTGTGCGGGTGACGGTAGTGTGGGTGATGGTCACCAGTGGGACATTCCTCGCGTTTATCGATACAATTCGATGATCCCAAAAGACGAGAAAAAATATAATTCGTTCTTCAAGCGTTGAGGCTAGTTGGAAGATTTTAACATCCAGCTGCAAAGAAGGAAGATCAAATCTTTCACTCCAGGTATGTTCTCTTGGTGTGGAAAGATGTTTTGAGAGTCGACCACTTAAACAGTGAGAATATGAGAAACAGAGGAAGGTCTGGGATATGTGAGAGATATCAAGAAGAATGGATAGTACCTAGGATACCTGCGAGAGATTAAGAAGGATGGAGAGGACCTGGGATATCTGTGAATGAGATGGATAAGAATATAAGTGTCTACGTTATATGATGCAGATATGACAACTGATAACAAGGAAGATGGCTAAGGCTTGATACAGTTACGACCAAGAATAAAATTGAGTAAAGGAACCTTAAATATTTTGACCGAGATGGAAGAGGATGGTGTGAGGTGTAACATTCTCCAGCGCCATAACAAAACTTAAAATAAATAACGTGAGAAAGATCAGACGAAGAGGAGGGCCGGGAGGACAGGGTTCCGGTGTCAAATTAAATTCCCCAGCACTCTAGTGGTAGGGAGGAAGACGAAGGTGAGGCATATGTATAAAAGATTTTCTCTCTCTCTCTCTCTCTCTCTCTCTCTCTCTCTCTCTCTCTCTCTCTCTCTCTCTCTCTCTCTCTCTCTCTCTCTCTCTCACTCACTCACTCTTCCCTATCTCTCTCGCTCTCACTCACTCACTCTTCCCTATCTCTCTCGCTCTATCTTTTCCTAAATTAGTATAAAATTGTGGAGGAGACGCCATATCGGACTTTGTACTCCAAGTCATAAATTTCAGTTCTCTTTTTTTAATCTTTATGTGTGAGGATCTTTACTATTTTTCAAATATTTATCCCCAGTTTAAGAGCCCCACTGGAGAAACTTATGATGGTTTATATCGTGGGAGGACATTAAGTTGGCGGAGTGCACAGCCTCAGTGGGATTGTTTCAGTGGGGGGAACCGCTCGGGAAGGATCATTTTTAGAGGAGCTCTATTAGAACTGATGCAATGAGAAAGTCGAATTAATGGAACCTTAATGACGCATTTCAAGTGGGGAAACTCCTGTGGACGGCCCCCAAGAAGGGGTTCAAACTGAGTAGCCACAGTTGGTGGCCGTCAGTAGCGGAGGTGTAGGAGCCCCGGAGACCCTTCTATATGACCAAATCCATAACATTGTCACGAGAACAATGACAATGCCATACATCAGCATTTATGTGTCTTGCTACGGGATGCTTTGGTGAGAGAAGGGAGAGGGAAAATCCTTAGTTTACTCTAAGGCTCCCACATCTGTGTAATAGGCGAGTATATCTAAGTAGGTGGCAATATCCTCAAGTACACTTACTTTCAGTTCACTTTTATTTCAAATGTAAAGAATTATTTGTCATGTTGTAATAGCTCTTGCTTCCGGCATGGAGATGATGTATGTATACAGCAAAGAGGCCTTCTTACAAATTAGTATATCTCATATTTTCTAAAATGCATATATGAGTCTCAGGAAACTGGCGAGTGAATATTGCGTTGAATATTACAGTTACAGATTATTGCGAGTGAATATTACAGTTGCGCTGTACGCTGCAACAACAATGGCTGCCTTACACAAGGTCCAGTTCATGTTTACCTGTCAGTGCCGAGGGTGAAGTAAGTTCTAGCTCTTTATACCCGGCCTACTTGTCTCGTACCTGTCTTGTTGTTCAAATTGTCCTCAAAGTTGTGGATTGAGGTGGTTAGCATAACTTGCAGGCGATGAGTCACAATAACGTGGCTAAAGTATGTTGACCATACATACCAGGGAGCCGGTCGGCCGAGCGAACAGCACGCGGGATTTGTGATCCTGTGGTCCTGGGTTCAATTCCAGGCACCGGCAAGAAACAATGGGCAGAGTTTTTCACCCTATGCCCCTGTTACCTAGCAGTAAAATAGGTACCTGGGTGTTAGTCAGCTGTCACGGGCTGCTTCCTGGGGGTGGAGGCCTGGTCTAGGACCGGGCCGCGGGGACACTAAAAAGCCCCGAAATCATCTCAAGATAACCTCAAGATAACCAGACCACACACTAGAAGGTGAAGTGACGACGACGTTTCGGTCCGTCCTGGACCATTCTCAAGTCGATTAATTCTCAAGTCGATTAATCGACTTGAGAATGGTCCAGGACGGACCGAAACGTCGTCGTCCCTTCACCTTCTAGTGTGTGGTCTGATCAACATACGTTAGCATTACTTCTTCCTTCAGGGTGTTCCACATGTTGACTACCCGTACTGGGAACCAATATTTCTTTACATTTCCTCCGCTCATTTATTTGTCCAGTTTTCCACTTGTGTCGTGAAGTCGTGCTGGGAGGGAGAAGGCAGCAGGTGTAGATGTAAAGACAAATTTTAAATGTTTCAAGTTCTGTATAATATGAAGGTAACGATGCCAGTACAATAATCCAGATCACATGGTATAATTATTTAATGTGATTCCATTCACCTGGGCTCTAGAAGACTAACTCGACCCGACGTGTGGGAGGCCGAAGCTCTATCGACCGAGCTATTGAGTAGTCTTAATAAGAAAAGATTCCAGACGCAGCATTTTGCTGCCAAACCGGAATTTTTTCGCTGCCCGTCCTCCCAGTAGCCCGGTGCTTGAGCAACCCGTCCTGCCAGTAGCGCGGTGCTTGAGCAACCTTTCCTCCCAGTAGCCCGGTGCTTGAGCAACCCGTCCTCCCAGTAGCCCGGTGCTTGAGCAACCTTTCCTCCCAGTAGCCCGGTGCTTGAGCAACCCGTCCTCCCAGTAGCCCGGTGCTTGAGCAACCTTTCCTCCCAGTAGCCCGGTGCTTGAGCAACCTTTCCTCCCAGTAGCCCGGTGCTTGAGCAACCCGTCCTCCCAGTAGCCCGGTGCTTGAGCAACCTTTCCTCCCAGTAGCCCGGTGCTTGAGCAACCCGTCCTCCCAGTAGCCCGGTGCTTGAGCAACCCGTCCTCCCAGTAGCCCGGTGCTTGAGCAACCCGTCCTCCCAGTAGCCCGGTGCTTGAGCAACCCGTCCTCCCAGTAGCCCGCTGCTTGAGCAACCCGTCCTCCCAGTAGCCCGCTGCTTGAGCAACCCGTCCTCCCAGTAGCCCGGTGCTTGAGCAACCCTTCCTCCCAGTGGCCCGGTACTGGAGCAACCCGTCCTCCCAGTAGCCCGGTACTGGAGCAACCCGTCCTCCCAGTAGCCCGGTACTGGAGCAACCCGTCCTCCCAGTAGCCCGGTACTGGAGCAACCCGTCCTCCCAGTAGCCCGGTACTGGAGCAACCCGTCCTCCCAGTAGCCCGGTACTGGAGCAACCCGTCCTCCCAGTAGCCCGGTACTGGAGCAACCCGTCCTCCCAGTAGCCCGGTACTGGAGCAACCCGTCCTCCCAGTAGCCCTGTACTGGAGCAACCCGTCCTCCCAGTAGCCCGGTACTGGAGCAACCCGTCCTCCCAGTAGCCCGGTGCTTGAGCAACCCGTCCTCCCAGTAGCCCGGTACTGGAGCAACCCGTCCTCCCAGTAGCCCGGTACTGGAGCAACCCGTCCTCCCAGTAGCCCGGTGCTTGAGCAACCCGTCCTCCCAGTAGCCCGGTACTGGAGCAACCCGTCCTCCTAGTAGCCCGGTACTGGAGCAACCCGTTCTCCCAGTAGCCCGGTACTGGAGCAACCCGTTCTCCCAGTAGCCCGGTACTGGAGCAACCCGTTCTCCCAGTAGCCCGGTGCTTGAGCAACCTTTCCTCCCAGTAGCCCGGTACTGGAGCAACCCGTCCTCCCAGTAGCCCGGTACTAGAGCAACCCGTCCTCCCAGTAGCCCGGTACTGGAGCAACTCGTCCTCCCAGTAGCCCGGTACTGGAGCAACCCGTCCTCCCAGTAGCCCGGTACTGGAGCAACTCGTCCTCCCAGTAGCCCGGTACTGGAGCAACCCGTCCTCCCTGTAGCCCGGTACTGGAGCAACTCGTCCTCCCAGTAGCCCGGTACTGGAGCAACCCGTCCTCCCAGTAGCTCGTCGCATGTTGACGTATTCTCTACCTAAGGCAAAAAACTGTCCTACTAGAAAATGTTTATGACTTGGGAAGTTTTATTGTGGTGGTCCTCTGGAAGGTTAGGATAAGGCCTCTGGAAGGTTAGGATAAGGCCTCTGGAAGGTTAGGATAAGGCCTCTGGAAGGTTAGGATAAGGCCTCTGGAAGGTTAGGATAAGGCCTCTGGAAGGTTAGGATAAGGCCTCTGGAAGGTTAGGATAAGGCCTCTGGAAGGTTAGGATAAGGCCTCTGGAAGGTTAGGATAAGGCCTCTGGAAGGTTAGGATAAGGCCTCTGGAAGGTTAGGATAAGGCCTCTGGAAGGTTAGGATAAGGCCTCTGGAAGGTTAGGATAAGGCCTCTGGAAGGTTAGGATAAGGCCTCTGGAAGGTTAGGATAAGGCCTCTGGAAGGTTAGGATAAGGCCTCTGGAAGGTTAGGATAAGGCCTCTGGAAGGTTAGGATAAGGCCTCTGGAAGGTTAGGATAAGGCCTCTGGAAGGTTAGGATAAGGCCTCTGGAAGGTTAGGATAAGGCCTCTGGAAGGTTAGGATAAGGCCTCTGGAAGGTTAGGATAAGGCCTCTGGAAGGTTAGGATAAGGCCTCTGGAAGGTTAGGATAAGGCCTCTGGAAGGTTAGGAAAAGGCCTCTGGAAGGTTAGGATAAGGCCTCTGGAAGGTTAGGATAAGGCCTCTGGAAGGTTAGGATAAGGCCTCTGGAAGGTTAGGATAAGGCCTCTGGAAGGTTAGGATAAGGCCTCTGGAAGGTTAGGATAAGGCCTCTGGAAGGTTAGGATAAGGCCTCTGGAAGGTTAGGATAAGGCCTCTGGAAGGTTAGGATAAGGCCTCTGGAAGGTTAGGATAAGGCCTCTGGAAGGTTAGGATAAGGCCTCTGGAAGGTTAGGATAAGGCCTCTGGAAGGTTAGGATAAGGCCTCTGGAAGGTTAGGATAAGGCCTCTGGAAGGTTAGGATAAGGCCTCTGGAAGGTTAGGATAAGGCCTCTGGAAGGTTAGGATAAGGCCTCTGGAAGGTTAGGATAAGGCCTCTGGAAGGTTAGGATAAGGCCTCTGGAAGGTTAGGATAAGGCATTTTAGTCCGACAGTTTCTTGACGTTGAGGACGTTCGCGAAAACGGGCTGGCTTGTGTGAATTGATATGATAGTGATTTAGGACTTATTTTACTTAATCAAAATTGAAATTATTATCACTTTACATTATATTGCTTAATATTATTTACGTATGATTATGACTGACGTGATTTTTGTTTTACTTATAATGCTTTACTTTATTCGTATGATATTGTTTTATATATATATATTGAAGAATGTTGCTCTGCATTTTCGTGAACTCTTCTATCTTTTTTTCTTTACAATTCTGTCTTGAGCAGATGCGGGAATGTTGAAAATCGCCAAGTCTTTGATGCAAAATTTTCTCGGGTGCCAACCGAAATTCTTGGAGAACATATTATTATTTCGTGTCTTTAAGTATTAGAACCTTTTAAATAATCAAATGCCACACTTGATCAGTAAAATCAAAGAATATTCTAAGATTGATTATTGTAAGTCAAGTGAGATTGAATACATGTAAAATTTAGTGAAGGAATTTTTTCTTAAGGAGTCGTTCTACCCTTTAGCTAGCTTGGATATGTTTCATTAACCTTTCAGTCTAATTCTCGCTGCCATATACAACCACACAAGTTAAAGTAGCGTTTTTACCATCAGCAATGAGTAAACAATAATTGTATTTTTATTTAATACTCCACCATTTGGTCACCACTTGGTCCGGGAGACATCTCCCGTCACGCAGGGTGCAGTTGCGCCTCCACAGATCTCCAGTATCATCTTTTGATACTGGTAATGGCTCGAAAGGGCCACCACTTACGGGCTATTCATGCCCGTGCCACCTCTTGGGTGGCTTAATCTTCATCAATCAATCAATTTAATACTCATTTATCAGCCATAAGTTTCAAGTTTTCCCAGAACACTACAGCCCCAAATCTCATTATCAATTTACTTGGACAAAGATCAATAAAAGAAAACTAAAAACATTATTTTATTAATTCAAATCCCTTATGAGTAACAACAGAAGTACACAACTCAGAAACTCTCATCATAACCACACAGCTTCATCAAGGATGATGAAAATCGGTTCGTGGGGGAGCAAACCTATAATTAACGACTCTGGTGACCTGTGTGGCCGCCTGGTGACGTGTGAGGCCGCCTGGTGACGTGTGAGGCCGCCTGGTGACGTGTGAGGCCGCCTGGTGACGTGTGAGGCCGCCTGGTGACGTGTGATGCCGCCTGGTGACGTGTGAGGCCGCCTGGTGACGTGTGAGGCCGCCTGGTGACGTGTGAGGCCGCCTGGTGACGTGTGAGGCCGCCTGGTGACGTGTGAGGCCGCCTGGTGACGTGTGAGGCCGCCTGGTGACGTGTGAGGCCGCCTGGTGACGTGTGAGGCCACCTGGTGACGTGTGAGGCCGCCTGGTGACGTGTGTGGCCCGCCCTGGCGACGTGTGTGGCCCGCCCTGGCGACGTGTGTGGCCCGCCCTGGCGACGTGTGTGGCCCCCCCTGGCGACGTGTGTGGCCCGCCCTGGCGACGTGTGTGGCCCGCCCTGGCGACGTGTGTGGCCCCCCCTGGCGACGTGTGTGGCCCGCCCTGGCGACGTGTGTGGCCCGCCCTGGCGACGTGTGTGGCCCGCCCTGGCGACGTGTGTGGCCCGCCCTGGCGACGTGTGTGGCCCGCCCTGGCGACGTGTGTGGCCCGCCCTGGCGACGTGTGTGGCCCGCCCTGGCGACGTGTGTGGCCCGCCCTGGCGACGTGTGTGGCCCCCCCTGGCGACGTGTGTGGCCCGCCCTGGCGACGTGTGTGGCCCGCCCTGGCGACGTGTGTGGCCCGTCCTGGCGACGTGTGTGGCCCGCCCTGGCGACGAGTGTGGCCCGCCCTGGCGACGTGTGAGGCCGCCTGGTGACGTGTGAGGCCGCCTGGTGACGTGTGTGGCCGCCTGGTGACGTGTGTGGCCGCCTGGTGACGTGTGTGGCCCGCCCTGGCGACGTGTCTGGCCCGCCCTGGCGACGTGTGTGGCCCGCCCTGGCGACGTGTGTGGCCCGGCCTGGCGACGTGTGTGGCCCGCCCTGGAGACGTGTGAGGCCCGCCCTGGCGACGTGTGTGGCCCGCCCTGGCGACGTGTGGGGCCCGCCCTGGCGACGTGTGAGGCCCGCCCTGGCGACGTGTGAGGCCCGCCCTGGCGACGTGTGTGGCCCGCCCTGGCGACGTGTGTGGCCCGCCCTGGCGACGTGTGTGGCCCGCCCTGGCGACGTGTGTGGCCCGCCCTGGCGACGTGTGTGGCCCGCCCTGGCGACGTGTGTGGCCCGCCCTGGCGACGTGTGTGGCCCGCCCTGGCGACGTGTGAGGCCGCCTGGTGACGTGTGTGGCCGCCTGGTGACGTGTGTGGCCCGCCCTGGCGACGTGTGTGGCCCGCCCTGGCGACGTGTGTGGCCCGCCCTGGCGACGTGTGTGGCCCGCCCTGGCGACGTGTGTGGCCCGCCCTGGCGACGTGTCTGGCCCGCCCTGGCGACGTGTCTGGCCCGCCCTGGCGACGTGTGAGGCCCGCCCTGGCGACGTGTGAGGCCCGCCCTGGCGACGTGTGAGGCCCGCCCTGGCGACGTGTGTGGCCCGCCCTGGCGACGTGTGTGGCCCGCCCTGGCGACGTGTGAGGCCCTCCATTGCGACGTGTGTACTCACCTAGTTGTGTTTGCGGGGGTTGAGCTCTGGCTCTTTGGTCCCGCCTCTCAACTGTCAATCATCTGGTGTACAGATTCCTGAGCCAACTGGGCTCTATCATATCTACATTTGAAACTGTGTATGGAGTCAGCCTCCACCGCATCACTTCCTAGTGCGTTCCATTTACTAACTACTCTGACACTGAAAAAGTTCTTTCTAATGTGTCTGTGGCTCATTTGGGTACTCAGCTTCCACCTGTGTTCCCTTGTTCGCGTCCCGCCAGTGTTGAATAGTTTATCTTTGATTACCCGGTCGATTCCCCTGAAGATTTTGTAGGTTGTGATCATGTCCCCCCTTATTCTTCTGTCTTCCAGTGTCGTAAGGTGCATTTCCCGCAGCCTTTCCTCATAACTCATGCCTCTTAGTTCTGGGACTAGTCTAGTAGCATACCTTTTGACTTTTTCCAGCTTCGTCTTGTGCTTGACAGGGTACGGGCTCCATGCTGGGGCCGCATACTCAAGGATTGGTCTTCCATATGTGGTGTACAAGATTCTGAATGATTCCTTACACAGGTTCCTGAACGCTGTTCTGATGTTAGCCAGCCTCGCATATGTCGCAGACGTTATTCCCTTTATGTCGGCTTCAGGAGACAGGTTTGGTGTGATATCAACTCCTAGATTTTTCTCTCTGTTTCATTAGGTACTTCATCTCCTATTCTGTATTCTGTGTCTTGCCTCCTGTTTCCACTGCCTAGTTTCATTACTTTGCATTTACTCGGGTTGAACTTCAGCAGCCATTTGTAGGACCATTCACTCAATCTGTCTAGGTCATCTTGTAGCCTCCTACAATCATCCTCTGTTTCAATCCTCCTCATAATTTTTGCATCGTCGGCAAACATTGAGAGGAACGAATCTATAACCTCTGGGAGATCATTTACATATACCAAAAACAGTATAGGTCCAAAGACTGGCCCCTGCGGGACTCCACTTGTGACGTCTCGCCAATCTGAGACCTCACCCCTCACACAGACTCGTTGTCTCCTGTTGCTTAGGTACTCCTTTATCCAAAGGAGTACCTTCCCTTTCACTCCAGCCTGCATCTCCAGCTTTCTCAATAGCCTCTTGTGTGGCATTGTATCAAAGGCTTTCTGACAATCCAAAAATATGCAGTCTGCCCACCCTTCTCTTTCTTGCTTTATTTTTTTTGCCTAGTCGTAGAATTCAAGTAACCCTGTGAGGCAGGACCTGCCATCCCTGAACCCATGTTGATGCTGTGTTACAAAGTTCCTTCGCTCCAGATGCTCCACTAGCTTTTTTCGCACAATCTTCTCCATCAGCTTGCATGATATGCAGGTTAGGGACACTGACCTGTAGTTCAGTGCCTCCTGTCTATCCCCTTTCTTGTATATCAGGACTACGTTAGCTGCTTTCCAAATATCTGGCAGTTCCCCTGTTGGCAGTGATTTGTTATACACCATGGAGAGGGGTAGGCACAGTTCTTTTGCTCCTCCCTTTAGTATCCAAGGGGAGATTCCATCTCAGCCTATAGTCCTTGTCACATCCAACTCTAGTAAACACTTTCTTACTTCCCCGCTGGTAATCTCAAACTCTTCCAGTGGTTCCTGGTTAGCTATTCCCTCACTTATCTCTGGAATTTCTCCTTGCTCTAAGGTGAAGACCTCCTGGAATTTCTTATTCAGTTCCTCACACACTTCCTTGTCATTTGTAGTGAATCCTTCCGCCCCTATCCTTAATTTCATAACCTGTTTCCTTTACTGTTGTTTTTCTCCTGATGTGGCTATGCAACATTTAGCGAGTCTTTGCCTTGCTTGCGATGTCATTTTCGTATTGTTTTTCTGCCTCTCTTCTCAACCTGACATATTCATTCCTGGCATTCTGGTATCTTTATCTGCTCTCCAGTGTCCTGTTATTCCTATAGTTTCTCCATGCCTTTTTACTTTGCTGCTTAGCTAGCCTACATCTCTGATTAAACCATGGGTTTCTCATCTTCATTTCACTGTTTTCCTTTTGGACTGGGACAAACTTGTTTGCTGCGTCCTTGCGCTTCTGCGTGATGTAGACTATCATGTCTTGGGCCGTCATTCCCCTGAGCTCTGTTTCCCATGCTATATCTGGTAGGAATTTTCTTATCTCCTCATAGTTTCCCTTTCGGTATGCTAACCTTTTGTTTTCGGTATCCCTCCTCGAGTTCAATAACCCTTCTTCAATCAAGTACTCAAACACCAGTATACTGTGGTTGCTCATTCCTACTGGGGCATCAAAACCGATTTCTCTTATGTCGGAGTCGTTCAGAGTGAAGACTAGGTCGAGTCTCACTGGTTCATCATTTCCTCCCATCCTTGTGCGTTCTCTAACATGCTGGGTTAAAAAGTTTCTTGTTATCACCTCCAATAGTTTGGCTCTCCACGTATCCTCGCCTCCATGCGGTTCCTTGTTCTCCCAGTCAATCCTTCCGTGATTGAAGTCGCCCATGATGAGCAGGTGGGATCTATTTCTACAGGCAGCACAGGCTGCCCTCTCAATTATAGTGTTAACTGCCATGTTGTTGTTTTCATACTCTTGACTGGGTCTTCTGTCATTTGGTGGAGGGTTGTATATTACTGCTACTACTATTCTTGGTCCTCACATTGTCATGGTGCCTGCTATGTAGTCTCTGAATCCTTCACAGCCCGGGATGGCCATCTCCTTAAAACTCCATTCCTTTCTAATGAGTAGGGCCACTCCGCCTCCTCCCCTACCTTCCCTCTCTTTCCTTATTACTGCGTACTCCTGGGGAAACACGGCATTCGTTACGATTCCAGAGAGTTTTGTTTCAGTGAGTCCGATTACATCTGGGTTCACTTCTTGTGCTCTTTCCCTTAGTTCACTTGTCTTGCTTGTGATCCCATCTATGTTTGAGTACATCACCCTGAAACTGACTCTCTTCTGCTTCTCCTCTGGGGGGACCTTTGGGATCTGGGGTGAGTGGGAGCTGGGGGGGATCTGGCACAGGGAGATTGGTGGAGGAGGGAGGGCTTGGGGGGGTGGGGGAGAGTGAGAGAGGGAGGGTTGGGTAAGAGGGGGAGGGTAGGGGGGAGAGTGAGAGAGGGAGGGTTGGGGGGAGAGTGAGAGGGGGAGGGTTGGGGGGGAGAGTGAGAGGGGGAGGTTTGGAGGGGGTGGGAGAGAGAGAGTTGGGGGAGCATGGGTGGAGGAGAGGCTTTGGGGGATAGGGGAGATTGGGGGGGAGAAAAGGGGGGGAGGGCGTGGGGGAAAAAGGAGGGCTGAGGTGGGTGAGGAAGAGGGGAGGGTTTAGGGGAGTGGTGGAGAGGGGAAGACTTAGGTGGGGTGGGGGAGAGTGGGGGCTTAGGGGGGCAGGGGAGAAGAGAGGGCTTGAGGGTGAGAGAGACGGGAAGGCATGTGGGAGAAGGGAGGGCTTAGGGGATGGGGGAGAAGAGAGGTCCTGGGGAGAGGAGTGAGTGGGAGGAGGGGAGTGATTGGGAGGAGGGGGGTGGGTGGGGGGCAGGTGCCCTAGGTGGGTATATTTGGTGGGGGGCTGACAGGGGATGGGGGGTGTTGGGTGTCTGTTGGGTAGAATGTGGGGGTGGTGCCCCCAATCCCTGTGGCTGTTGCACTGTTTGAGGAGGGTTCTTTCCTTTCCTCACTTTCCTCACTTTGTTATGGTTTTCTTTAGCTTTGTTTCTGTGAGTGCTATTATGTCTGGGGTTTTCTTCTAGTGCCCATTATCCAAGTTCACTTGCTCTGTTCGTAATCCCATCTATGTTAGTGTACATTGCCTTGAAGCTCACTTTCTTCTGTTCATTCTCTTATCCCCTTCTTGGTGAACATTCTGCTGACAGAGGAAGCTGTTCAATAGGTGTGAAGACCTGTCAAGTGGTTAACAGGATCACAGTGGATTTTGGGAGGGGGTGGGGATTCAGGGGAAGGGGGGACAGGTAGGGTATGGGGTAAGGAGGTAGGGGTGACATGGAGGATACGGGGTGAGGGGGGGAGGAGGGGAGGGGGAATAGGGAGGGAATGGGAGGAAGGGGGAGGGGGGAAGGGGAGAGGGGGCATGGTGGGAAGGGGGGAGGAGTGACAGGGTCGGAATGGGGTGGGCGGAGGGAGGGTTGAGTGAGCATTTGAGTGAGGGCAGGTAAGGTGAGGGGAAGAGAGGGTTTCTATGCAGAAGGGGAGTGGTGGTGTTGCCCTCCCCTCTGGTGTTGCTGGGATGCAGGTTGTGGGTTCCCCTCTTGTCTCTGGGACTGTTGTGTTGGGGGCTGTGATTTCCAGGTTTGCTCCTCTCTCCCTGCGCTTCCTCCTCGCCTCTGCTGCCCTGACTCTCTCCTCCTTCGTCCTTTCCCTCTGCAGGAATACTTTTTTGTATTCCTCCACATGCTGCAGTCGACTCTTCCTTTCTAGAATAACCTCCTTCGTAGTCTCGTTTGCAAACATTATCTTCACCGTGTGTGCGTGTGTGTGCGTGCGTGTGTGTGTGTGTGTGTGTGTGTGTGTGTGTGTGTGTGTGTGTGTGTGTGTGCGTGTGTGTGTGTGTACTCACCTAGTTGTACTCACCTAGTTGTGCTTGCGGGGGTTGAGTTCTGGCTCTTTGGTCCCGCCTCTCAACTGTCAATCAACAGGTGTACAGGTTCCTGAGCCTATTGGGCTCTATCATATCTATACTTGAAACTGTGTATGGAGTCAGCCTCCATCACATCACTTCCTAATGCATTCCATTTGTCAACCACTCTGACACTAAAAAAGTTCTTTCTAATATCTCTGTGGCTCATTTGGGCACTCAGTTTCCACCTGTGTCCCCTAGTGTGTGTGTCCCTTGTGTTAAACAGCCTGTCTTTATCAACCCTGTCGATTCCCTTGAGGATCTTGAATGTGGTGATCATGTCCCCCCTAACTCTTCTGTCTTCCAACGAAGTGAGGATTAATTCCCGTAGTCTCTCCTCGTAGCTCATACCTCTCAGCTCGGGTACTAGTCTGGTGGCAAACCTTTGAACCTTTTCCATTTTAGTCTTATGCTTGACTAAAGACTTATGCTTGTGTGTGTGTGTGTGTGTGTGTGTGT
This sequence comes from Procambarus clarkii, assembly GCF_040958095.1. Taxonomy (NCBI): domain Eukaryota; kingdom Metazoa; phylum Arthropoda; class Malacostraca; order Decapoda; family Cambaridae; genus Procambarus; species Procambarus clarkii. The sequence continues at coordinate 21,734,023 of NC_091188.1, forward strand.
GTATTCACCTAGTTGTATTCACCTAGTTGTGCTTGCGGGGGTTTTGCCCTGCTCTTTCGGCCCGCCTCTCAACTGTCAATCAACTGTTTCTACTACTATTTTTTTCCCATCATCCCACACACACACACACACACCAGGAAGCAGCCCGTGACAGCTGACTAACTCCCAGGTACCTATTTACTGCTAGGAAACAGGGGCATAGGGTGAAAAACTCTGCCCATCGTTTCTCGACTGCGTCCGGGATCGAACCCGGGATCGACCGAACCCGATGTGTATGTGTGTATGTGTGTGTGTGTGTGTGTGTGTGTGTGTGTGTGTGTGTGTGTGTGTGTGTGTGTGTGTGTGTGTGTGTGTGTGTGTGTGTGTGTGTGTGAAATATGTGCGCGTCACAAGTATTCACAAAACAATGAACCCTTTGCTTTTAATAATAATAATACATGCTCAACCACCAGACTCAAAAAAGGGTGAAAGAGACAGAGAGAGAGAGAGAGAGAGAGAGAGAGAGAGAGAGAGAGAGAGAGAGAGAGAGAGAGAGAGAGAGAGAGAGAGAGAGAGAGAGAGAGAGAGACAGAGACAGAGCAATACTCAAGTCTATACTGATGATTTTAACCTTTATACATAAAGAAATGCCAACCGCTGAAAGACTTATCAATGACCAATTTTCAGCGATTTCTACTTGCAGTAGGAGATGGAAGGTGATATTTGGCTGAGGAAACACATGCTATGATGATAACAAGACTGCGAATTGCATATCGGACAGGCTTACAAAGGAGCAGTAAAATCCTAGAGTTCACAGATGAAACTGACATTTTGGGAATGAAGTTTGACTCTACAATGACAATGAAGAGCCACATGCTTAATCTAGCCCAAAAGACAGCTAGGAAACTATTGGGCATCTCACACCTTCTTGAAAGCAGGGGCTGCGATACCTTATATGAAGCACAAGTTCGCTCTCATCTAGAGTATGCACACCTTTCCTGGATCGCCTGCCCTCCATCATTCATCAAACTGTAGGACAAAGTGGAGAGACGTGCGAGAAGGCTCATCTCTAGTCTTGGGCAAGTCTGGTGGGAACAGTCTGGAACATCAGAGCTTACAACACCGTCGTGACTGGTGATCTTACTGTTATGTTCAAGACCAACATTCTCAAAGTTCCGCACCTGGCCCAACTCCGTGGACAACTAGTAGTTGCCACCCATAGCACAAGGCTTTCAACCCTCAACAGTGTAATGCTGGAATTACCTTTCTCAAGAACATCACTCCATCAGCGATCATTCATTCCTAGGCTGCCTCGCATCTGGAAGCTGTTCGCTCAACTGGTTGATACACGGGAGATCAGGTCAACTGATCACATGAAGGCTCTGGCACACAGTTGAGTGCTGGATCATCCTGGTCCTTATATGATTGTTACTTAATGTTGTTAATGAAGAAAATGTATTCCCATTGATGCATCTAATAGTCTCACCAAATAAATGGTTCTCCAGGAGAAGGTTTCAACTGACCTCAGGTAGGATTACAGCTCTTGCTTGCATTTTCACCATGTTCCTTTTATGATAGTTCCCTTGGTGATAGTTTCAGAGTATACACTCATGAAATAAACAAGACTCTAGGAGCAGTCTTCAGATGAGCTGAGGAACGATAACAGCTCTTGCTTGCAGTCTCACTAGGTACGTTATTTCTGAGAACTTATGAACCCTAGTCTTAGTTAAAAAAAAAAAGAGAAAAAGAGGGAGAGAGAGAGAGAGAGAGAGAATGTTGAGAAATCAAGCAGAGAGAATCTCGTCCAGTTCCTCAACAATACTCAAAGTGCTTCGCTTGGCTGTCATGCCTCTGCTCCCCCACGACCCTTCTGCTACCTCATAACACCGCCCATGTCTCAACAGGTTCCATCAGGTTCCCTTCAACTGTGTACCTCAGTCTACCCGGTGCTCTCCTTCCCTATTGTGCGTCCGTCCCCTCTTGCCTGGCTCCTCCCACCCTGACGCCATGTTCACCTCCTACCAGGTTCCTCCCTTCCTCCTACCAGGTACCTCCCTTCCTCCTACCAGGTACCTCCCTTCCTCCTACCAGGTTCCTCCCTTCCTCCTACCAGGTACCTCCCTTTTACCAGGTACCTCCCTTCCTTCTAACAGGTTCCTCCCTTCTACCAAGTACCTCCCTTTTACCAGGTACCTCCCTTCCTCCTACCAGGTACCTCCCCTCCTCCTACCAGGTACCTCCCCTCCTCCTACCAGGTACCTCCCCTCCTCCTACCAGGTACCTCCCCTCCTCCTACCAGGTACCTCCCCTCCTCTTACCAGGTTCCTCCCCTCCTCCTACCAGGTTCCTCCTAGCTGTTACTAGTACCTCCTCCTCCCAGCGTTCTCTAACATAAATCGACATGTGCCGGGGAATAGACAAGGCCTATTGTCTATTGTCGCCCTGGTAGGCCGACGTGGACTATGTAACACGGCTAGTAGATGAACCAGGGAACACAGGTGGAACTGTGTACCTGAATGAGGCACAGAGACGTTAGAAAGAACATCTTTAGTGTCGGGATATATGTCAAATGAAACACGCAATGAAATGAAGAGGTGCCTGAGAAATATTATATATATATATATATATATATATATGCAACAATGATCACAAAAACACTGATCCAAGTATGCAGAATAACCACATATGAAAAATAGAAAATGCTTAACGCGTTTTCGGCTAATTCGCCTTCATCAGAGCAAAGTAGAATGAAGATAAGTTTGCTGATCAGACCTTTATATCCGCCTGGGCAGATCACCTGACCACCAAAAATAAGTGGAGGAAAGGAATTATAAGAAAGAAGGTAACTGCAGAAGGCCTATTGGCCCATACAAGGCAGCTCCATTTAATATCTCCAAGTGCCATACGTGTTTAAATGATTGCTATATTGTTTTGACGTGCTATATTGAGGCTTAAAGGTCTGATCAGCAAACTTATCTTCATTCTACTTTGCTCTGATGAAGGCGAATTAGCCGAAAACGCGTTAAGCATTTTCTATTTTTCATATGTGGTTATTCTGCATATATATATATATATATATATATATATATATATATATATATATATATATATATATATATGTCGTACCTAGTAGCCAGAACGGACTTTTCAGCCTACTATGCAAGGCCCGATTTGCCTAATAAGCCAAGTTTTACTGAATTAATATATTTTTTCTATTTTTTTTCTTATGAAATGATAAAGCTACCCATTTCATTATGTATGAGGTCAATTTTTTTATTGGAGTTAAAATTAACGTAGATATATGACCGAACCTAACCAACCCTACCTAACCTAACCTAACCTAACCTATCTTTATAGGTTAGGTTAGGTAGCCGAAAAAGTTAGGTTAGGTTAGGTAGGTTAGGTAGTCGAAAACACATTAATTCGTGAAAACCTGGCTTATTAGGCAAATCGGGCCTTGCATAGTAGGCTGAGAAGTGCGTTCTGGCTACTAGGTACGACATTATATATTTATATAAACATATATATATATATATATATATATATATATATATATATATATATATATATATATATATAATAGAAATGCCTGAGCCCAATAGACTCTGGCAGCTATTAATAAATACATTAAAGATTGAGAGGCAGGACCCAAGACCTGAGGCTCAACCCACGCATTACAGCTAGGCGAGTAACAGTACTCAGGTGAAGGGGACTACCTGTGTGTGAGGAGACTCACCGTCACCTCACAGCCGCACCTGCACCTTCCCACACTTTGACCGTCCGTTAAAAATGCAATTGTTTTCCTTAACTAGAAACGTTTGAACCAAAAGAACCCACATAACCTATCGAGGCCAATGCTTAGAACACATTATTATTAAGGTGCTTAAATTTCTGTCTGAGACCTCGCAATTTTGACGTCGAACCCGCTAAAAATCCGCTATTAGATGAGCGGACAGACTGAGCCACGCTGTTTACTACCGTCCAGCGCTGAGGGCGCTAAGGACAGTTACCGATGTTGGCAATATATTTTAGTATATAACCCAGCACAACCATTTACCTGCTTCACAAGTCGGTGTGTTCGCTGTCTCCTGATCTGAATACACATCCAGCTTTATCTTATCTCTAGTATTGCTGCCCGTATTCTCAATGTCTCTTTGTCGTCCCAGCCGTGTTCTTCTTCAGGGCTTAGACGTCCCAGCCGTGTTCTTCTTCAGGGCTTAGATGTCCAAACCGTGTTCTTCTTCAGGGCTTAGACGTCCCAACCGTGTTCTTCTCCAGGGCTTAGATGTCCCAGCCGTGTTCTTCTTCAGGGCTTAGATGTCCCAACCGTGTTCTTCTTCAGGGCTTAGACGTCCCAGCCGTGTTCTTCTTCAGGGCTTAGATGTCCCAACCGTGTTCTCCTTCAGGGCCTTGATGTCCCAGCCGTGTTCTTCTTCAGGGCTTGGACGTCCCAGCCGTGTTCTCCTTCAGGGCCTTGACGTCCCAGCCGTGTTCTTCTTCAGGGCTTGGACGTCCCAGTCGTGTTCTCCTTCAGGGCCTTGACGTCCCAGCCGTGTTCTTCTTCAGGGCTTAGACGTCCCAGCCGTGTTCTCCTTCAGGGCCTTGACGTCCCAGCCGTGTTCTCCTTCAGGGCTTAGACGTCCCAGCCGTGTTCTCCTTCAGGGCTTAGACGTCCCAGCCGTGTTCTCCTTCAGGGCTTAGACGTCCCAGCCGTGTTCTCCTTCAGGGCTTAGACGTCCCAGCCGTGTTCTCCTTCAGGGCTCCCAGCCGTGTTCTCCTTCAGGGCTTAGACGTCCCAGCCGTGTTCTCCTTCAGGGCCTTGACGTCCCAGCCGTGTTCTCCTTCAGGGCCTTGACGTCCCAGCCGTGTTCTCCTTCAGGGCCTTGACGTCCCAACCGTGTTCTCCTTCAGGGCCTTGACGTCCCAGCCGTGTTCTCCTTCAGGGCCTTGACGTCCCAACCGTGTTCTCCTTCAGGGCCTTGACGTCCCAGCCGTGTTCCCCTTCAGGGCCTTGACGTCCCAGCCGTGTTCTCCTTCAGGGCCTTGACGTCCCAACCGTGTTCTCCTTCAGGGCCTTGACGTCCCAGCCGTGTTCTCCTTCAGGGCCTTGACGTCCCAGCCGTGTTCTCCTTCAGGACCTTGACGTCCCAGTCGTGTTCTCCTACGGAGCCTTGACGTCCCAACCGTGTTCTCCTTCAGGGCCTTGACGTCTCAGCCGTGTTCTCCTTCAGGGCCTTGACGTCCCAACCGTGTTCTCCTTCAGGGCCTTGACGTCCCAGCCGTGTTCTCCTTCAGGACCTTGACGTCCCAGTCGTGTTCTCCTACGGAGCCTTGACGTTCCAACCATGTTCTCCTATGTCCCAGCCATGTCCTCCTCCAGTCGCCAATGTCCCAACTGTGTCCTCCAGGGCCTTGGCCGTGCACTCTTCCGGGGCTTTGACGTCCCAGACGTGTCCTTCGGGGCCTCGTTGCGGCCATAATACAGAGGTAAGCATGAAGTTGTATCAACACGCAACAATGGCAAGCATCTTACTCAGGGAAATAAAGGTATCTGGTAATATATTATCTCGTCAGGACCTAAGGGCGGGATGTGAAGCACACGCGAAGAGGAGACATATTCAGAAACTAGAAAAATGAAATTAGGAAAGGAAATGGGAAAATAACAAAAGGAGATGGAAGAGGCTCTTTTTGCCTCTCAGCTCGTTCTTGCTCCACACTCCATCTTATTCCCCTCTGGCCCCTACCCATGTTCTGCTCATAGCACCCCACTATTCCTACCATCTCCCTCTGCCCCCTCACATAATCCCTGACTGTCACAACCTCTCTGCCCTTCACCCTCTCTTTGCCCCTTTCTCCATCCGGCTCTCATTTCCTCTACCTCTCAACCTATATGTGAAAGCTGATCAGAATTTCATTTCACTTTTGTAAATGCACATTAATGACACTATGTAAAAGACACATCGAACACTTTATGTAGGGCATACATAAATCTGTGTATCTATGTATTTACGTTTGTAGGTTAGCTTAGCATTTAAAAAGCACCGAATCACCTTCTGTGGTTGATTGTTTAACAAATCCCTAAAGTATATGTTTAACAAATCTCTAACACTGTCCATGGAGGATAGATGAAAATGTATATATGCTGGTTAGCATTGTAAATGTGTGGCCACGTCTCTCTGGTAGAAAATAATAATAATTAATAAAAAAAGCCTCTCAACCCCTCTCTGCTTTTCGTCTACACTAAGCCTCTCATCCTCATTCTCTCTCTCGGACGTTCTTTCGCTCTCGGACGCTCTCTGCCTCTCATCCTCTCTCCTACTACCCGAATCTTCCTACCTCACGACCAGTCAGCACAGTTTAGTACTGGATGCATTCATTCTCAAAGTGTGGTACACCAATGCTGATGGAGTAACAAAGAAAGCAGAGGAAATAGAAGGAAGTGTAAGTAAAAAAGCACCAAATACAATTGTAATAGCGAACACTAAATTAATTATAAGATCACACAGGTAATTGTGATACCAAGTAATAAGGATAAAGAAAACAGAAATGCAGAGGAAGTGGCAATCCTAATAAAGCGAAAGTGGAAGATTGAGGAACTGGAAGATCGAAAGAAATGTGGGTACATAGACTGCATTACGAAGACCCTGACAATAGATGGGGAAAGTAGAGAGGGTCCTTATAATTTACAATTCAGCAGCAAACAGAAGACCCGGACAGGAGTACGATGACAACGAAACACGTGCAGATGAACCAGAGAAAGCACCAACAACAGAACGCAGAATGAGAGATAAACTACTGGTTATTGGGGCCATAATCACAGAGAGATCGGGTGGAAGTCGAGAAATTCACTTGGTGGGGGAAGGAACATGGGGAGCAAAATTAGTGATTGATTGATGAAGGTTAAGCCACCACAAGAGGTGGCACGAGCATGAACATGGTAGGTGGTAGATGTTTAGAGTGAATGTGGTCTTTGGTCGTGTAGCATCTTGAAGTGTCTCTCGGCCTGTGAAAAATTAGTGGAAATTATGGTAAGACACTTTTTAACGCAAGATGTAAAGAATGACACAAGAGAAAATAAAATACACGTAGATACCAAGAGGAGATACACTAAGCCTACTGAACCTGATCTTCATTCAGAAAGAAGAAGACATCGATAACTTTGTAACATACAAGTAGAAACCAGCGATCATTGTTTCTCATTCACTGTCTATATGATCGATCTTAAAATTGTTCCTTTGGGACAAGGGGTCAGGGAAAAGAAAGTTGCTTATAGAATAGAGGGATCAAATGAGGATAAGAGGGCATCTAGAAAATGTACTGTGGGAGGAAAACTTAGAGGAAAGACAATAAAAGAAATGATGGATGAAGTGAAATGGAAATGCAAATCGGCTGCAGAGTTTTGCATACCAACAATAAAAGAAAAGGTAGTAAAGAATATAATAACCCGTGATTCCATAGTGCCAAGAAGCAAAAAAAAAAAAAAAAAAAATCAGGAGAGAGTGTAAAAAATAGAGGTCAAAGGACAGAAGAAAACAGGAACAGATGCAACGGAGCCCTGAACGAATACGGCAATATATATATTTTTTTATTAACGCATATAAGTACATCACATTTTTTTGCAGCTATCCTAGACTATATGGAAGGGATACATTGTGCGTTAAGAGCTAGCTACGTGATGATAAAAAATCTCTATCACGTAGGATGGTTTGTCACACGGAGGCATATGATCAGTAGGCATGTGATCAGTAGTCTGCTCTGGCACGCTCTGGGTGCATCATGAGGATATCATCAAGAACACGAGAGTTAAATAAAGAAGTTGCCAAGTTCTAGGTACCTCATACCGGCAAGTCTGATGGGTGTTATAACTGGGCATTCAATATTTAAATGTGAGAGATCATGCCCTTGTTCCTGCTCACAGAGTTTGTACCTGGAGTGCTTAGGATTGGGAGATCCGTCACCTGTAGCCACCTGCCACAAGTAAAGGTAACCCAACCTGATCCTGGCAACCACCGTGTCGCACAGTCTGGTGGACGTTTCGTGCAACTCATAAACGTAGATTTTGGATCTATATAAATCATAGCTTCTTATTCTAGTGATTTTAGGCCTTTGGGAGTCAATAATTTCTCTCTTATCTGATCTTATTGTTTGAAACAATATAGTCTTAACAGCTGAGATTAAGATACCTAGGTGTAATTCAACTTCTGCTTTGTTCTCTGCTAACTTAGCTGCAATGTCTGTGTAATTATGATGTGTAATATTGATTTAATAGCATCCATACAAAAGAGATTCTAAACCCTTGGATGAGTATCTTGAAAATTCTACGACAAATATATTGCTTCTCGAGAAGAGGTAAGACTAGGTAATTATGAGAGTTCTCTAATGTTCTATGACTATATATAGAACGTGGAAGGGATATGAGGACAAAGATTTGGGAGAGGGCGGAGGAATGGTGCCTAACCCCTTTGCATATCGGGAATTGAACACCACTCTGCATGAAGCAAGGAATATCGAGAAAGTGATAAGGAAATTTGCAAGGAACGAAAAACCAGTTTTCAAGAAGTGTTTACAACTTCAACAGATCCCAGTGCTAGATGAGAAGATAACCATAGCTGAGACACAAATATTGATGTGACAGCACAGGAAATAAAGAATAACTAGCATCAATAGATGAAACTAATGTTGTTGAACTAGACAACGTGGCATGTAGATGTTAAAAGACACGGCACAGGCCCTCAGCATACCTCTAGCAACCCGTTTTCGCACTTGCTTATAGTCAATATCTTGCTTATGAACAAGTGCATATGTGACTTACTAATTTATTGTAAATATTGGAGTTAACCTTGAAAAGCTGAATAGAAAACCACAACCTAACCTAACCTTCTTAGTATGTTAAGATATTACAATTAGTACTGAACCTATACCTATATTGATATTACAGTTTTATAAAAATAATTAAACAAAAGTAAAATATTTAAATAAATTGTAAAGTAACTCAGGATATTGTCAAATTTTGTATAAAATTTCTATTGTTTAATAAAACAGAGAAAAAGTTAGTGGCTTGAAAAAAATATGGCTGGGAATATGTCACATATGTACTTATTTATAAGCAAAATAGTCTCTATAAGTAATAAGTCATATATGTGCTGTCTTGTGCGAGAGCAGGTTGATCTGTTGGATGGCAAATATGGCTCCACTTATTTCACCAAATAAGGCAAATATTAACGCCACTTAACTTGAAACCAATAATTATAATTATATATATATATATATATATATATATATATATATATATTATATATATATATATATATATATATATATATATATATATATATATATATATATATATATATATAAAAGCACGCATAGCTTTTCGGGCAGGACCTAAATCCTAGTTTTCCTTGGAATACGACCCACCAAATCCTTTATCAACCAGGTACCCATTCACTGCTGGGTAAATAAGGTACCCATTCACTGCTGGGTAAATAGAAGCTACAGTTAAGGAGTGACTCCCATTCCAACCTCCCCGGCCAGGATACGAACCTAGCCAAAGCGCTCACGAAGCGCCGGGCGAGAATTTTACCACTGCGCCACGGGGACTACACTACTGACAAGCATTCCCTGCAAAGTCTATACTGGAAAGAATAATCAGCGCCATAAAAGTTATAAACCTTGAGAGAACTGGTATGTAAACAAATGTCATCATGGCGGTAGGGTAAGGGAAATTATGCCAAACGAACCTACCAAATCTCTGTGATAAAATACCGAAAATAAACCAGGACAGAAAAGATTGTGTATTCCCGGACTACCTAACGCCTTTGAAACAGTACAAGAGATTACTACAGAAACTTGAGACACTGTTGAAAGTAAGAGGAAATCACTAACATGGGTAAAACATTAACTAACAGACAAGAGTCAGAGATTAATAGTAAGGGTCGAGAAGTCGGATTGGCGTAAGGAAACAAGGCGTTGTGACAAATGAGGATCGCAAGATTCTTCAAGATTACTTAAACCAGCTGCATAATCGGTCAGAGAAATGGCTGCTGGAGTTCAATACGATCAAGTTTAAGGTGAGGGAAATGAGAACAGGTGATCGGAGCCGTAGGGACTGAACACAATAAAGTGAAACTACATCCCTATAACTAGAGAAAAAGAACTGGGTGTGGGCATAATGCCAACCGTAACTTGTGAGGGTTATATTAATAGGCTTCTGTCAGTAACATATACATTAACAGAAGTCAAAACATCATTCATGAAGATCGCCGTACACTGCTTACGTGAGGCCAATTTAGAGTATGCCACCCTGTCGTGGAGCATCTTATCTAAAAACACAAGATAACCCGAAAATGTTCAGAAGTTTACGACGAGGCGCATCCCAGAATTGCGAGGGATGGGATATGAAGAGAGACTGAAAGAACTAAACCTGATGACATTATAAAAGAGTAGAGAGAGAAAGACATAAGAGAGAGAGAGAAAGAGGAGACATAACAGAGAGGTATAAAATACTTAAGAGAGTTTGACAGAAATGGAAAACGAGGAAATGCTCATATTGGATACCAATAAAACATGAGGACATAGACTGAAGCTTAATACTTAGATGAGTCATAGAGATGCTAGAAAATGTTATTTGATCGCAAGAGCAATGGGTAAATGGAATGAGCTAAATGAGCAGGAAGTAGAAACAACCTGCATTCATAATTTTAAAAGTAGATAAGAAAGAGTAATAGGTCAGTAGTCATGACATTAGGCAACCAGCAACTTGAGTCCATGAGCTAATGCTCATTCCTGCAAGTACAAGTAAATGAATAGGTGAGGACACAGACACACGTACACACGCATGCACGCACGCACGAACGAGCACGCTCGAACGCGCGCGCGCGCACACACACACACACACACACACACACACACACACACACACACACACACACACACACACACACACACACAGGGCTCTGTGCTTGGACCTATCCTGTTTCTGATATACGTAAATGATCTCCCAGAGGGTATAGACTCATTCCTCTCAATGTTTGCTGACGACGCCAAAATTATGAGAAGGGTTAAGACAGAGGAGGACAGCTTGAGGCTTCAAGAAGACCTGGACAAGCTGCAGGAATGGTCGAACAAATGGCTGTTAGAGTTTAACCCAAGCAAATGTAATGTAATGAAGATAGGGGTAGGAAGCAGGAGACCAGATACTAGGTATCACTTGGGAGATGAAATACTTCAAGAGTCAGAGAGAGAGAAAGACCTGGGGATTGATATCACGCCAGACCTGTCCCCTGAAGCTCATATCAAGAGGATAACATCAGCAGCATATGCCAGGTTGGCTAACATAAGAACGGCCTTTAGAAACTTGTGTAAAGAATCTTTCAGAACATTATATACCACATATGTCAGACCAATCCTGGAGTATGCGGCTCCAGCATGGAGTTCATATCTAGTCAAGCATAAGACTAAACTGGAAAAGGTTCAAAGGTTTGCCACCAGACTAGTACCCGAGCTGAGAGGTATGAGCTACGAGGAGAGACTACGGGAATTGAACCTCACTTCGTTGGAAGACAGAAGAGTTAGGGGGGACATGATCACCACATTCAAGATTCTCAAGGGAATCGACAGGGTTGATAAAGACAGGCTATTTAACACAAGGGGCACACGCACTAGGGGATACAGGTGGAAACTGAGTGCCCAAATGAGGCACAGAGTTATTAGAATGAACTTTTTTAGTGTCAGAGTGGTTGACAAATGGAATGCATTAGGAAGTGATGTGGTGGAGGCCGACTCCATACACAGTTTCATTTGTAGATATGATAGAGCCCAATAGGTTCAGGAACCTGTACACCTGTTGACTGACAGTAGAGAGGCGGGACCAAAGAGCCAGTGCTCAAGCCCCGCAAACACAACTACGTGAGTACAACTAGGTGAGTACAACTAGGTGAGTACACACACACACACTCACACACACTCACACACACACACACACACACACACACACACACACACACACACACACACAGTGAGTGTGTGTGAAAGAAAGTTGAAAGATCTAGGAGTTGATATCACACCAAACCTGTCTCCTGAAGCCCACATAAAGAGAATAACGTCTGCGGCATATGCGAGGCTGGCTAACATCAGAACGGCGTTCAGGAACCTGTGTAAGGAATCATTCAGAATCTTGTACACCACATATGTAAGACCAATCCTGGAGTATGCGGCCCCAGCATGGAGCCCGTACCTTGTCAAGCACAAGACGAAGCTGGAAAAAGTCCAAAGGTATGCTACTAGACTAGTCCCAGAACTAAGAGGCATGAGTTATGAGGAAAGGCTGCGGGAAATGCACCTCACGACACTGGAAGACAGAAGAGTAAGGGGGGACATGATCACAACCTACAAAATCCTCAGGGGAATCGACCGGGTAAACAAGGACGAACTTTTCAACACTGGTGGGACGCGAACAAGGGGACACAGGTGGAAGCTGAGTACCCAAATGAGCCACAGAGACGTTAGAAAGAACTTTTTCAGTGTCAGAGTAGTTAGCAAATGGAATGCATTAGGAAGTGATGTGGTGGAGGCTGACTCCATTCACAGTTTCAAATGTAGATATGATAGAGCCCAATAGGCTCAGGAATCTGTACACCAGTTGATTGACGGTTGAGAGGCGGGACCAAAGAGCCAGAGCTCAACCCCCGCAAGCACAATTAGGTGAGTACAATTAGGTGAGTACACACACACACACACACACACACACACACACAGCCCCAGAATTGAGAGGTATGTGCCACGAGGAAAGGCTACGGGACCTAAGCCTCACGTCCCTGGAAGACAGAAAATTAAGGGGAGTCATGATAACTACCTTCAAAATTTTCAAGGGAATTGACGGGGTGGACAAAGACAAACTATTTAGCACGGGTGGAACATGAACAAAGGGACATAGGGGGAACCTATTATCCAAACGAGACTCAGAGACATTAGAAAGAATGTTTTCAGTGTCAGAGTAGTTAACAAATGGAATGCATTAGGCAGTGATGTGGTGGAAGCTGACTCCATACTCAATTTTAAATGTAGATTTGATAGAGCCCAATAGACTCTAGAATCTGTACACCAGTTAATTGACAGTTGAGAGGCGGGACCAAAGAACAAAATGTCAAATACCGCAATCACAGCTTTGTGAGTACCACTAGATGAGTACACATACACACACACACACACACACACACACACACACACACACACACACACACACACACACACACACACACACACACACACACACACACACGCGCGCACATTTTCCTCTTTCAAATTTGTTTCCACGAATCAGCATGGATTCAGCAAAGAAAAATCTTGCTTGACCAACTTACTGTTGTTCTGAGACAAGATGAAAAAACTCCGACAGTAGAGGGCGGGCTTGGCAACTGCATTTTCTTAAATTACAAGAAAGCGTTTGACGCTGTCGCTCAAAAACTACTCTTATGCAACCACGAAAAACATGCTGGTATTCTAAGAAGTTTTAAAGTGGGCGAGGAAGTGCTTTACAGAAAGAAGGCAAACAGTCATAGTAAGAAGAGAACTATCAGAATGGAGAGAGGAAATGAGTGGAGTATCTTAAGGGTCGGTATTAGGTCCCATTCTGTTTCTAATATATGTAAATGATCTAACAGAGGAAGTAAACTCTCTCTTATTCATGTTTGCTAACGATTCTAATCTAAGAAGGGAGGGGGGAATTATTAGAGGAAATCGCCAAGCCATTATGAGTATATAGCACTTGGAAGGGTCAGGGAAAAGAATTTGGGATGGGACGGGGAAAAAAAATGGTGCCAACCACTTGAACGGTCGGGGATTGAACGCCGACCTGCATGAAGCGAGGCCTTCGCTCTACCGTCCAACCTAAGTGGTTGGGACACTAATCAAAGGAGGTGAATCAGAATTGAAGAGCAGTGCACTACATTACAAGATGAAACAGACAATCTCCAGAGATGATGGTTACTGAGAAATGGTTACTAGATTTCATTGCATTTGTCTGTAACACAGACAAATGTAATGAAGATAGGAGTTGGAGCAAGAAGACCTCATTTACAGTATAGGATGAAGGGAAGGAAACTTCCAACTTCTGATAAAGAAAAAGACTTAGTAGCTGAAATAAACGCGAGATCTAACACACACATCAACAGAATAGCGACGGCTGCATAGGCCATACTGGTAAACGTCCGCTTAATCCTTCAGGAACTTGGACAAAGATCCCTTCTGAGCACTGTATACATCCTTTGTAAGACCTGTTATTTCGTATGCTGTAAGGAATACCCAACGTGTAAAAAAAACATAAAATTAAACTGGAAAAACTTCAAAATTATGCAACAAGGCTTCTTCCTAAGATAAGGGAACTTAGCTATGAAGAAAGTCGCAGTCTCCGTGGTGTAGTGGTAAGACACTCGCCTGGCGTTCCGCGTGCACTTTGTCATGGGTTCGCACCCTGGCCGGGGAGGATTTACTGGGCGCAAATCCTTAACTGTAGCCTCTGTTTAACGCAACAGTAAAATGTGTACTTGGTTGTAACAACGATTCTTCGCGGCGGGGATCGTATTCCAGAGACCTGGCCGAAACGATACGCGTACTGGTGGCTGTACAAGAATGTAACAATTATTGTATATATCTAAAAAAAAAAAAAAAAGACTGAGGGAACTGACCCTCATTACAATGGAGGAAAGAAGGAATAGGGCAGACATGATAACTATGCAAGACACTAAAAGAGGATTGACAAAGTAAATTTAGAAGCAATGTTCAAATTTAGGATAAGTAGAACGAGATAACATAGTTGGAAACTGAAAACACAGTAGAGTTACAGAGGTATCAGATATTGGTTTTTCAGTCTAAGAGTCGTAAATAAGTGGAAAGAACTAGATGAAGTTGTCGAATCCAATTCGATACACAGTTTTTAATGTAACTATGACAAAAATTAGTCGGATAAATCCTAAAGAGAATTAATAGCCCAACAGAGATCAAATTATTATCTGAACGGGTCCAAACATCTCCATCTTCAGTTCCACGACCAAGGCGCATAGATCGTTCTACTTGTGTCAGGACAAACACATTATTTTGGTAATGTGAGTTAACTGTAGTGTTGCAGACCGTGGTGTGCCCGACCCTCTGTGGCCAGTCACTGTGCCTTCTCCACTGGGCATGATTGATGAAACTTGCGTTGCTTCTCATTCCTTGTCTTGCCCTTCCCCATCAACTTCAAATCGTTGTCTTTTATTTGTACTCTTCTGATCATTTCAATCCAGGTTTGGAGCGTTCTACCGTTAGACTGGTTTCTGATCTCCAGGTACAACAATTTCTGAAAGTATTTTTAATTTATCAATAATTTTAATTGGTGCCAATCCCTCATCTATTCTGACTGGTACTGTCACGACCCCCCTCCCCACCTCGATGCTCAAGCCTTACCAGCACAGGTGAAGGTAAGCACCACCTCGATACTCAAGTCTCACCTTCACCTCCGCTGCTGGTATATGTGGATTAAAATATGATTACTCATGTGTATTTGAAATTTAATGTAAAAAAACTTGCCAAAGGAAATATAAATAAGTGGTTTTCATGTCATTTCAGGAAAGTTTTTAACAGCTCATTGAGGGACAGAAATCCACAGTTTGTTAAGGTACGTAACAATGTGCTTTTGTTTCCATTTCTGCCACCATAAACAACAGCAAGTGCTGTGGCGTCGACGTGGGACCGTCCGGGTCACAACGTCAGCAGTGATTGTCTCTGGTCACTAGTGCAAGTGTAAGCTAGGTTTATCCAGGGACAAGGGGTCGCCAAGCGTTGAGTCTCAGAAATCGTAGTTATAAGGGGAAAAGGGACCCTTGGTGAAAAATTTCTTGTTTACAATCCTTATGTGTACTGATTGTATGGAGGCGCACTTGAGGGCTGAAATACGTCCAACAAGTGGCGTCAAGCTGCCAAGTGAACCAGAAGTAAGCTGGCCGGTCAGTTGTCATGGAGGACAGAGTCGGAGGTCATTATAGACAAGTATGGTGCAAGGAGTACCAGCACAGAAAGCTACGTAAACACCGAACACCTGTTAATTTCTTTGGTCTATAAAGTATCTGAATTAGTGGGAAGTAATTGACTTTGTTATGAGCTTTTAAGTGTAGTGCAAGCAGCTGTAAGCATGTTCTCAGAGACACACAATGTGGCACAATGGACAAATTAAGATAATTTTTTAACCCAAAAAAGGAGCCCCACTTATGTACACTGATGGAGATGTAACAAACTGCAGAGCAGTTCGGGGTTACAGTATCTACAGGGGCCACAAATGTGGCAAGCATCACACTGATTTATGTGGCTTCAGGCAGGATTAGTCCTAAATATCGGACAGTAGTGCCGGTGTTGAGGAGAGCAGAGGTGACTGTCGCTTCTGGTGTAGCGACAGGTGAGGGTGTTGAGGAGAGCAGAGGTGACTGTCGCTTCTGGTGTAGCGACAGGTGAGGGTGTTGAGGAGAGCAGAAGTGACTGTCGCTTCTGGTGTAGCGACAGGTGAGGGAGTTGAGGAGAGCAGAGGGGACTGTCGCTTCTGGTGTAGCGACAGGTCAGGGTGTTGAGGAGAGCAGAGGTGACTGTCGCTTCTGGTGTAGCGACAGGTGAGGGAGTTGAGGAGAGCAGAGGGGACTGTCGCTTCTGGTGTAGCGACAGGTGAGGGTGTTGAGGAGAGCAGAGGTGACTGTCGCTTCTGGTGTAGCGACAGGTGAGGGTGTTGAGGAGAGCAGAGGTGACTGTCGCTTCTGGTGTAGCGACAGGTGAGGGTGTTGAGGAGAGCAGAGGTGACTGTCGCTTCTGGTGTAGCGACAGGTGAGGGTGTTGAGGAGAGCAGAGGTGACTGTCGCTTCTGGTGGGAGAGTGACAGGAGAGGGTGTTGAGGCGAGCAGAGGTGACTGTCGCTTCTGGTGGGATAGTGACAGGTGAGGGTGTTGAGGAGAGCAGAGGGGACTGTCGCTTCTGGTGTAGCGACAGGTGAGGGTGTTGAGGAAAGCAGAGGTGACTGTCGCTTCTGGTGTAGCGACAGGTGAGGGTGTTGAGGAGAGCAGAGGTGACTGTCGCTTCTGGTGTAGCGACAGGTGAGGGAGTTGAGGAGAGCAGAGGTGACTGTCGCTTCTGGTGTAGCGACAGGTGAGGGTGTTGAGGAAAGCAGAGGTGACTGTCGCTTCTGGTGTAGCGACAGGTGAGGGTGTTGAGGAGAGCAGAGGTGACTGTCGCTTCTGGTGTAGTGACAGGTGAGGGTGTTGAGGAGAGCAGAGGGGACTGTCGCTTCTGGTGTAGTGACAGGTGAGGGTGTTGAGGAGAGCAGAGGTGACTGTCGCTTCTGGTGTAGCGACAGGTGAGGGTGTTGAGGAGAGCAGAGGTGACTGTCGCTTCTGGTGTAGTGACAGGTGAGGGTGTTGAGGAGAGCAGAGGTGACTGTCGCTTCTGGTGTTGCGACAGGTGAGGGTGTTGAGGAAAGCAGAGCTGACTGTCGCTTCTGGTGTAGCGACAGGTGAGGGTGTTGAGGAGAGCAGAGGTGACTGTCGCTTCTGGTGTAGTGACAGGTGAGGGTGTTGAGGAGAGCAGAGGGGACTGTCGCTTCTGGTGTAGCGACAGGTCAGGGTGTTGAGGAAAGCAGAGGTGACTGTTGCTTCTGGTGTAGTGACAGGTGAGGGTGTTGAGGAGAGCAGAGGGGACTGTCGCTTCTGGTGTAGCGACAGGTGAGGGTGTTGAGGAGAGCAGAGGTGACTGTCGCTTCTGGTGTAGCGACAGGTGAGGGTGTTGAGGCGAGCAGAGGGGACTGTCGCTTCTGGTGTAGTGACAGGTGAGGGTGTTGAGGAGAGCAGAGCGGACTGTCGCTTCTGGTGTAGCGACAGGTGAGGGTGTTGAGGAGAGCAGAGGGGACTGTCGCTTCTGGTGTAGCGACAGGTCAGGATGTTGAGGAGAGCAGAGGTGACTGTCGCTTCTGGTGGGATAGTGACAGGAGAGGGTGTTGAGGCGAGCAGAGGTGACTGTCGCTTCTGGTGGGATAGTGACAGGTGAGGGTGTTGAGGAGAGCAGAGGTGACTGTCGCTTCTGGTGTAGTGACAGGTGAGGGTGTTGAGGAGAGCAGAGGTGACTGTCGCTTCTGGTGTAGCGACAGGTGAGGGTGTTGAGGCGAGCAGAGGGGACTGTCGCTTCTGGTGTAGCGACAGGTGAGGGTGTTGAGGAGAGCAGAGGTGACTGTCGCTTCTGGTGTAGCGACAGGTGAGGGTGTTGAGGAGAGCAGAGGTGACTGTCGCTTCTGGTGTAGCGACAGGTGAGGGTGTTGAGGAGAGCAGAGGTGACTGTCGCTTCTGGTGTAGTGACAGGTGAGGGTGTTGAGGCGAGCAGAGGTGACTGTCACTTCTGAGGGGTGTAGGTAATAGGCGAGTATACAACACAGTCTGTATGCTACCTCACAGCCTGTTGGTCACAGCCTGTCTGCTGTTTAATAGTGTATCTACTGCCTCACATCATGTCTGCTGCCTCACATCTTGTCTGCTGCCTCACATCTTGTCAGCTGCCACACATCTTGTCAGCTGCCACACATCTTGTCTGCTGCCTCACATCTTGTCTGCTGTCTCACATCTTGTCAGCTGCCTCACATCTTGTCTGCTGCCTCACATCTTGTCTGCTGCCTCACATCTTGTCTGCTGCCTCACATCTTGTCTGCTGCCTCACATCTTGTCTGCTGCCTCACATCTTGTCTGCTGCCTTACATCTTGTCTGCTTCCTTACATCTTGTCTGCTTCCTTACATCTTTTCTGCTGCCTTAAATCTTGTCTGCTGCCTTACATCTTGTCTGCTGCCTCACATCTTGTCTGTTGTCTCAAATCTTGTCTGCTGTCTCACATCGTGTCTGCTGTCTCACATCGTGTCTGCTGCCTCACATCTTGTCTGCTGCCTCACATCTTGTCTGCTGCCTCCCATCTTGTCTGCTGCCTCACATCTTGTCTGCTGTCTCACATCTTGTCTGCTGTCTCACATCTTGTCTGCTGCCTAACATCTTGTCTGCTGCCTAACATCTTGTCTGCTGCCTCACATCTTGTCTGCTGCCTCACATCTTGTCTGCTGCCTCACATCTTGTCTGCTGCCTCACATCTTGACTGCTGCCTCACATCTTGTCTGCTGCCTCACATCTTGTCTGCTGCCTCACATCTTGTCTGCTGCCTCACATCTTGTCTGCTGCCTCACATCTTGTCTGCTGCCTCACATACTTCATTCTGCCTCACAATGTGAAAAAACAATTGTATTGCTCTCGCTGTGGTCATTTTATATTTATGCAATAATAATTTCTAACGATGTGGAAGGACCGTCTCGTGGTGGAGAAACTGTACCAAGTAATAAGGAACTCGTTCTGAGAACTAAATCAGTTGACTTTGAGGATTCCTAATGAGAAAACTATCATCAAATATGTCAGCTGTATAAATAAGGGTGAACGAATTGTCGCGAGGTGAAAGGTCAAGCAGTGTCCTACACTGCCTCATTTGGGGTTAATTGCCAATTAATTTGGTGATGGGTAAAGATTGAGGGAGACGTAGTTGCCTTGGAGCCTTGTTCCGTTGTCTGTTCCAGGTCGCGTAAGACGGTTAATAGGGGGGAGTTAAACCTTTAGCTTGGTTTACAAGTGGGTTATCTTGAGGTTATATTGAGATGACTTCGGGGCTTAGCGTTCCCGCGGCCCGGTCCTCGACCAGGCCTCCTTTTTGTTACAACCCCACCATCCCCAGGAAGCATTCCGTAGCAGCTATCTAACTCCCAGGTACCTATTTACTGCTAGGTAACAGGGGCATCAGGGTGAAAAAAGCATTTTGCCCATTTGTTTCTGCCTCCACCGAGGATCGAATCCGGAATCTCAGGACTACGAATCCGAAGCGCTGCCCACCCAGCTGTTAGGCGCCCTAACTGGGTAGCCGCTCTCCGCCCCTGAGATGCCCACATGGACTACTACAGCGTTGTCAGTAGCAGTCTACGTGCAGACCATAGACCACTGGCTGGTTGTGTCAGGACGTCGCACAAGAGTAGTTACTTGTTAGAATTTATCGGATTACACTTGTGTGTAAGCAACGATGAACCTATTTTATGCCTCCCGTTGATTAATTGACTCTCCTACTTCCTAAGCACTCCTCCTGAGAATCATCCTAACTCCATTCGTAATTGTAATTGCTCAATCAAATATAGAAAGAGAAAGGACTAATGTTACCACGTGTTGGGGTGTCCAGGTGGCATCGTAGACACGCGTCGAGTTGATATCAAAACTGCCACTCCATATTCCGTGCTGTTGACTGTAGCCAGGGCTGGAGGAGTCCTACCCTCACGTCTGACCTCCTGGTGAAGGATGGAAAGCTTCGGCCTTAAAAGGAGGTTTAGAATACTGCGGTTGTAAAATAAACTCCCTGAACGACTATCAATACGTATAGACTAGCCAGCGCCCAGCTGGTTGACTATTTAGGATGGACGGGCCAGTTACCGTCGATACACTAGTGTCGCGTTATGGGTCTCCATTTGCAATGGCCTAATATGAGCGAGTGCTGACTATAGTCCTGATAATCGAGTGACTGCTGACGACTCTGGGGAGCGAGTGACCTGTGGTGGGTCTGGGGAGCGAGTGACCTGTGGTGGGTCTGGGGAGCGAGTGACCTGTGGTGGGTCTGGGGAGCGAGTGACCTGTGGTGGGTCTGGGGAGCGAGTGACCTGTGGTGGGTCTGGGGAGCGAGTGACCTGTGGTGGGTCTGGGGAGCGAGTGACCTGTGGTGGGTCTGGGGAGCGAGTGACCTGTGGTGGGTCTGGGGAGCGAGTGACCTGTGGTGGGTCTGGGGAGCGAGTGACCTGTGGTGGGTCTGGGGAGCGAGTGACCTGTGGTGGGTCTGGGGAGCGAGTGATCTGTGGTGGGTCTGGGGAGCGAGTGACCTGTGGTGGGTCTGGGGAGCGAGTGACCTGTGGTGGGTCTGGGGAGCGAGTGACCTGTGGTGGGTCTGGGGAGCGAGTGACCTGTGGTGGGTCTGGGGAGCGAGTGACCTGTGGTGGGTCTGGGGAGCGAGTGACCTGTGGTGGGTCTGGGGAGCGAGTGACCTGTGGTGGGTCTGGGGAGCGAGTGACCTGTGGTGGGTCTGGGGAGCGGGTGACCTGTGGTGGGTCTGGGGAGCGAGTGACCTGTGGTGGGTCTGGGGAGCGAGTGACCTGTGGTGGGTCTGGGGAGCGAGTGACCTGTGGTGGGTCTGGGGAGCGAGTGACCTGTGGTGGGTCTGATGAGCGAGTGACCTGTGGTGGGTCTGGGGAGCGAGTGACCTGTGGTGGGTCTGGGGAGCGAGTGACCTGTGGTGGGTCTGGGGAGCGAGTGACCTGTGGTGGGTCTGGGGAGCGAGTGACCTGTGGTGGGTCTGGGGAGCGAGTGACCTGTGGTGGGTCTGGGGAGCGAGTGACCTGTGGTGGTTCTGGGGAGCGAGTGACCTGTGGTGGGTCTGGGGAGCGGGTGACCTGTGGTGGGTCTGGGGAGCGAGTGACCTGTGGTGGGTCTGGGGAGCGGGTGACCTGTGGTGGGTCTGGGGAGCGAGTGACCTGTGGTGGGTCTGGGGAGCGAGTGACCTGTGGTGGGTCTGGGGAGCGAGTGACCTGTGGTGGGTCTGGGGAGCGAGTGACCTGTGGTGGGTCTGGGGAGCGAGTGACCTGTGGTGGGTCTGGGGAGCGAGTGACCTGTGGTGGGTCTGGGGAGCGAGTGACCTGTGGTGGGTCTGGGGAGCGAGTGACCTGTGGTGGGTCTGGGGAGCGAGTGACCTGTGGTGGGTCTGGGGAGCGAGTGACCTGTGGTGGGTCTGGGGAGCGAGTGACCTGTGGTGGGTCTGGGGAGCGAGTGACCTGTGGTGGGTCTGGGGAGCGAGTGACCTGTGGTGGGTCTGGGGAGCGAGTGACCTGTGGTGGGTCTGGGGAGCGAGTGACCTGTGGTGGGTCTGGGGAGCGAGTGACCTGTGGTGGGTCTGGGGAGCGAGTGACCTGTGGTGGGTCTGGGGAGCGAGTTACGTGGCTAGCCAGGTGGTGGGCGCTCCCACCTCTGATGTTGCCGCGACAAAACATTCAACCAATTTCAATAAATGTTAAATTAAGAATTCGCATTAATTATATTCTCAGATGTTATTTGAGTCAACGTTCACTCTGTTATGAGCGACCTAGAGTCATCGAGGCATCGCATGCAGACACAATTAAAATCTAACAAATATTAATTCACGCTTGTAGGAACCATTGTGGGTGGATTCGTTCCTGAATTAACCAGGTGGATTATATTTGATTCAAAAACAGAATTGTAATGTTGGTAAACAGGAATTATGTCATATTTAAAGGAATTAGATCATATGTACATTACAAATAAGTGGCATTTATTCCCGATATATTCCTTCACTCGAGTATGAAAATCTCGCGTCCTTACGGATTCAATGAAGCATGGCATAACAAGATGCTTTCTGTTTGTTTTAGTGGCTTCCCTTGTCCTGGAGGATGTCAAGACTACTAGACTGGCCTCCCTTGTCCTGGAGGATGTCAAGACGACCAGACTGGCCTCCCTTGTCCTGGAGGATGTCAAGACTACTAGACTGCCTTCCCTTGACCTGGAGGATGTCAAGACGACCAGACTGGCCTCCCTTGTCCTGGAGGATGTCAAGACGACCAGACTGGCCTCCCTTGTCCTGGAGGATGTCAAGACGACCAGACTGGCCTCCCTTGACCTGGAGGATGTCAAGACGACCAGACTGGCCTCCCTTGTCCTGGAGGATGTCAAGACGACCAGACTGGCCTCCCTTGTCCTGGAGGATGTCAAGACGACCAGACTGGCCTCCCTTGTCCTGGAGGATGTCAAGACGACCAGACTGGCCTCCCTTGACCTGGAGGATGTCAAGACGACCAGACTGGCCTCCCTTGTCCTGGAGGATGTCAAGACGACCAGACTGGCCTCCCTTGTCCTGGAGGATGTCAAGACGACCAGACTGGCCTCCCTTGTCCTGGAGGATGTCAAGACGACCAGACTGGCCTCCCTTGTCCAGGAGGATGTCAAGACGACCAGACTGGCCTCCCTTGTCCTGGAGGATGTCAAGACGACCAGACTGGCCTCCCTTGTCCAGGAGGATGTCAAGACGACCAGACTGGCCTCCCTTGTCCTGGAGGATGTCAAGACGACCAGACTGGCCTCCCTTGTCCAGGAGGATGTCAAGACGACCAGACTGGCCTCCCTTGTCCTGGAGGATGTCAAGACGACCACGCTGCCTTCCCTTGTGGGTGTCAAGACGACCACATTGCCTTCCCTTGACCTGGTGGGTGTCAAGACGACCACATTGCCTTCCCTTGACCTGGTGGGTGTCAAGACGACCACACTGTCTTCCCTTGACCTGGTGGGTGTCAAGACGACCACACTGTCTTCCCTTGACCTGGTGGGTGTCAAGACGACCACACTGTCTTCCCTTGACCTGGTGGATGTCAAGACGACCACACCGGCTCCCGTGTACTGGTCGAGCACACTGGCTGCAATACCGCCCCTTACCCCAGTATCCTCTGAGACCATGTTATCCACATCACAAATCCTCACACCCATGGAACAGCTTTCCCCACCACCAGAACACTCACCAAGGAGGCGATTTGAGAAGGGACAGAAGAAAGTGAGCCTCAGGGCAATGTACACTAACATAGATGGAATTACATATAAAGCAAATGAGCTTGGAGAATGGGCACTAGAGGAAACCCCAGACATAATAGCACTCGCAGAAACAAAGCTAACGAAATTCATAACAAATGCAGTGTTCCCACAGGAAAATTATATTATGAGGAAAGAGTGAGAAGGAAGAGGTGGAGGTGGTGTAACTCTGCTGGTAAGAAAGGGCTGGGACTTTGAAGAGATGGTCATTCAAGGTTGTGAGGGTTTCAGTGACTACATAGCAGGTACCATAACAACTGGAGGACAAAAAATTATAGTCGTAGTCATTTATAATCCACCACCAAATGACAGAAGACCCAGACAGGAAAAATTATAGAAACAACATACCACCATTAACATAATAGCTTCTGTTGCCAGCAGGAATGGATCTGGACTACTAATCATGGAAGACTTCAACCACGGGAAAATAGATTGGGAGAACAGAGATCCGCATGGAGAACCAGAAACATGAAGAGCTAAGCTGCTGGACGTGGCAACAAGACACATTCTAAGCCAGCACATCAAGGAATCAACAAGAATGAGAGGAGAAGAATAACCAGCCATGCTCGATCTGATATTTACCCTAAATGAGTGGAATATAAGGGAAGTTAAGATGGAAGCACCCTTGGGAATGAGTGATCACAGTGTATTGATCTTTGAGTACCTGGTAGAGCTAGGAATTACCTCCCCGAAAAAAGAACTAGGAAACAAAAGGCTGGCATACCGAAATGGGAATTATGAGGAGATGGGACGTTTCCTAAGGGAAATACCTTGGTACACAGAACTCAGAGATAAGTCTGTACAAGATATGATGGACTATGTCACCCAAAAGTGTCAGGAGGTAGTAAACAGGTTCATCCCGTCCCAAAGGGAAAAATCCGGGAGCAAAAGGAGAATCCATGGTATTATAGGGCATGTATGAAGCAAAGGGACTGAACAAAAGGGGTTAGAGGAACTTCCAGAATAACAGAACACCAGAAAGCAGAGAGAGATACCAGAGAATCAGGAATGAGTATGTTAGGGTGAGAAGAAGAGCAGAGAAAAGTATGAAAATTTTATAGCAAACAAAGCTTAGACCGAAACAAAGCTACACCATAGTCATATTAGGAGGAAAACAACTGTTTCATTAAAGAACAGGTAATGAAACTTAGAACAAGCGAGGATGTGCTATCACTGTGAGGACAGGTATACAGAGAATGACAAAGAGGTGTATGAAGAACTCAACAAGAGGTTTCAGGAAATTTTCAAAATAGAACAAGGTAAGGTCACTGTGCTAGGAGACAGGGATGTAAACCAGGCGGCCTTGGAAGGGAAATTTGCGAGTGAGGAAGTCAAGAGACACCTGCTGGATCTGTTAGAAAGAAATGTTAGAAAGGCTGTTGGTCTAGACGGGACCTCACCATGGGTACTCAAAGAGTGTGCAGAGGCACTTTGCTTGCCACTCTCCATAGTGCATAGTAGGTCACTGGAGACGGGTGACCTACCAGAAATATGGAAGACGGCGAACGTGGTCCCAATATACAAAAAGGGCGACAGGCAAGAGGCGCTGAACTACAGGCCAGTGTCCTTGACTTGTATACCGTGCAAGGTGATGGAGAAGATTGTGAGAAAAACCCTAGTAACACATCTGGAGAGAAGGGACTTCGTGACCAATCGCCAACATGGATTCAGGGAGGCTAAATCTTGGCTGACTGGCTTAATTTAATAGAATTCTACAACCAGCAGACAAAGATTAAGCAAGAAAGAGAATGCTGGGCGGACTGTATTTGCTTGGATTGTCGAAAAGCCTTTGACACAGTACCGCATAAGAGGCTGGTACATAAGCTGGAGAGACAAGCAGGTGTAGCTGGTAAGGTGCTCCAGTGGATAAGGGAGTATCTAAGCAATAGGAAGCAGAGTTACGTTGAGGAGTGAGACCTCAGATTGGCGTAAAGTCACCAGTGGAGTTCCACAGGACTCTGTACTCGGTCCTATCTTGTTTCTGATTCATATAGGTAAATGATCTCCCGGAGGGTATAGATTCATTTCTCTCAACGATGGCTCACGATGCCAAAATTTTGAGAAGGATTAAGACAGAGGAGATCTGCTTAAGGCTTCAAGAAGACCTGGACAACCTGAAGGAATGGTCGAACAAATGGTTGTTAGAGTTTAACCCAAGCAAATGTAATGTAATGAAGATAGGCGTAGGGAGCAGGAGGCCAAATACTAGGTATCATTTGGAAGATTAAATTTTTCATGAGTTTGAGAGAGAAAGACTTGAGGGTTGACATCACGCCAGACCTGTCCCCTGCAGCCCATATCAAGAGGATAACATCAACGGCATATGCCAGGCTGGCCAACATAAGAACGACATTCAGAAACTTGTGTAAGGAATCATTCAGAACTTTGTATACCACATATGTCAGGCCAATCCTGGAGTATGCAGCCCCAGCATGGAGTCTATATCTAGTCAAGGATAAGACCAAACTGGAAAAGGTTCAAAGGTTTGCCACCAGACTAGTACCCGAGCTGAGTGGTATGAGTTACGAAGAGAGGCTACGGGAATTAAACCTCACTTCGCTGGAAGACAGTAGAGTTAGGGGGGACATGATCACCACATTCAAGATCCTCTAGGGAATTGATAGGTTAGATAAAGATAGGCTATTTAAGACAAGGAGTACACGCACTAGGGAACAGGTGGAAACTGAGTGCCCAAATGAGGCACAGAGTTATTAGAATGAACTTTTTTAGTGTCAGAGTGGTTGACAAATGGAATGCATTAGGAAGCGATGTGGTGGAGGCTGACTCCATACACAGTTTCATTTGTAGATATGATAGAGCCCAATAGGCTCAGGAACCTGTTCACCTGTTGATTAACGGTTGAGAGGCAGGACCAAAGAGCCAGAGCTCAACCCCCGCAAGCACAATTACGTGGGTTAGGTGAGTACTTGCAACAATCACTGCTGCTACCATTGTAACATTAGCTGATGTCACCACTGTGATAATACTCACTGTAATGGTTGCTGTAAACTTATAACCGTAAAACTGTAATAATTGTATTATGTAACCTCAAAGAACTGAAAGAGTCCGCCCTTACAGCGGAAAATGCTCACACCAGTTATCAGGGGGACGGGGAGCAATGACCAAGATGTTAAAGATATCTCTATAATCTATTACAGAACTGGATGGTAATAAGGTCACTCGTTTTAAAACAAATAAATGCCGCCACTACTTCTCCTAGACTTTAATAATTAGGCTAATTGACTTGGGAGGAGACTAGTTAACTAGCACCAGTTCTTAGAAAATTATTCTTCTTTAGATAATTCCTGGGTGAGTGGAATGCCTTCTATCTTGGTTTCATGAATTACAGAGGGAATATATTTACTCATAAAATGTTCATAGGTCACAGATAATGTCCAGCACAATTCAAGATCGATGTCTCAGAAATTATTAAGGGAAAATATCTAAAACTCGGGAGACAGTTAACTTTATTTAATAATGCAAATTATTTAACCATAAGCTAGTGTAACATCCTATTCCTTAAGATAAGAGCCATGGTAATGAGCTACAAAATTGTACAGGAACTAAAAAGAGACAATTACCTTTTCCACTGCTCTCACACACCAGATGTTGTGGCCTGCTGGTCGATAACCCCCCCCCCCCCCACCTCTAGCACTTGCCCAGTTCACACTCAAATCTTTTGTTCTAGCATCCTTCAGAATGAAGTTTGAGCTCCAGCCCTGAAGGCATTTTTACCTAGGAACGCCGCCCTCTCCTAGATCTACCTCCACTCCATTTGAACCAGGCCTAGGTCCTCTGGTACCTTCGGCCGATGAGAACTAGGCCTGGCCCTTGTTCAATGAATAATCTTCAAATCCTAAAAGGCAGAGTCTCCCCACGAAAGCCTGGACACTATCAGAGACTACGTTGTACCCACACGGTAAAGGGTGAACGTGTGACGCAGATTTGTGTTACCCGATCGAGGACCGGGCCACGGGGCCCGAGCCCTGAAATCATCTCAAGATAACATCGAAAAGATATCCAGGTGGCTGGAACCTAACGCCCGAGAAGAGAAAGTCAGTAAGGGACATGGTTCAACATTACCGCAAGTCTGGGATGGCCCAGGGGAAGTAGAGAGAGGCGAAGAGAAGGAAGAATAATGAAGAATAAAGAAGAGGGAGAGAGGGGAAAAGAAGATGGAAACTGGGAGAGAAGAAAGAGGAGCTCAACCAACTCATAGGAACATGCAAAAGTCGGCTCAGGGAACTGAAAGCTATGACCTGGAATGGACATGGAGCCTCTATTGCTCTGCTTAAAATGATGTACACAGCCTATGTGCGCTCCGTCATAGACTATGCCACGCCAGTTTTGTGCTCGTATTCACAAAGCGATATGAAAAAACTTGAAAGCATATAAAATGAAGCCATGACAATCATTCTTGGAGTTCCAAGAACTTCCAAACCATCTAATCTAAGAGAGGAGTTGTCCCTTCCCAGTGTTAAAAGCAGAATTAAGGAGCTGAATGCTAAGCTTGCAATTAAGATAGCCAGAGATCCCCATCACAATGATATTGCCAAGAAAAAAAATAGTTCTGTGCTACTTACAGGGGGAAACAGGAGAAACAAAAAGGACATCACAGATCAGTCCGTGAGCTCCTGCCTGTAGAGAAGTTGCCTCCCTGGGTGGATGACCCATGCAGGAACATCAATGAGATGACAACCAAAAAGTCCAACATGATTGCTCAAGAAATGAGGCACAATTATCTTGAGGAAATCTATAAAGAAGCCGGAAATTAATTAGACCAAATCTACACTGATGGGTCATCTAAACCTGTCAATGACAGAGCTAGTGCAGCATACACTGTAATTAGGAATAATGTCTTTCAACGCAGAAATGAGGGAAAAGCCCGTATTGAGAAATCTTTAACGCAAGCGGAGCTAACTGTCATTGTTATGGCGTTAAGATTCCTTGAAGGAAACAATAATGGTGCAGTGATCTGCACTGATTCTAAAGCAGCGCTACAAAGCTTTCAGTAAAAATCGGGCAGAAAATCCTGTGATAGTCGCTGAGAACAAGAGAGCTGTGAGAGTCCTAACTAATCAGGGAAGAGTCGTCAAGTTTCTGTGGATCCCCTCCCATGTTGGAATATGCGGAAATGAACGAGCAGATGTGGTGGCTGCTGAAGTCGCTGAAGGAGACCATCTTGAATACTTCATACCCAAGACTCTTCTACAAATTAGAGGTATCATCAGACAATATCACCGTGACAAAGTTACTGAGGAAAGGAGGACAGAAGAACCGTTCAGTGAATCTGTACGCTGGTACAATGTGGTTGCAGCTGGCTATCCCAATCTTTATGGACGAATAGGAGGAGGCAGCGGGAAAGAATCAGTAATAGCAAGAATCCATCTTGGACAAAAATATTAATTGAGATTCGGAATGGAAACAACAGTTGAGCAGAGGAGTTGCAGGATCTGTGGTGAGAGTGATGGACACCGCCTTGACCACTACCTGAGAGAGTGTGAACATCAAAGTGTCATTAGGAATGTGTGAAGAATAATAAACCCCTCATTGTTTGAGTTAGGAAAATACTATTTGTAAAATATAGACACTGTACTTAAAAGATTCTCCCATTTTGCACCAGCAAGATAAAGTAAGACTTTAAGGGTTGACAAATGTTAATCATCTTGTTTGATAAGCTGATCACTTGAGACAGTTAAACAAGTCCCAGCTGTGTCTGGGTACAAGTGACAGGATGAACAACCCAGCGGGTTTTCTTCCTATTGGGGAGTGTTGTACATGCTACTATGGCGGTGTATCCACTCACAGGATGAGTGGCGCTGCCCAATAAACTCACCCCTCGGGGCCAAATTTAAAATTTAAATTTGGGAGAGAGTAGCGAGGCGTCTACGCCGTTATAACGCTTCCCTTGTCCTGCTGTATACCCTGACGACCAGAGCGGCCTCCTTGTCCTGCTGTATACCCTGACGACCAGAGCGGCCTCCTTGTCCTGCTGTATACCCTGACGACCAGAGCGGCCTCCTTGTCCTGCTGTATACCCTGACGACCAGAGCGGCCTCCTTGTCCTGCTGTATACCCTGACGACCAGAGCGGCCTCCTTGTCCCGCTGTATACCCTGACGACCAGAGCGGCCTCCTTGTCCTGCTGTATACCCTGACGACCAGAGCGGCCTCCTTGTCCCGCTGTATACCCTGACGACCAGAGCGGCCTCCTTGTCCCGCTGTATACCCTGACGACCAGAGCGGCCTCCTTGTCCTGCTGTATACCCTGACGACCAGAGCGGCCTCCTTGTCCTGCTGTATACCCTGACGACCAGAGCGGCCTCCTTGTCCTGCTGTATACCCTGACGACCAGAGCGGCCTCCTTGTCCTGCTGTATACCCTGACGACCAGAGCGGCCTCCTTGTCCTGAGGATGACCTGGGCGTCTGTGTCGTATCATATCTCGTTCTGTTTACCATTGTCGGCTCTGTCCATTATCGTATGTTATAAAACGTGCATTATGCAGTGTAATGTGAACTTGATTATTCTTTATTTTTCTTTCTTTACAACTCTAACTTACTTTGTCATGTGCATTTTCTTCACTAATTTATGTTCTCGTCCTTCGCTTAGCTTCTCGTCCTTCGTCTACCGCCCTTCCCGAATAAAGAAAACTAATATATAAATATTTTACGTGTAAACTCATCATACACAAATGTTCAAAACCTTTTTATACGTTAACCACATTAGGAAAGCCATAAGGCGTGAGGCACACCTCACCAAGCCACGAGGCGTGAGACACACCTCACCAAGCCACGAGGCGTGAGACACACCTCACCAAGCCACGAGGCGTGAGGCACACCTCACCAAGCCACGAGGCGTGAGACACACCTCACCAAGCCACGAGGCGTGAGACACACCTCACCAAGCCACGAGGCGTGAGACACACCTCACCAAGCCACGAGGCGTGAGACACACCTCACCAAGCCACGAGGCGTGAGACACACCTCACCAAGCCCCGAGGCGTGAGACACGCCTCACCAAGCCACGAGGCGTGAGGCACACCTCACCAAGCCCCGAGGCGTGAGATACACCTCACCAAGCCCCGAGGCGTGAGACACACCTCACCAAGCCCCGAGGCGTGAGACACACCTCACCAAGCCACGAGGCGTGAGGCACACCTCACCAAGCCCCGAGGCGTGAGACACACCTCACCAAGCCCCCAGGCGTGAGATACACCTCACCAAGCCCCCAGGCGTGAGATACACCTCACCAAGCCCCGAGGCGTGAGGCACACCTCACCAAGCCACGAGGTGTGAGGCACACCTCACCAAGCCACGAGGTGTGAGGCACACCTCACCAAGCCACGAGGCGAGAGGCACACCTCACCAAGCCACGAGGTGTGAGGCACACCTCACCAAGCCACGAGGCGTGAGGCACACCTCACCAAGCCACGAGGCGTGAGGCACACCTCACCAAGCCACGAGGCGTGAGGCACACCTCACCAAGCCACGAGGCGTGAGGCACACCTCACCAAGCCACGAGGCGTGAGACACACCTCACCAAGCCACGAGGCGTGAGACACACCTCACCAAACCACGAGGCGTGAGGCACACCTCACCAAGCCACGAGGCGTGAGGCACACCTCACCAAGCCCCCAGGCGTGAGATACACCTCACCAAGCCCCGAGGCGTGAGACACACCTCACCAAGCCCCGAGGCGTGAGACACGCCTCACCAAGCCACGAGGCGTGAGGCACACCTCACCAAGCCACGAAGAACCTTACCTTTATGGTTCATAAACCCCGACTTACCCTGGCCAGCCACCGTGGGCCCAGCGGCCTAAACACCACCTCCGGTCAAATGTATACTGTCAAACATGCAGTTGGAGGTTAACCAGGCCATGACAGTTCCACCAATCACCCACACTCTACGACCTGACGTAGGTGTACGACGGTGGTTGGCACCTCGTAAGTCTGTATGATCCAAAGGTGTGATGGTGTCGCAAATTACATTCACACTGAGGGGAGTGATGGTGTCACGACTGACACTGACACACTGAGGAGTGATGGTGTCACGACTGACACTGACACACTGAGGAGTGATGGTGTCACGACTGACACTGAGGGGAGTGATGGTGTCACGACTGACACTGAGGAAAGTGATGGTGTCATATTATACACTGTAAACCTATGTATTGCGACGGTGCTACATGTAGTTACAGTAATGTGTGTTGGTGGAAGTCAATATGAGAAGCGTCGTATGGGCCAATAGGATGCCTGTAATTTCATGTATTTTACGTTTTGTCTATCTTTTGTCTCTTTATGAGGCCTGGTCGAGGACCGGGCCGCGGGGACGCTAAGCCTCGGAATCATCGCAAGGTATCATCTTTCTTGGTCCATCTGTTCTCTCTCTCTCTCTCTCTCTCTCTCTCTCTCTCTCTCTCTCTCTCTCTCTCTCTCTCTCTCTCTCTCTCTCTCTCTCTCTCTCTCTCTCTCTCTCTCTCTATTTCATCTTTATCTATATGAGTTCACGCTTCAATCCATCAAACTCATATCTGAGTTCGTTGCAATTCAAAATATCATTTGCCAGTCAAAGCGTCGTGGACTTTCCGTAAACTTACTTTTATTGAAGAAACTGTCACTCACCAGTGACCCTAAACAGCAACATGCGGACTGCATAAAAAGGTTAAACTTTTCCTCCGAGTCAACCACGTTGGGAAATAAAATCATTTCAACCCAAAATTTAGCGACCCCCCCCCCCCCCAAGTCTAGTTTGCTCAGGAAGTTTGGCCACATCAAATCTGGTTACAGTGGGGAAGTGCGGTAGTGTGGTGAGGGAGGAAGAGAGGGGAATAGAGAGGAAAAGTGAGGGTAGAGGGAGTGAGAATGTGGAAGAAGGGGAAGCTTTCTGTATCGACGGGTAGGGGGAGAGAGGAAGGAGGAATCAATGGAGGAATGTGAATATGTCGGCCAGCAGATAGGTGGTAAGGCATATTGGTCATATGTTGGCACATCCTCGCGCAGACCTTAACTAGGAATCAGACAAGCAGACCGGCAGTTAGAGCAGCACCAGAACACTGTCGCTCTCCACTCACCTGTTTGCAACATGAGTAAGATGTTTTCTACTGATTATTTTATTAAATATTTTGCAAAGGAATAACTATGATTTTGTTATATTTTTGTCGAGGCGAGGATGAGGACCATTATGAGTGATGAGCCATCGACGTAGGAATACTATGCAGGTGTGAGTTGTGAGTCATGGTGGCGGCTCACAGTCAGGTGTGAGGCATGGTGCTGGCTCACAGTCAGGTGTGAGGCATGGTGCTGGCTCTCAGTCAGGTGTGAGCTGTGAATCATGGTGCTGGCTCTCAGTCAGGTGTGAGTTGTGAGTCATGGTGCTGGCTCTCAGTCAGGTGTGAGCTGTGAATCATGGTGCTGGCTCTCAGTCAGGTGTGAGTTGTGAGTCATGGTGCTGGCTCTCAGTCAGGTGTGAGTTGTGAGTCATGGTGCTGGCTCTCAGTCAGGTGTGAGCTGTGAATCATGGTGCTGGCTCTCAGTCAGGTGTGCGTTGTGAGTCATGGTGGCGGCTCACAGTTGGGCGTAGTGACCACTCACCCTGGACTAGAGTCTGACGTGAGGAAATTGAGACCTAGTCGACAAGTGTTCGACTACTTTCAGATGCATGTAACACGACGAGAAGAAAAGACCAGTAGTGGGCATCTAATGGAGGGAGTGACGACGAGGCGGAAGAGAGAGAGAGAGAGAGAGAGAGAGAGAGAGAGAGAGAGAGAGAGAGAGAGAGAGAGAGAGAGAGAGAGAGAGAGAGAGAGAGAGAACGAGAGAGAGAGAGAGAACGAGAGAGAGAGAGAGAACGAGAGAGAGAGAGAGAGAACGAGAGAGAGAGAGAGAACGAGAGAGAGAGAGAACGAGAGAGAGAGAGAACGAGAGAGAGAGAGAGAGAGAGAGAGAGAGAACGAGAGAGAGAGAGAGAACGAGAGAGAGAGAGAACGAGAGAGAGAGAGAACGAGAGAGAGAGAGAACGAGAGAGAGAGAGAACGAGAGAGAGAGAGAACGAGAGAGAGAGAGAACGAGAGAGAGAGAGAACGAGAGAGAGAGAGAGAGAGAGAGAGAGAGAGAGAGAGAGAGAGAGAGAGAGAGAGAGAGAGAGAGAGAGAGAGAGAGAGAGAGAACGAGAGAGAGAGGGAGAACGAGAGAGAGAGAGAACGAGAGAGAGAGAGAACGAGAGAGAGAGAGAACGAGAGAGAGAGAGAGAGAGAGAGAGAGAGAGAGAGAGAGAGAGAGAGAGAGAGAGAGAGAGAGAGAGAGAGAGAGAGAGAGAGAGAGAGAGAGACAGAGAGAGAGAGAGAGATGTAAGAGAGAGACATGTGAGAGAGAGGTGAGAGATCTGGAAGTACAGGAAGAGCTAGTGAGCGAAAGCTGCAGTATATGATAGGAGCTAATTAGATTAAATTAAAACAAAATGTCCTGCAAGTATGATTAAGGAGAGTAAGATGTGAGAAGTTGACGAGCCATACTGGTCAAGGCTGAGAGTTGCTACCAGCATTCCCCGGGCCCAGGGGAACTGAACCCGTGTGGAGAACATAGACTTGTGGGATAGCATGCAAGAGCATGGGAGATCGTCATGCCGGCCTCCTATTCCAGCCCGAGCTCATTATGTACGCCTGACATTCCCAGTTAGAATAATGAACTATACTAAGGTGGAATAGTAAGAGCTAGATGAATTTTGTCCTGCGCAAAATTGCTTCAGAATCATTCTAGAAAAAATAGTAATTAATTATATACAAGGATGTTTAAAGTAAACTTGATATTATTTGCGTTAGAAATATCTGAGTAACCACATAGTCTAGTCAAGTGAAACTAAATAGGCTTAATGGTGAGCAAAAGAAAATTTATTCATTAAAATTCGAATGAGAAATTCAATGGTACGTGGATTTCATAGTTTCAAAACCCGATTTCACAGGTTTTCACTTTGTGGCCCGGCCCACGTCACGTGGGTAGTGGCCCGGGCCACGTCACGTGGGTAGTGGCCCGGGCCACGTCACGTGGGTAGTGGTCCGGGCCACGTCACGTGGGTAGTGGCCCGGCCCACGTCACGTGGGTAGTGGCCCGGGCCACGTCACGTGGGTAGTGGCCCGGGCCACGTCACGTGGGTAGTGGCCCGGCCCACGTCACGTGGGTAGTGGCCCGGGCCACGTCACGTGGGTAGTGGCCCGGGCCACGTCACGTGGGTAGTGGCCCGGGCCACGTCACGTGGGTAGTGGCCCGGGCCACGTCACGTGGGTAGTGGCCCGGGCCACGTCACGTGGGTAGTGGCCCGGGCCACGTCACGTGGGTAGTGGCCCGGGCCACGTCACGTGGGTAGTGGCCCGGCCCACGTCACGTGGGTAGTGGCCCGGGCCACGTCACGTGGGTAGTGGCCCGGGCCACGTCACGTGGGTAGTGGCCCGGCCCACGTCACGTGGGTAGTGGCCCGGGCCACGTCACGTGGGTAGTGGCCCGGGCCACGTCACGTGGGTAGTGGCCCGGGCCACGTCACGTGGGTAGTGGCCCGGGCCACGTCACGTGGGTAGTGGCCCGGGCCACGTCACGTGGGTAGTGGCCCGGCTCACGTCACGTGGGTAGTGGCCCGGGCCACGTCACGTGGGTAGTGGCCCGGCCCACGTCACGTGGGTAGTGGCCCGGGCCACGTCACGTGGGTAGTGGTCCGGGCCACGTCACGTGGGTAGTGGCCCGGCTCACGTCACGTGGGTAGTGGCCCGGCCCACGTCACGTGGGTTGTGGCCCGGGCCACGTCACGTGGGTTGTGGCCCGGGCCACGTCACGTGGGTAGTGGCCCGGCTCACGTCACGTGGGTAGTGGCCCGGCCCACGTCACGTGGGTAGTGGCCCGGGCCACGTCACGTGGGTAGTGGTCCGGGCCACGTCACGTGGGTAGTGGCCCGGCTCACGTCACGTGGGTAGTGGCCCGGGCCACGTCACATGGGTAATGGCCCGGGCCACGTCACGTGGGTAGTGGTCCGGGCCACGTCACGTGGGTAGTGGCCCGGCCCACGTCACGTGGGTAGTGGCCCGGCCCACGTCACGTGGGTAGTGGTCCGGGCCACGTCACGTGGGTAGTGGCCCGGCCCACGTCACGTGGGTAGTGGCCCGGCCCACGTCACGTGGGTAGTGGCCCGGCCCACGTCACGTGGGTAGTGGCCCGGCCCACGTCATGTGGGTAGTGGCCCGGCCCACGTCACGTGGGTAGTGGCCCGGGCCACGTCACGTGGGTAGTGGCCCGGGCCACGTCACGTGGGTAGTGGCCCGGCCCACGTCACGTGGGTAGTGGCCCGGCCCACGTCACGTGGATAGTGGCCCGGCCCACGTCACGTGGGTAGTGGCCCGGCCCACGTCACGTCGGTAGTGGCCCGGCCCACGTCACGTGGGTAGTGGCCCGGCCCATGTCACGTGGGTAGTGGCCCGGCCCATGTCACGTGGGTAGTGGCCCGGGCCACGTCACGTCGGTAGTGGCCCGGCCCACGTCACGTCGGTAGTGGCCCGGCCCACGTCACGTGGATAGTGGCCCGGCCCACGTCACGTCGGTAGTGGCCCGGCCCATATCACGTGGGTAGTGGCCCGGGCCACGTCACGTGGGTAGAGCTGGCCCGGCCCACGTCACGTGGGTAATGGCCCGGTCCACGTCACGTGGGTAGTGGCCCGGCCCACGTCACGCGGGTAGTGGCCCGGCCCACGTCACGTGGGTAGTGGTCCGGCCCACGTCACGTGGGTAGTGGCCCGGCCCACGTCACATCGGTAGTGGGCCGGCCCACGTCACGTGGGTAGTGGCCCGGCCCACGTCACGTGGGTAGTGGCCCGGCCCACGTCACGTGGATAGTGGCCCGGCCCACGTCACGTGGATAGTGGCCCGGCCCACGTCACGTCGGTAGTGGCCCGGCCCATGTCACGTGGGTAGTGGCCCGGGCCACGTCACGTCGGTAGTGGCCCGGCCCACGTCACGTGGGTAGTGGCCCGGCCCACGTCACGTGGGTAGTGGCCCGGCTCACGTCACGTGGGTAGTGGCCCGGGCCACGTCACGTCGGTAGTGGCCCTGCCCACGTCACGTGGGTAGTGGGCCGGCCCACGTCACGTGGGTAGTGGCCCGGCCCACGTCACGTGGGTAGTGGCCCGGCCCACGTCACGTGGATAGTGGCCCGGCCCACGTCACGTGGGTAGTGGCCCGGTCCACGTCACGTGGGTAGTGGCCCGGGCCACGTCACGTCGGTAGTGGCCCGGCCCACGTCACGTGGGTAGTGGCCCGGCTCACGTCACGTGGGTAGTGGCCCGGGCCACGTCACGTCGGTAGTGGCCCGGCCCACGTCACGTGGATAGTGGCCCGGCCCACGTCACGTGGGTAGTGGCCCGGCTCACGTCACGTGGGTAGTGGCCCGGCCCACGTCACGTGGATAGTGGCCCGGCCCACGTCACGTGGATAGTGGCCCGGCCCACGTCACGTGGGTAGTGGCCCGGCTCACGTCACGTGGGTAGTGGCCCGGGCCACGTCACGTCGGTAGTGGCCCGGCCCACGTCACGTGGGTAGTGGCCCGGCCCACGTCACACACCCCGCAGCGTGTCTTGGTAACAGTCTCCAGTCCGGCAGTAACTCTGCTGGAGTTCCTCCAGGCGTGTAGGAAGAGTGGGGACATAGTCCAGTCCCTTCACAGCTCCTGAGAAAAAAATCGCAAGATGTTACGTCAGGTGAACGTGGCGGCCATTTCAACATATCACATTGTCTTCATCACCAGCACTCTCGATCAATCTTCCTGGCAGTCTCATAGAGATAACCCAGCACCGGGAGCTGGAGCCCCGTCCTGTTGAAAAATGAAATGTTCATGTTTATGTGCCACGAGGTCATCAAATAGCCAGTTCTGAAGCATGTGCAGATGAACATCGCCGGTCACATGTCTCTCAAAGGAAAATGCGCCGTGGAGATGATTTTTGGAGATGGTGCAGAACAGATTCACTTGTGGTGAGTCCCTCTTGAGCTGAACTGTGGCACTTCTTTTTTTTTCTCATCCCGAATGCGAAGATTATGGTTGCTAATTTTTCCTGTTGTTCGAAACCCTGATTTTCCTGTTGTTTGTCAGTTTCAGTCTCGTCAGTTTCAGGTTTCTGAAACATGTGGTTTCAGTCTCGTCACTGAAAGCAAGAATTTGTTCAAACACGTCATCAAGTTTCTCCTGCATATCGAGGCATAATTAATTGCGCTTTTGGTTGTAATCGGTCTTTAAAAAGGCCTGAACGAGCTGCAACTTGACTATGTCACTAGCAAGAGTTTTCTTGCTACCCTCCAAACTGTCATTGGAAGAATCTGGGTTGCCAGACTTCCTCTTCTTATGGACTTTCTGTGGCTTTGCAAAAATGTTCCCTGAAGCCGCTCAAGCTTTCTGTTCCGATACCGGTGGTCGTCCAGATAATTGGAACGAAAATTGGTCAAGCTATTAAATTACGAAATTAAATAAATTTTTCTGATACTATAGTACAACACAACCATTTATTATATAATTATGATGCTTAAAAATCAAGACAACAACAATTATTTCAGCTCATGTTTCAAGTTCTGTTCATAACAGATGTTAGACCCAGTCATTGGCAGACAGAAATTAATCCTGTCATCCATTCATTACCGGTATTTGATTAGTTGTGGCAACCACCCATTTGGCGCTCACTACAAGTGGATGAACACTTGGTGCTCACCACAAGTGGATGAACATTTGGCGCTCACTACAAGTGGGTGAACATTTGGCGCTCACCTCAAGTGGATGAACATTTGGCGCTCACTACAAGTGGGTGAACATTTGGTGCTCACCTCAAGTGGGTGAACATTTGGCGCTCACTACAAGTGGGTGAACATTTGCTCATCTCAAGTGGGTGAACATTTGGCGCTCACTACAAGTGGGTGAACATTTGGCGCTCACTACAAGTGGGTGAACATTTGGTGCTCACTACAAGTGGGTGAACATTTGGTGCTCACCACAAGTGGGTGAACATTTGGCGCTCAGTACAAGTGGGTGAACAGGAAAATCCACTACGCTCTCATCCACAGCATTAAGTTTTGTTTTCTTATTTATTATATAAACTAGCGTATAAATACAAAAATAAAAGAAAAGGTACGCAAGTACCATAACAGTACCCAAATACCACATGAAACAGCACATGAACATAGCATCAAACCAAATAATTACATAACTGAATTCAAATACTAAAACACTTGTACCCAGGGAACCGTGCACAGACGCGCCCAAATGTTACCCTAAACCCACACAAGTGGAACACAGCACAGGTACGTAAACACACAACACTATCACTACACAACAGAAAAAGATAAACAATTAATACATACACACAAGGGACCTCCACAAACAGAAGCCGTTACCACCTACCAAAATATAAAAACACAAGGAACATAATAAACATAATAATGCATTATAAGAAAAATCCTGCAGCAACATACATACATCCACAATTAAATTTAACAATAAACCGAACACAGTGAGATGAAATGCGTATATACAAAACTGGAATGCACAGTATTCCAAAGAAGCCAAAGCACGAAGGGGAGACACCTCCGATCCTTGCATGAGGACACACGCACCCATAAGGCCTCAAGTACATAATGGGTCAAGTAAGCACCACGTCACCAGAATACATATGATAATATTAGACAACATTAGACAACGTCAGACATCGTTCAACATAACTACAAGTAAGGGCTGACGTCCAACACACGGACCAGACAATACAACATGTTACATTAAACACACATGCAGCCAACACACTCATAACATACAAACAAAGTCCCTACATCACTTGAACAGAAGCGACGTACCCGCCGTGAACCACCGAGCAAGCAACCTCGGAAACGACCACTGCAACCACCACATCTTGTATTGCAACCGACCCTTCAGGAACCCCAAGAGCTGAGCCACATCGTATCCTTCCAACCGACCAACCCACAAACAAAAAACGTAATCAGACACCAAGTGTTACGGATTTTACTATTCCCTTTGGAAAAGTCAAGAAGAAAAACCGAAGCAAATCCACCTGCAAATCCGACCCACAATATGTGGCATTGGTACCCCGAAGCCAAGTCACTAAACTAGAAACCCTCCTTCAAAAGTAAAACACATGGAGTTGGGACTCACGCTCCACACAATGGGCACAACAATCCGATCGCAAAATCCCTAGCATACACAATCGTGCATTGGTGGCCAGTCTCGTGAACCGATACATCACCTTCCTCTGTTTAGGGTTGAAAAACGGCCATCTCAGGGTGCCCCACACCATTCCCCCCCCCCCCCCACTCAAACAACGGGTACTTCCCTTTCACCCTGTGAGACACACGATCCAAAAGCACCCGATACACCTCCCTACAGCCAAAAGACATATCCAGGATTCCTACAAAGCGACCGAAGATTGAGAACCGCACAGGAGTAGACCGGCGCTGTGACAAAAGCCACTTCCCAACAACACAGCACCCCCAAAAGATAACTCACCCCGAATTAAAACGAAATACAGAGTCAAGGAATAGACACCATACCCCAACCACAGCCCCCGACGAAAGATCACCCAAAAAACAGCCAACAACTTCACATACACATTCTCAAGACCTATCCCACCTTCTTCCAAACCCTGACACAATGAGGACCTACGAACCGGGTGGTACCTGCTACTGCACACAACGATACACGACCTTCTCCAAATCCAGCGCTCGGGCCCTGATCTAAGGGAAATGATGAACTAAATACCAGACCGTGGAAAAAACTCACAGATCACGATCAATGCCAACTGAAAAATCGTCAATACTTTCTTGGACAGCAACCATCGCCGCCGCCACCGCCGAACCAAACCAGGTGATGCCCAGCATGTGAACTGACCGCACCACTGGCAACCAAGACCCTCTGTGGGGAACTTTCCCAACAGAAATATATTTGGTTTATGTAATTTAAATTATTGATTTATTAGTTTACTTTAATTTAATATTATTAATTAAGAATGGACAGTATATTTAATAGTGGACTGTATTTCACAAAGTAGACTGTATTAAAAATATATCATGCTGGGTGTTATCCTACTCACAAGTTTGGGGGGGGTATATGTGCATAGCTTATACCACCAATCGTGGATAATAACTAAACTACTAAATTAATGCTAGTACAACTGTTATATAGGTTAGTTAAAGATAAGCATCTCTTAACTAGCAAATAGAATCAGCCTGATAATAGAAGGTTGTCCAGTGTTTAGTGTATGTCCAGTGTGAAACCTCGTTGGATAGGGCTCTAATGGTGACCGGGAATGTCCAGTGTTACCACAGGTTGACTATGTTATTTCTTCCTCCCTCAAACTGCACCTGCCGAGTAACTAATAAGTAGTAATCTGCTACTACTGTAAAGTGGCAGATTACTACTTATTAGCTGGTACGTGTGAGTGTCTCGAATGCCACGTGCACAATGGCGTCGCTTGGCATCTCCCTCCCCAACTCTGGCTGTGGACGCAACCATTGGCAAGGTTCCAGATTCGTCATTATCAACTTAGGGAGGTATACCTTAGATTCGATTGGTACTGAACTAAATCCAGTTTTAATAAGTACTTTTATCATATTTAACCCTGAAGATTTTATGTTTTCTTAAGTGAAATATTGTGCATAAATGGTGGTTTTGCTTATGTGGCAATATCCCATTTTCTCTGAGTAGCCACTATTCTTGATTCCTATAATGATTCCCTCGTGATTATTAATGGATTAGTAATATTAGTGTGTCCTAACATAACCGTTTTTGCTTAATAAGTTAGGGGTTAGTAATTACGTGTCGGAATTTTTGACCACCTCCCACGACAGAAGGGTGTTGACAGCCCAACTCCCTAACCCCATTATACCAGACTTCCGACGAGTGATGACAGCCCCCGTGGCCTTCCCAAAGCTGTGCACCACGTCCTGCACACCAACCACCGAATCAACAGTAGCTACAAAAACAGTGGAATCATCAGCATACCCACAAGCTTCAAAGTCAAACCCGTTAGGCAATTGAAGGGAAGCGATTGATCCTCAAGCATGTAAAGCCTGAAACAATGGTTCCTGAAATATAACATACTAAAGCATCGACAGGGGGCATCCCTGCCGACCCGAGCTTTCAATGGCAAACGTAGTACTAAAATGCCCATTCATACACACTCTTTGTACAACACTCGCACCCAGCCTAGAAATCGGGCGTCAATTCCAAGTCTCTCCAGAATCCGCAAAACAAAGTCAATGGCCACACGGTCGAAGGCCTTTGACCAGTCCTGATTGATCAATGCCGCCTGGCCCTCAGACTCCGACATATAAACAATCAGATCCCGGACTAGGTTGTTACCGTGGACCAAGGACCTACTCCGTTCCCTACAAAACTGTTCCCAAGAAGCAAGGGACCTCACCACCGACCGGAGCCGATTCTCTAACAACTTCGAGATAATTTTGTAGTCCTGATTGAGGAGAGTAATCGGTTTCCAATTGGCAAAGAACCGCAAGTCACCAGGCTTAGGAAAGAGCCTCACTGTACCAAGCGATTGTGACCCGCTAACCGCATGTTCGCAAAACAATACTGAACTACCTCCAAGAAATCAGACCCTTTAAAATCCCAACATGAGAAATAAAACTCCGCCAGCATCCGAGCATACCTTGGCACCTTACCCTACCCCAGGAACCGAACCTCGTTCCAAACCTCGGAACGACCAACCTCACCCTCCAGAACCGTACAGTCCACCGACGACAACCCACGAGAACAAAACCCAAGAAAAAAATCCTCTAATTCCCGATCCCCCTTCACCCCTCTATACAGATCTTCAAGTTCTTGCCAAACATAGGAAAGCACACCATCCGTATTAGACATAAACGAACCATACGGAGACTAGTCAACAACACCGACTCACGATCCTCCTCCACCTTCCGAGGCAAGAACCGCGATATACGTTCCCAATCCCTGCCCTGACTTGCACCCCTGCAGCCATCTCCTCCCTCAGCCCACGAATCTGTGTTTTAAACAACAAAATCTCGGCAAACCTATCAAACCCCTTATTCACCAACCCATCCTTAATCCTAATTTTCACACACACACACATCCCCAGGAAGCAGACCATAGCAGCTGTTTAACTCCTAGGTACCTATTTACTGCTAGATGAACAGCGGCATCAGGGTGAAAGAAACTCTGCCCATTTGTTTCTGCCTCCGCTGGGGATTGATCCCAGACTCTTAGGACTACGAACCCCGAGTGCTGTCCACTGTGTACAATCAACAAATCAAACTGTTAAGATGACTTCCGCTTTGCAATAGAAATAAACACCCTCCTGTTACGGCCCACTCAGGACGCAACGGGGTCCTTACTCTGATGTTGTTAGAGGAAGTTGTATCCGACCCCAAGCCAGTAGTGGCTTTCAAGGGATGTGATCCGTGACGCATGTAACTTAAAGGGGGTAGGGAAAGAAAGTTAAGAACTTAAGATTATAATTTTCACCATCACCAAATAAATAATATATAAAATAGTGCACAGGGGGAGGGGTATTAACACTGTACAAGGGAATTGTCTTCGTACTGAAGAATCGCACAATCGTCTTCTCCTGAAGACTCTGGTTCAACTCTCTCGGTGCTGAGTCCTCGGTGCTTTCGTGGCCACACAACGAATCCTCTGAGAAGTTGAGCCTACCCTGGCCACAGGTCAGCCAAAACACAGGTCCACTGGGGGCACCGCCGTGGAGGCCGTCAACCACAAATCCAGCCGGTCTGCTGGCAGGTTCCGGACCCGCAACGCTGGTCAGGCCACTCCACGAACGGTATTAGGGTAACGCCCTAGACAGGAGTCTCGTGTGATATCACAAATCACTCTCCTGTCCTCAGTACCCCAGTGGATGACCGTCTCCAACAGTCGGTCCCGGGTAATCCTTCTACTGTCACTCCACTGACAGGGTAACACCACAGTGTTCTTCCGGGAAGCGACTTCACAGCTGCTGCAGCAAAGCACAAGGTATGGAGACGGCTGCCTCGGGTAGACTGACTCAACTTCCATCACAGCAGTCTCAGGTCGACTCTGTAAGCAGACACGTCATCAATAACTGGGACACACTAAGGCACCTCACTTACAGGCTCAGACACAAACGCCCACCTATCCACTCCATAGATGGCGCTGGTGTCTGAGCACCACCTCACCAGAGGTCAGCAGCGGCTGTGTTGAGCGCTGAACAGGACTAGAAACTGGCCCTTGTGACCAGTACTCGCCGTCCTCACCAGGTGTCGTTGTCCGTTTGGAGGGGGTTTCGGGAGCTGACCCACAGATGGCGCGGTCGTCACTGCTCCATGCTCGGACGCTGGATCCGGGTTCGTAACAAAATCTCGGCAAACCTATCAAACCCCTTATTCACCAACCCATCCTTAATCCTAATTTTCACACACACACACATCCCCAGGAAGCAGACCATAGCAGCTGTTTAACTCCTAGGTACCTATTTACTGCTAGATGAACAGCGGCATCAGGGTGAAAGAAACTCTGCCCATTTGTTTCTGCCTCCGCTGGGGATTGATCCCAGACTCTTAGGACTACGAACCCCGAGTGCTGTCCACTGTGTGCAATCAACAAATCAAACTGTTAAGATGACTTCCGCTTTGCAATAGAAATAAACACCCTCCTACATTTTCCCTTACACCAGTCTAAGAGACAAGGAAAACACCCTTTCCGTTCGACCATCAAAGCCCGCCGAACCCGAACCAGTTTACGAACGTCAGGGCACTGCAGCAAACTACAATTGAGTATCTACCACCCCCTCCCTACCCGCACCTGACTTTGAACACTCAACCCTCTGCAACCACCACACGGTTGTCAGAGAAAGCAACTGGAACTGTAAGAAAAGAGTGCACAGCCCCCCTCCACCTTATGAACATAAAACCTATCCCACCGGAACTCGAAATACGAGAGCCAAACGTATATTCCTAAACTCCCCATGAAACAGCCGCATCCCGAAACCCAGAACACTGCAGAGCTTCAACCAAAAAGCTTGGGACACATTCGCAGGCAGCTGACTACTACAGTCCCGTACCAACGTAACACAGTTGAAATAACCTCCTACAACCATAGACCGTGTATTATGCCTCAGAAAATGCAAAACCTCAGTAGAATAGAATGCCTCCCTCTCCTGCCGCCAAGCAGAACTAGAAGGAGCATAAACTTTCATCAA
Source organism: Procambarus clarkii (assembly GCF_040958095.1). Lineage (NCBI taxonomy): Eukaryota > Metazoa > Arthropoda > Malacostraca > Decapoda > Cambaridae > Procambarus > Procambarus clarkii. The sequence goes on from NC_091188.1 coordinate 21,778,941, forward strand.
AGGAATCACCGACCCCAGATAAGAAATTCTCACAAACATAATCTGCCCATCATCATCCATCTCCGTATGCAGCACCGAAATCGAAGCCTGTTTGGAGATTAGAACTACCGTACCCTCTTAACAGCCTGGTGGGGTTCAACAATATTCTACACCTATCAGCTAACCCCTGCAGTATGCCCACATCCCGTACATTATGCTCCTGAATGAAAACCACGTCAACCTTGTGGCACCGAAGCATCTTGTCCAGACCCATCTGTGTCGCCAGAGAACAAAGCCCATTCACATTGAGGGAGGCACAAATTAGATGAGGAGCCATCTGGAAAACTAGAATGAAACACGAGGGAATGGGGAACTGTCAGGAGAAAGCGCCAAGCCATTACGACTATACAGTACTGGGAAGGGATCAGGATAAGGATTTGGGATGGGCCGGTGGGGGAGGAAAGAATGGTACTAACCATCGGTCGGCGGCAGCCCTGACATTCCCAGGACACCCGGGAATATCACCAACGGAACCGGGAATAATAGGCGGAGGGGGGTTCGATGAAGGGGAGTCCCCCCAGGAATAGACCCCTTCTTCAACACCATCCTTAACTCATGCCAAGAATGACCACCAGCACAAGGGTAAACGACTCCCACCTCGGTCGTTGAACAGCAGAAAGCTGCATTTGCAAATTCGTACATAAAACATGTGACGCCCAATAAAGATTGCAACCTCATTAAAAATGCAGCCCGTCCTCCAAAAATGGGGAGGTAAATGTACAGAGCCCCATAGGTGCAATTATGTACAATGTATAACAGTTAAGAATTGTACTTATTTACACGAAGTATTAAATCGTACTGTCAAATATATTTTGAATATTTGAGTTTACCTAAAAAGTTGAATAGAAAACCACGACCTAACCTAACCGTCTTAGTTTGTGAGATAAGAATTTTATTGCATCTTAATTATAACTACTACTTAACCTATAGCTAAATTGATATTACACTTTTATAAAACAAAACTAGAATATTTCAATAAATTGTAAAGTAACTCAGGATATTTTCAAATTTTGTATAAAATCTCTATTGTTTAATAAAAGTGAAAAATAAAATCCTAATATTTAAACCTTGTTTATAGCAACTGAGCTTAAAAATTTCATCTTAAAATTTTAAGTGTCCTAACAGAAAACGAGGAGATTTAAATTGGGGGAGGGGGATGGGTAAATGTAACAGCCCCATAAGTGCAATTATGTACTATGTATAGCAGTCAGGAAATGCACTTATTACACTTAGTATTAAAACGTACTGTCAATTTGGAGGATGGGTTGCAAAAATGTGTACTTAAATCTTAATTTTAAATGCACTGTCTTTGTGAAATTCTCTGTTATGTGTAATAGTGAATATGAGCAGCCTCCTGACCTGCAATAAGACCTAATTGAATTACTAAGATTGGGCTAGATTCAGTATGAATTTTATAAAAAAAAGTTGTTAATAATAATAAGAAATGGTGTTGCACCAGCCACGTGAAAACTTTAATAAACAGTTAGGCTGATAATCGAAAAGGAATAAGTTTCTGCAAAGGCTACCTATGTAGAATTATTAGTTCTCTAAGTTGATTGTAAGGACCAGTTTTTGCCACCCTCAGTGTTCCACCAGTCCAACAATCACCCTCCTTCCCATTGCCAACCAGAAATTCTGTCTCCCTGCTTCTGCTTCTGTAAAAAGTGAGATATCTATGAAATTTATTTTGGAACATAATTATTATATATTTTGTAACGTAAGGATTTAGAGTGAGGAGAGGTATGCGACATGTAATTCCAAGCTGTTAGTTTGCGTCGTGCAGCCAAATCTCAGTCTCAAGGTGAAGTGTTTGTCCTGTTAAATAACAAGTTGGTACGATGAAGTGTTTTGTATGAAATAGAAGTATCATAGTTAAGTATATCTATATATAGTGTTATGTATAATGTTACCTATATATGATTCAATAATGCACAGTGTTTTGAGTTATTTCCAGGACTGCAGTTGGAGACTGGATTTAATTATTTCACTGTGCTTCCTCTCAATTAATTCTGGAATTATACAATAATTATATCAGATTGTGAGTAATTATCCAGTTGTGATTTTCAATGAATGAAATTTTAAAGTATTTATACCCAGTAATTCTGGTTACCGTAAGTTGAGTTCTGATCACTTATGGTAACTTTTTAGAGTGAAACTATTCATTTTTAGGTTTCGTTATTATAGTATTGCGAAGTTACTTTAGGATTCGTTTTATTGCAATTCAGTTTTTATTTGGGTTTAATTTGTATCTTTTATTTAGTTATTTATTATTTTTAGGAGTATATTTATTATTGATTTTTCCAATTTGTAATTATTCAAGACCTTTGTCGTGATCTCTTTCCTTCTCCCTCCTCTCTCAATCACCTCTGTCCATGATCTCTGTTCCTCTCCCTTCGCTCTCCATGACTTCTGTTCCTCTCTCTTCCCTCTCCACTACCTCTGTCCCTCTTCCCTCTTCGTGACCTTTTTCTCTCTCTCCCTCTCCTCCTTTTCCAGACCCAAGTTTCTATTTCCACCCCATGATCTGTGTCGCTCTCTCATCCTTCTTCGTGACCTCTGATTCCCTCTCACTGCAGTTACAATGTACGCTGACTATATACAAACAAGAAAATAATGACGTTCATCATTAAATATTCTGAAAATAATATGTAGTTCCAAGACACAAACTATTCTACACATGTTTACTGGCGCCAGTAGCTTCTTTACACATGTACATAGCTGAGACAAACTTTCCCACACTCGTATGCTGCTGTCACAAGCCAGCATCCTGTGCTTGCTGGTGTCAGAAGATAGCATTCGCGTGTTTGCTAGTGTCACAAGTTAGCATTCGTGTGCTTGCTGCCGTCACAAGCATTCTCCCACACATGACCCACTCTCAGACACCTGGCAACACTCGCGCCCCACATTCTGATGTACTTCATAGTTTCCATTTCCCTCCCCGATCCTTAACGATGCTCGGCCCATGGGACCTTCCCTGCACCATGTGTCAGTCTTAATCTAGACTAATAAAAAGTGAATGAACGCGATATTGCATGTTGCAGAGCTTGCATGCAGCGAGTGACCGCCGGTGTTGCATGACGCCAGTCTTGTTATTCAACATTTTCCCCGTCCCAGCAGTTTATTCAACGATTTCAGGCTTGTTTTCCCACGTTATTCATTAAATGTTACTGATCACTTGAGGGCTTCAGGTCAACTGCAATTTTTTTTAGTGTTTTTACGTGAGAGGTAATATAATGTGTGACCTTTTGACCGGAGAAATAATATATTCGACGATATTCCTAACAGGAAAGTAATATATTCTATTATTTTTGCTTGAAACATAGCATATGTCATTTCTAAGAAAAAGGTAGCATATTATATGTCCTTTTCTGATAGAAGTAGCATATAAAGTATCTCTTTTTACTAGATATAAGTAATATATATGTCCTTATTACGAGGGAACAAATATATATAATGTGTTCTCTTTGCGAGAGAGCTTTCTCAGTACAGCATCTATATATAGAAAAATGTGAATGTTCGTTTTGTTCAAAATCGCAAATCTCTGAAAATTCTTCACCGATTATTATGAAATTTTGAAACAACGTTCCAATCGAATATGCGGCTGTCTTTATATACCTACTATATAGATGTCAAACCTGTGACAGGTAAAACCATGTCTTTTTTTTTACAATTATGTTTTTCATGTGGGGGGATGGTGGGGAGGACGAGGGAACGAGGGAATTGGGGGATGGAGGACTGGGGGGAGGGGAGGGTTGCTGTGGCTCAGCAACGCACATGTGTTGCTCAGCCAAAGCAACGCATGGCTCCACAGATGCATATAGAAGCAAACTTGGCATCCGACAGCTAAATTTATTTCACAGATGGATCAGCAGACCAGCAGCGACAAGAAATCGGAGCTGCAGTTAAAGCAGGAAACTCGGTAAATAGTTGGAGACTCTCAAATGGGTGTTCGACTTTACAAACAGAGATGCTAGCCATTCAAAAGGCTTTGGAACATGCTTTTGCTGAACACCGACATCATGTTATCATACATACAGATTCGAGAACCGCCATTGAGACCTTGCAACAAGAACACATGTGTGATAACATTCATCTGATCACAAATGTCATATCAGTAATGCAAACACTCAAACGACAAGGCCGACGGGTACTTATCAACTGGGTGCCAAGTCATGTGGGAATAATAGGAAATGACATTTGCAGACGAAGCTGCAAAACTTGCAACTAAGAGAAGAAATGTAGACATTTACATATCACAAAGTCTGTCACAGATTAAGAAAGTAATTAGAAACAGAGCAATGCAAAAGATGTACAGTGACCACAACACAGCAGTTGCAACATCAGGATCTGAAGGTTGGTACAAGAATTCAACCAACTACGAACCACTTAGTTTGATAAAAGGGAGCAGTAGAGCCAACCCGTTCTCGCAAATTCGTAAAGTCAATATTGACTTATTAACTACGTGCATAGGTGATATACTAAACATAATAGATACCCTTAAAAAGATTCATAGAAAACACCGACCTTACCTAACCTTGTTAGTATCTTAAGATAAGCATCTTATTGCTTCGTAATTACAATTATTACTTAACCTATACCTATTATAGGCTAGGTAATAATTGTAATTACGAAGCAATAAGATGCTTATCTTAAGATACTAACAAGGTTAGGTAAGGTCGGTGTTTTCTATGAATCTTTTTAAGGGTATCTATTATGTTAAGTATGTCACCTATGCACATATTTAATAAGTCAATATTGACTTATTAAATTTGCGAGAACGGGTTGGTAGAGCAACAGAAGTACACTTACATCGCATCAGGCTTGAATACCCATGTGCATGGGAAATAGGCTTACAGGTTCCAGAAGATGAGAGGATATGTCAGCACTGTGGAGAAATGCCCGACAGACCACTGGAAGATTATCTAACACAGTGCACAGTTACAAACCCATTAAGATTTCAACTTGGTTTCAACAGAGCAGAAGTTGTTAAACACATATGGCAAAATCTTATTGAAGCGACCATACGAGTCATAAATACTCATACTCCGCCCAAGTAAAACAGAAACAAGCAACACTTAGTGGGCCAGCCAGAGGCTTAGGGCCCACGCAGGAATATTCCTGAAAAAAACGCATGGCCGGGTACAGCTAGTAGTGTGTGTATTCACCTAGTTGTATTAACCTGCCTGTGCTTGCAGGGGTTGATCTCTGCTCTTTCGGCCCGCCTCTCAACTGTCAATCAACTGTTACTACTTCAATCCTTTTCCACACGCACACACGCGCACACACACACAAACACATAGACACCCGAGCTGAGAGGTATGAGCTACGAGGAGAGACTACGGGAATTAAACCTCACTTCGTTGGAAGACAGAAGAGTTAGGGGGGACATGATCACCACATTCAAGATCCTCAAGGGAATTAACAGGGTTGATAAAGACAGGCTGTTTAACACAAGGGGCACACGCACTAGGGGACACAGGTGGAAACTGTGTGCCCAAATGAGCCACAGAGATATTAGAAAGAACTTTTTTAGTGTCAGAGTGGTTGACAAATGGAATGCATTAGGAAGTGATGTGGTGGAGGCTGACTCCATACACAGTTTCAAGTGCAGATATGATAGAGCCCAATAGGCTCAGGAACCTGTGCATCTGTTGATTGACAATTGAGAGGCGGGACCAAAGAGCCAGAGCTTAACCCCCCGCAAGCACAACTAGGTGAGTACTAGGTGAGTACACACACACACACACACACACACACACACACACACACACACACACACACACACACACACACACACACACACAGAAAGCCGCTCCGTAACGGCTCTCTATTTCCCAAATAGAGAGCCGTTATAGGCTCAGGAACCTGTACACCTGTTGATTGACAGTTGAGAGGCGGGACCAAAGAGCCAGAGCTCAACCCCTCGCAAGCACAACAAGGTGAGTACTAGGTGAGTACACACACACACACACACATACACACACAAAGCCGCTCCGTAACGGCTCTCTATTTTCCAGGTACCTATTTAGTGCTAGGTAACAGTGGCAATCATGGTGAAAGAAACTTTGCTCATTTTTTCTGCCTGGTTCGGGAATCGAACCCGGGCTACATAAATACAAGTTCTGTGCGCTGTCCACTCAGCTACCAGACCCCCTACAGACCCTTCTGTGTTTGTGTGTGTGTGTGTATTATATATATATATATATATATATATATATATATATATATATATATATATATATATATATATATATATATATATATATATATATTATTAAATATGACCGAAAAAGTAAGATTAATAATTCTAACACGAATTTTCTCGATCTTTCGTACATTCCTTTTCACTGTTGGTAATAATTCAAAAATCAATTCTCCAAAATTCATTTTATTTCTAGTCTGACGCGACACTTGAGGGCGTTTCGTAAAACTTATTACATTTTCAAAGACTTTAGTTTACACATACACAACTGAATAGAACTTACACATCTCCGATTTGTTTATATCTGCATTTGAGTGAGGTGGATGGGGTGAGGTGGTATTTAATAGGGTATTAAATTCATCAACACAAGACAGAACACGAAACAATGGGTATTGAATGGAAGTGATTGTAGAAAGCCTATTGGTCCATATTTCTTGATGCTTCTATATTGGAGCGGAGTCTTGAGGTGGGTAGAATATAGTTGTGCATTAATTGGCTGTTGATTGCTGGTGTTGACTTTTTAATGTGTAGTGCCTCGCAAACGTCAAGCCGTCTGCTATCGCTGTATCTATCGATGATTTCTGTGTTGTTTACTAGGATTTCTCTGGCGATGGTTTGGTTGTGGGAAGAGATTATATGTTCCTTAATGAGCCCTGTTGCTTATGCATCGTTAATCGCCTAGAAAGAGATGTTGTTGTCTTGCCTATATACTGGGTTTTTTGGAGCTTACAGTCCCCAAGAGGGCATTTGAAGGCATAGACGACGTTGGTCTCTTTTAAAGCGTTCTGTTTTGTGTCTGGAGAGTTTCTCATAAGTAGGCTGGCCGTTTTTCTGGTTTTATAGTAAATCGTCAGGTGTATCCTGTGATTTTTGTCTGTAGGGATAACGTTTCTATTAACAATATCTTTCAGGACCCTTTCCTCCGTTTTATGAGCTGTGGAAAAGAAGTTCCTGTAAAATAGTCTAATAGGGGGTATAGGTGTTGTGTTAGTTGTCTCTTCAGAGGTTGCATGGCGTTTCACTTTCCTTCTTATGATGTCTTCGACGAAACCATTGGAGAAGCCGTTGTTGACTAGGACCTGCCTTACCCTACAGAGTTCTTCGTCGACTTGCTTCCATTCTGAGCTGTGGCTGAGAGCACGGTCGACATATGCGTTAACAACACTCCTCTTGTACCTGTCTTGGCAGTCGCTGTTGGCATTTAGGCACATTCCTATGTTCGTTTCCTTAGTGTAGACTGCAGTGTGGAAACCTCCGCTCTTTTCCATGACTGTTATATATAGAATGGGCAGCTTCCCATCCTTTTCCGTCTCGTAAGTGAAACGCAGCACGGAACTCTGCTCAAACACCTCCTACATCTCCTGCAGATGTCTGACATCAGGTACCTGTGTAAAAATGTCGTCAACATACCTGCAGTATATGGCCGGTTTCAAGTTCATGTCGACTAAGACTTTTTGCTCGATGGTACCCATGTAGAAGTTTGCAAACAGGACACCTAGGGGAGAACCCATGGCGACCCCATCTACTTGCTTATACATGTGCCCATCCGGGCTCAAGAAGGGTGCCTCTTTAGTACAAGCTTGGAGTAGTTTCCTTAGAATATTTTCTGGTATGTCAAGAGGAGTACAGGCTGGATCACGATACACTCTGTCGGCTATCATCCCGATTGTCTCGTCCACAGGTACGTTGGTGAACAGTGATTCTACGTCCAACGAGGCTCTTATCCCTGTGGCCCGTGTGCCCCGCAGTAAGTCAATAAATTCTTTTGGGGACTTCAGGCTGAAGGCACAAGGGACATAAGGAGTCAGCAGGCCGTTGAGTCGCTTCGCAAGTCTGTACGTGGGTGTAGGTATCTGGCTAATGATTGGCCGAAGTGGGTTTCCCGGCTTGTGTGTTTTGACATTTCCATACGCATATCCAGGTTTATATTCCCCAATAATCTTTGGCAGGTGGAGTCCGGATTTCTTGGCGTTCACAGTTTCAATCAGTTTGTTGACCTTTGCTTTCAATTCGGCTGTAGTGTCCTTCGTTGCCCTTTGGAATTTAGTTTGGACAGAGAGTATGAGGTTCATTTTCGCCAGATATTCGTCTTTTTTAAGAATTACATATATTGGCGACATGTCACCTCTCCTGACAACTATCTCCTTGTTCTCACGAAGGCTTTTAGCTGCCGCTTTGAGCTCGGGGGACAGTATGGTGCTTCTGTAATTGCCTCGATTCTTTCCTCCATCCGCAATAAGTTCTGCTTGTAAGGTATCTTTGGTAGTGACCTTCTTTTGTGTCTCGAGGTCGAATATGTCGTCCAACAGAATTTCCAACTCCACTTTCCGGGCCATCTCACTTGGTCTGGACATAACGTGACAGTTTATGCCCAGATTTAGGAGAGTGACTTGGTCCTAAGTGAGGTTAATTCCTGCAAGGTTCAGGAAGCCATCTCTTGGTCGTGGAATTGCCATAGGTCCTCCATATAACGTTGTTAGTTTCTTGATAATTCTTGTTTCAGTGCTGAGGTGATGTCGGTCTGTGAGGATGTCGAGGTGTTGATCAATGCGGGTACGGAGACTTTCGTCGATGTTGCTATTTCTCCATTCGTTCGTAGCAAGAAGTAGTTGCGTTTTGTTGTCTTTGATTTCATTTTCCGCCTTGTATATCTGATCACGAATCAGATCCTGGCGATATTGTATCGTGAAGGCTTGATTCCTTGCTGCTGGGTCGTGCGTTTTAATATTAGTATATTTTGGTAGCAGTCTTTCCTGTAGACATATATTATTAAATATATTAAATATTCTAAGGAAACTACTCCAAGCTTGTACTAAAGAGGCACCCTTCTTGAGCCCGGATGGGCACATGTATAAGCAAGTAAATGGGGTTGCCATGGGTTCTCCCCTAGGTGTCCTGTTTGCAAACTTCTACATGGGTACCATCGAGCAAAAAGTCTTAGTCGACATGAACTTGAAACCGGCCACATACTGCAGGTATGTTGACGACATTTTTACACAGGTACCTGATGTCAGACATCTGCAGGAGCTGAAGGAGGCGTTTGAGCAGAGTTCCGTGCTGCGTTTCACTTACGAGATGGAAAAGGATGGGAAGCTGCCCATTCTATATGTAACAGTCATGGAAAAGAGCGGAGGTTTCCACACTGCAGTCTACACTAAGGAAACGAACATAGGAATGTGCCTAAATGCCAACAGCGACTGCCCAGACAGGTACAAGAGGAGTGTTGTTAACGCATATGTCGACCGTGCTCTCAGCCACAGCTCAGAATGTAGGCAAGTCGACGAAGAACTCTGTAGGGTAAGGCAGGTCCTAGTCAACAACGGCTTCTCCAATGGTTTCGTCGAAGACATCATAAGAAGGAAAGTGAAACGCCATGCAACCTCTGAAGAGACAACTAACACAACACCTATACCCCTTATTAGACTATTTTACAGGAACTTCTTTTCCACAGCTCATAAAACGGAGGAAAGGGTCCTGAAAGATATTGTTAATAGAAACGTTATCCTTACAGACAAAAATCAGAGGATACAACTGACGATTTACTATAAAACCAGAAAAACGGCCAGCCTACTCATGAGAAACTCTCCAGACACAAAGCAGAACGCTTTAAAAGAGACAAACGTCGTCTATGCCTTTAAATGTCCTCTTGGGGACTGTAAGCTCCAAAAAACCCAGTATATAGGCAAGACAACATCATCTCTTTCTAGGCGTTTAACGATGCATAAGCAACAGGGCTCCATTAAGGAACACATAATCTCTTCCCACAACCAAACCATCGCCAGAGAAATCCTAGTAAACAACACAGAAATCATCGATAGATACAGCGATAGCAGACGGCTTGACGTTTGCGAGGCACTACACATTAAAAAGTCAACACCAGCAATCAACAGCCAATTAATGCACAACTATATTCTACCCACCTCAAGACTCCGCTCCAATATAGAAGCATCAAGAAATATGGACCAATAGGCTTTCTACAATCACTTCCATTCAATACCCATTGTTTCGTGTTCTGTCTTGTGTTGATGAATTTAATACCCTATTAAATACCACCTCACCCCATCCACCTCACTGAAATGTAGATATAAACAAATCGGAGATGTGTAAGTTCTATTCAGTTGTGTATGTGTAAACTAAAGTCTTTGAAAATGTAATAATTTTTACGAAACGCGCTTAAGTGTCACGTCAGACTAGAAATAAAAATGAATTTCGGAGAATTGATTTTTGAATTATCACCAACAGTGAAAAGGAATGTACGAGAGATCAAGAAAATTCGTGTCAGAATTATTAATCTTACTTTTTCGGTCATATTTAATAATATATGTCTACAGGAAAGACTGCTACCAAAATATACTAATATATATATATATATATATTAGTATATTTTGGTAGCAGTCTTTCCTGTAGACATATTTTATTAAATATGACCGAAAAAGTAAGATTAATAATTCTAACACGAATTTTCTCAATCTTTCGTACATTATGCTTCACTGTTGGAGGTAAATCAAAAATCACTTCTCCAAAATTCATTTTTATTTCTAGTCTGACGCGACACGGGCGCGTTTCGTAAAACTTATTACATTTTCAAAGACTTCACAAATACACAACTGATTAGAACTTGCATTTCCCTGATTTTATATCTACTTTTGAGTGAGGTGGGAAGGGTGATGTGGCATTACATTTGAGTGAGGTGGGAAGGATGATGTGGCATTAGAGGATATTAATAGGGTATTAAAAGTATCAACACAAGACAGAACACGAAACAATGGATATTGAATAGAAGTGTTTGTAGAAAGCCTATTGGTCCATATTTCTTGATGCTTCTATATTGGAGCGGAGTCTTGAGGTGGGTAGAATATAGTTGTGCAATAATTGGCTGTTGATTGCTGGTGTTGACTTCTTGATGTGTAGTGCCTCGCAAACGTCAAGCCGCCTGCTATCGCTGTATCTATCGATGATTTCTGTGTTGTTTACTAGGATTTCTCTGGCGATGGTTTGGTTATGGGAAGAGATTATATGTTCCTTAATGGAGCCCTGTTGTTTATGCATCGTTAAACGCCTAGAAAGAGATGTTGTTGTCTTGCCTATATACTGGGTTTTTTGGAGCTTACAGTCCCCAAGTGGGCATTTGAAGGCATAGACGACGTTAGTCTCTTTTAAAGCGTTCTGTTTCGTGTCTGGAGAGTTTCTCATGAGTAGGCTGGCCGTTTTTCTGGTTTTATAGTAAATCGTCAGTTGTATCCTCTGATTTTTGTCTGTAGGGATAACGTTTCTATTAACAATATCTTTCAGGACCCTTTCCTCTGTTTTATGAGCTGTGGAAAAGAAGTTCCTGTAAAATAGTCTAATAGGGGGTATAGGGGGTAACTAACACAACACCTATACCCCCTATTAGACTATTTTACAGGAACTTCTTTTCCACAGCTCATAAAACAGAGGAAAGGGTCCTGAAAGATATTGTTAATAGAAACGTTATCCCTACAGACAAAAATCAGAGGATACAACTGACGATTTACTATAAAACCAGAAAAACGGCCAGCCTACTCATGAGAAACTCTCCAGACACGAAACAGAACGCTTTAAAAGAGACTAACGTCGTCTATGCCTTCAAATGCCCACTTGGGGACTGTAAGCTCCAAAAAACCCAGTATATAGGCAAGACAACAACATCTCTTTCTAGGCGTTTAACGATGCATAAACAACAGGGCTCCATTAAGGAACATATAATCTCTTCCCATAACCAAACCATCGCCAGAGAAATCCTAGTAAACAACACAGAAATCATCGATAGATACAGCGATAGCAGGCGGCTTGACGTTTGCGAGGCACTACACATCAAGAAGTCAACACCAGCAATCAACAGCCAATTATTGCACAACTATATTCTACCCACCTCAAGACTCCGCTCCAATATAGAAGCATCAAGAAATATGGACCAATAGGCTTTCTACAAACACTTCTATTCAATATCCATTGTTTCGTGTTCTGTCTTGTGTTGATACTTTTAATACCCTATTAATATCCTCTAATGCCACATCATCCTTCCCACCTCACTCAAATGTAATGCCACATCACCCTTCCCACCTCACTCAAAAGTAGATATAAAATCAGGGAAATGCAAGTTCTAATCAGTTGTGTATTTGTGAAGTCTTTGAAAATGTAATAAGTTTTACGAAACGCGCCCGTGTCGCGTCAGACTAGAAATAAAAATGAATTTTGGAGAAGTGATTTTTGATTTACCTCCAACAGTGAAGCATAATGTACGAAAGATTGAGAAAATTCGTGTTAGAATTATTAATCTTACTTTTTCGGTCATATTTAATAAAATATATATATATATATATATATATATATATATATATATATATATATATATATATATATATATATATTTATTTATTTATATGCGAACAAGCCTGAATGGTTCCCAGGCATATATGCAACTGAAAACTCACACCCCAGAAGTGACTCGAACCCATACTGCCAGGTGCACAGGACCCCATAACCACTCGACCATCACGACCGGACAAAAGATGATGGTAGCAGAGGCTAATTCCCCATCATCCTGCTGGCACTCTGATGGTAATCTTGAGCATGGTATTTTATCAAATCAGCTCATTCTTTGAGGTGGTCGAGGGTCGAGTGGTTAAGGGGTCCTGTACACCAGTTGCTGAGTGCTCCTGGCAGTATGGGATCGAGCCACTTCTGGAGTGTGGTGTTTTCAGTTGAATATATGCCTGGGGACCATTCAGGCTTGTTTGAATATTATATATATATATATATATATATATATATATATATATATATATATATATATATATATATATATATATATATAATATATATTGTGACGATAATCTCCTTCAAGAGAGATTAAGCCTGATCTTCCCTCCAAACTACGTCCCAGAAACACCTAATATAGAAGATATATCCAACAAGTACAACAACAAGTTTTGCCAGGGAGCA
>NC_091188.1:21794647-21842147 GCF_040958095.1 Procambarus clarkii
TCTTGTACATACCAGATGCGTTGCTTCTGGGAGTATGGGTTCGAGTCACTTCTGGGGTGTGAGTTTTCAGTTGCATATGTCCTGGGGACCATTCAGGCTTGTTCGCATTTGTGTTCCTCACGTGTTGCCCCAAAGAATGAGGTGATTTGGTAAAATGCTATGCCCAAGATAACTATCCGAGTGCCGGCGGTGGGGTGGTTCAAATAGCCTCGGCTATCACCTCATTATGTCCGGTCGTGATGGTCAAGTGGATTAAGGCGTCTTGTACATACCAGATGCGTTGCTTCTGGGAGTATGGGTTCGAGTCACTTCTGGGGTGTGAGTTTTCAGTTGCATATGTCCTGGGGACCATTCAGGCTTGTTCGCATTTGTGTTCCTCACGTGTTGCCCCAAAGAATGAGGTGATTTGGTAAAATGCTATGCCCAAGATAACTATCCGAGTGCCGGCGGTGGGGTGGTTCAAATAGCCTCGGCTATCACCTCATTATGTCCGGTCGTGATGGTCAAGTGGATTAAGGCGTCTTGTACATACCAGATGCGTTGCTTCTGGGAGTATGGGTTCGAGTCACTTCTGGGGTGTGAGTTTTCAGTTGCATATGTCCTGGGGACCATTCAGGCTTGTTCGCATTTGTGTTCCTCACGTGTTGCCCCAAAGAATGAGGTGATTTGGTAAAATGCTATGCCCAAGATAACTATCCGAGTGCCGGCGGTGGGGTGGTTCAAATAGCCTCGGCTATCACCTCATTATGTCCGGTCGTGATGGTCAAGTGGATTAAGGCGTCTTGTACATACCAGATGCGTTGCTTCTGGGAGTATGGGTTCGAGTCACTTCTGGGGTGTGAGTTTTCAGTTGCATATGTCCTGGGGACCATTCAGGCTTGTTCGCATATATATATATATATATATATATATATATATATATATATATATATATATATATATATATATATATATATATATATATAATCTTACCTAATTGTGCTTGTGGGGGTTGAGCTGTGGCTCTTTGGTCCCGCCTCTCAACTGTCAATCAACAGGTGTACAGGTTCCTGAGCGTACTGGGCACTATCATATCTACACATGAAGCTGTGTATGGAGTCAGCCTCCACCACATCACTTCCTAATTCATTCCATTTGCCTACAACTCTGACACTGAAAAAAATTCTAACATCTCTATGGCTCATTTGGGCACTCAATTTCCACCTGTGTTCCCTAGTGCGTCTGCCTCTTATGGTAAATAGTTTGAATTTATCTACCCTATCAATTCCTCTGAGAATCTTGTATGTGATGATCATGTCCCCTCTAACTCTTCTGTCTCCCAGTGACGTGAGGTTTAATTCCCGTCGTCTCTCCTTGTAGCTCATACCCCCTCATTTCGGGTACTAGTCTGGTGGCAAACCTCTGAACCTTTTCAGTTTAGTCGTATGCTTGGCTAGATATGGACTCTATGCTGGAGCCACATACTCCAGGATTGGTCTGACATGTGGTATACAAAGTTCTGAAAGATTCCTTATACAAGTTTCTAAAGGCCGTTCTTATGTTATGCAACCTGGCATATGCTACTGATGTCATCCTCTTGATATGAGCTTCAGGGGACAGGTCTGGCGTGATATCAACCCCAGGTCTTCTCTTTCTCTCTCTGAATCTTTAAGTATTTCATCTCCCAAATGATACCTTGTATCTGGTCTTCCTGCTCCCTACACCTATCTGCATTACATTGCATTTGCTTGGGTTAAACTCTAACAACCATTTGTTCGACCATTCCTGCAGCTTGTCCAGGTCTTTTTGAAGCCTCAAGCTGTCCTCGTCTGTCCTAATCCTTTTCATAATTTTGGTGTCGTCAGCAAACATTGAGAAGAATGAGTATATACCCTCTGGGAGATCATTTACGTATATCAAACAGGATAGGTCCGAGTACAGAGCCCTGTGAGACTCCACTGGTAACTTCACACCAATCTGAGGTCTCACCCCTCACTGAAACTCTCTGTTTCCTATTACTTAGGAAGCCATTCCTAAGCAATAGAATGGAGCCATTCCCTTATCCATTGGAGCGTCCTTCCAGTTTCTCCAACTTATGCATCAGCATTTTATGGGGTACTGTGTCAATGACTTTCTGATAGTCCAAAATAATGCAGTCCGCCCATCCTTCTCTTTCTTGCTTAATCTTTGTCACCTGATCGTAGAATTCTATTAAGCCTGTAAGGCAAGATTTACCTTCCCTGAACTCATGTTGATGGGTTGTCAGGCAACCTATCCTCTTAATAAAAAAGAACGTCTCTTTTGGCAGTTTGCCCGTATGGCCGAATTTGGACGCAATATGAAAATAAAAAAATGAAAATAAATTTTGGATTTTTTTTCAACAACAGTAAGTTAAAGGTCGTCTGATAGGTTAGGTGGGCAGGAAATTCTGATAAAGTTTCAAAACGTTATGAAAAACGTTAATTTAAAGTGTCCTCTTCTAACCTCTCCGCGTAGGCGGGACGACTCAAACAGAAAACGGAACAGAACGTCACTTTTGTGAGTCTATTTCATTTCAAATTACGTCCAAATTTGGCCATAGCGCACATACGAGCCAAAAGTGACGTTATTTTTTAAGAGGACGGGTTGTGTCACGAAGTCCCTTCTCTCCTAATGTGTTACTAGGGCTTTTTCCACGATCTTCTCCATCACCTTGTATGGTATACAAGTTAAGGACACTGGCCTGTAGTTCAGTGCCAGTTGTCTGTCACACTTTTTGTATATTGAGATTACATTAGCCGACTTCCATATTTCTGGTAGATTTCCCGTTTCCATTTACCTACAATACACTATGGAGAGTGGCAAGCAAAGCACTCCTGTACACTCTTTCAATACCCATGGTGAGATTCCGTCTGGACCAACAGCCTCTCTCATGTCCACATCCATCAGGTGCCTCTTGACCTCATCTCTTGTAATTTCAAACCCTTCCAAGGCCGTCTGGTTTACTGCCACCTCTCCTCTCCTAGCGCAATGACCTCTCCTTGTTCTATTGTTAAGACCTCCTGGAACGTCTTTTTGAGTTCTTTACACACCTCTTTGTCATTTTCTGTGTACCTGTCCTCACCTGTTCTAAGTTTCATCACCTGTTTCCTTACACGCTTGTTTTCCTCTTGATGTGACCCTGTAGTAGCTTTGGTTCAGTCTTGGCTTTATTAGCTACTTCACTTTCATACTTTTTCTCAGCTTCTCAGTCTCACACTAATATACTCATTTCTGTTTCTCGGGTGTGTCTCTCTACTGTCTAGTGTTCTGTTATTCCGGAAGTTCCTCCACACCCTTTTGTTCAGTTCCTTTGCTTTCATACATGCCCTATTAAACCATGGATTCTTCTTTTGCTTCTCGTTTTTTTCCAGTCGGGTCTGGATAAACCTGTTTCCTGCCACCTGACACTTTTGGGTGACATATTCCATCATGTCTTGTACTGACTTAGTTGTGAGTTCTGTGTCCCATGGTATTTCCCCTAGGAATTTTCTCATCTCCTAATAATTTCCCTTTCGGTATACCAGCCTTTTGTTTCCCAGTTCTTTTTTGGGGGGTGAAAACTCCTAGCTCTACCAGGTACTCAAAGATCAATATACTGTGGTCTCTCATTCCCAAGGGGGCATCCAACTTATCTTTCCTTATATCTGAACTCATTTAGGGTAAATATCAGATCAAGCAAAGCTGGCTCCTCCCCTCTCATTCTTGTCGGTCCCTTGATGTACTGGCTTAGAAAGTTTCTTATTGCTACGTCCAGCAGCTTAGCTCTCCATGTGTCCTGTCCTCCATGTGGGTTTCTGTTTTCCCAATCTATCTTCTCTTGGTTGAAGTCTCTCATGATTAGTAGTCTGGATCCGTTATAGCTAGCTACAGAAGCTGTTCTATTATACTGATGGTGGCCATATTGTTTCTATTATATCCCTGTCTGGGTCTTCTGTCTTTTGGTGGTGGTTTATATATGACTACTACAGTAATTTGTTATCCTCCAATTGCTATTGTACCTGTTATGTAGTCACTGAAATCTTCATAGCCTTGAACAACCCTCTCTTCAAAACTCCAGCCTTTTCTTATCAGCAAAGCTACACCCCCTCCTCCTCTTCCTTATTTATCATTCCTCACTACATAGTTGTCCTGTGGAAACACTACATTTGTTATGGTTTTTCGTTAGCTTTGTTTCTGTGAGTGCTATTATGTCTGGGTTTTCTTCTAGTGCCCATTCTCCTAGTTCACTTGTTTTATTTGTAATCCCATCTATGTTAGTGTATATTGCCTTGAAGCTCACTTTCTTCTGTTTATTCTCTTGTCTCCTTCTTGGTGAGCGTTCTGCTGATGGAGGAAGCTGTTCAATAGGTGTGAAGATCTGTGAGGTGGTTAACAGGGACTCAGTGGATTCTGAGGTGGAGAGTGGGGGTTCAAGGGAAGGGGGACAGGTAGGGTATGGGGTAAGGAAGTAGGGGGGGCGGGGACATGGAGGACACAGGGTGAGGAGGGATAAGGAGGGTATGGGATGAAGGGGAGGGGGGAATGGGAGGGAAAGGGGGAGGGGGACATGGTGGGAATGGGGTAAGGGTGACAGGGTCGGAATGGAGTTGGGGGGGGAGGGAGGGTTGAGTGAAGCATTTGAGTGTGGCCAGGTAGGGTGCGGGGGTAGGGAGGGTTTCTATGCAGAGGAGGGTGGCGGTGTTGCCCTCCCCTCTGGTGTTGCTGGGATGTTGGTTGTGGGTTCCCCTCTTGTGTCTGGGACTGTTGTGTTGGGGGCTGCAATTTCCTAGTTTACTCCTCTCTCCCTGGCCTCTGCTGCCCTGGCTTTCTCCTCCTTCGTCCTGTCCCTCTGGAGGAATACATTTTTGTAATCCTCCACATATTGCAGATGACTCTTCCTTTCTAGAATAACCTACTTCGTGGTCTCGTTTGCAAACACTATCTTCACCAGGCGGTCTCTGTCCTTGTTGTAACTCGCCCAACCTGAAAACCTCAATGTTTTGTTCAGCCCCTTCCATCTGTAACCCCTTTAGTATCCAATTTACTACCTGTCTGTCTGTCCTTGCTATTCCATTGTGGCCTATTGGATCCTTCCTGTTATTTGATGCCTACAGCTATCACTGATCTTTTTCTTTCCAGCAGCTGACTGGTGCACCTTGCTGCTTCCTGTGAGGTAGCTACTTACCTGGCTACCTCCCTCCTTGTGGCCATTGCTTCTGTACTCTTTTTCAGTATTTCTGCAATATGTTTCAGGTACAGAGGCATTTCCTTCCAATGGGACAATTCCATCATCCCTTTAGAGGATTATCTGATGCATTAGTGTCATTTTTCTCTGTGAAGGATTTGATCTCCTCCTTTGCTGCTGTCAGCTTGCTTTGCAGGTTGCTAATTGTATTCTTCACTTCATGCATCTTCTTCCTGAATTTCTCCCAAACTTGGGCTAACAATTCTTTCATTTGGCCACTTTGGCTATTCCCTGTGTCTCTGGTTTGTCCTCCTGCTATCTTAGTCCCTTTCCCTGATATGTTTTGATAGGGTTAGCCAGGGGGGGGGGATACAGAGAGGAAGGGAGATAAAGAGCGAATAAGAGAGAGTAAGAGAGAGTAAGAGAGAGTAAGAGAGTAAGAGAGAGAGAGAGAGAGAGAGAGAGAGAGAGAGAGAGAGAGAGAGAGAGAGAGAGAGAGAGAGGGAGGAAGAGCGACAGAGAGAGAGAGAGAGAGAGAGAGAGAGAGAGAGAGAGAGAGAGAGAGAGAGAGAGAGAGAGAGAGAGAGAGAGAGAGAGAAAGAGAGAGAGAGAGAGAGAGAGAGAGAGAGAGAGAGAGAGAGAGAGAGAGAGAGAGAGAGAGAGAGAGAGAGGAGAGGATGGGGTTAGGGAGGAAGGAGATTGTATGTTACTCAATCTGTGGTATCCAGTTGACTTCTAGGGGGGGGGGGAGGTCTGGTGGTCGCTAGCCCTTCACTTGTCACAGATGTGTGACAAGTTTCTTACCTTGACTGTGTGTGTGTAGGGATTAACAGTGCAGTATTCAGTTCCCAACTGAGGTCACAGTGAAGTTCCTACCTCATTCTCTATCAATCTATCAAGATTACTATTCTATTATTGAATGAAATGCATTATTTGTGATTACTATAAAATATATAAACCTTGCACACTGTTGAAGACTTCAAAAAGAGAGAGAGGGGCACTTACCAATCACCACCTACAAGCACAGTTGTGCTTGGTCCTTGGTGGGTCCTTAGTCCTTGGTGGGTCGTTCGAGGCAGAGACCGTCTGGTCAGGTTTCTCCACGCGGTCGCTTAATTTACACTGTATATGCACTGGTGTTGGCACTGGCTCCAATTTGGTTTCTTCGCTCTATTTAACTATGATACGTGGCACCCTGCTTGCTACACACTGCTAGAGGCCAAATACTATGATCTAGCCGCTATACTCCCTCAATGTCCCGACTATTTGACATTACTCCGCAGACCCCATAAACACATGTGTCTCTCACCGGCGGCGGCCTACTACTGATAGTGTGTGTGTGTGTGTGTGTGTGTGTGTGTGTGTGTGTGTGTGTGTGTGTCTTTGTGTGTGTGTGTGTACTCACCTATTTGTGCTTGCGGGGCTTGAGCTTTGGCTCTTTGATCCCGTCTCGCAACCGTCAATCAACCGGTGTACAGATTCCTAAGCCTACTGGGCTCTGCTATATCTACATTTAAAACTGTGTATGGAGTCAGCCTCCACCACATCAATGCCTAATGCATTCCACCTGTTAACTACTTTGACATTGAAAAAGTTCTTTCTAAGGTCCCTGTGGCTCATTTGGGTACTCAGTTTCCACCTGTGTCCCATTGTTCGCGTACCACCAGTGTTGAATAGTTTATCCTTGTCTACCCTGTCAATTCCCCTGAAGATTTTCTAGATAGTGATCATGTCTCCCTTTACTCTTCTGTCTTCCAGTGTCGAAAGGTGCATTTCCTGCAGCCTTTCCTCGTAACTCATTCCTCTTAGTTCTGGGACTAAGCTAGTGACATACCTATGAACTTTTTCTAGCTTCGTCTTGTGCTTGACAAGGTTCGGGCTCCATGCTGGGGCCGCATATTCCAGGATTGGTTTTACATATGTGGTATACAAGATTCTGAAAGATTCCTTACACAGGTTCCTAAAAGATGTTCTGATGTGAGCCAGCCTCGCATATGCCACAGACGTAATTCTTTTTATGTGGGCTTCAGGAGACAGGTTTGGTGTGATATCAACTAGATCTTTCTCTGTGTCCGTTTCATGAAGTACTTTGTTACGGCCCTCTCGGGACGCAACGGGGTTCTTACTCTGATGTAGTTAGAGGAAGATATATATCCGGCCCCAAGCCAGTAGAGGCTATCAAGGGATGCGATCCGTGACGCAAGTAACTTAAAGGGAGTAGGGAAAGAAAGGTAAGAACTTAATATAATATAATTTTCACCATCACCATTTAAATATATAGAAATAAAACGTACACAAGGGGGAGGGGTATTAACACTTTACAA
Organism: Procambarus clarkii; assembly: GCF_040958095.1. Classification (NCBI taxonomy): domain Eukaryota; kingdom Metazoa; phylum Arthropoda; class Malacostraca; order Decapoda; family Cambaridae; genus Procambarus; species Procambarus clarkii. The sequence goes on from NC_091188.1 coordinate 21,802,136, forward strand.
AGGGGACCAACACTGTAGTCTTCTGCTGGAGACTATGGATCCTTGAAGCTAGATGCTGAGTCCGCGGCGCTTTCTTCGTGGCCTCAAGACGTGTCCTCTGAGAACGCCGAGTCTACCCTGGCCACAGGTCAGCCACAACACAGGTCCACTGGGGGCACCGTCGTGGAGGCCGTCAACCACACGTCCAGCAGGTCTGCTGGCAGGTACAGAGCCACCAAGGCTGGTACGGCCACTCCACGAACGATATAAGGGGTACGCCCTAGACAGGAGTCTCATGTGATATCACCAATCACCCTCCTGTCCTCAATACCCCAGTGGATTATCGTCTCCAACCGTCGGTCCCGGGTAAATCCTTCCACTGCCACTCCACTGGCAGGCTTAACACACCACAGTGTTCTTCCGGGGGGACGACGTCACGACAGCTGCAGCAAACTTCACAGTATGGAGACTGGCTGCCTCGGGTAGACTGACTCCACTTCCATCACAGTGGTCCCAGGTCGGCTCTGTAAGCAGACACGTCATCAATAACAGAGACACTAAAACACCACACTTACTGCCTCAGATACAAACGCCCGACATATCCACTCCATAGATGGCGCTGGCGTCGGAGCACCACCTCACCAGAGGTCAGGAGCGGCGGTGTTGAGCGCTGAACCAGACTAGAAACTGGTCCTCGAGGCCAGTACACGCTGTCCTCACTAGGTGTCGTCGTTCGTTTGGAAGGGGTTTCGGGAGCTGACCCACAGATGGCGTGTTTGTCACTGCTCCAGGCACGGACGCTGGATCCGGGTTCGTAACATACTTCATCTCCTATTCTGTATCCTGTGTCTAGCTTCCTGTTTCTACCGCCTAGTTTCATTATTTTGCATTTACTCGGGTTGAACTTGAGCAACCATTTGTTGGACCATTCATTCAGTCTGTCTTGCTCATCTTGTAGCCTCCTACTGTCATCCTCTGTTCCAAACCTCCTCGTAATTTTTGCATCGTCAGCAAACATTGAGGGAAACGAGTTTATACCGTCTGGGAGATCATTTACATATATCAGAAACAGTATAGGTCCAAGGACTGACCCCTGCGGGACTCCACTTGTGACGTCTCGCCAATCTGAGAACTCACAGGTACTCAGGAACTCACAGGTACTCAGGAACTCACAGGTACTCAGGAACTCACAGGTACTCAGGAACTCACAGGTACTCAGGTAAATCAGGTACTCCCTTATTCATTGGAGTACTTTCCATTTCACTTCAGCCTGCTTCTCCAACTTTTTCACTAGCCTTTTGTGTGATACTGTATCAAAGGCTGTCTGGTAATCCAAAAATATGCAGTCTGCCCACCCCTCTCTTTCTGGTCTGGTCGTAGAATTCAATTAACCCTGTTAGGCAGGACTTACCATCCCTGAACCCATGTTGATGCCGTGTTACAAAGTTCTTTCGCTCCAGATGTTCCACTAGCTTTCTTTGCACAATCTCCTCCATCAGCTTGCATGGTATGCAGGTTAGGGACACCGGCGCCTCCTGTCTATCCCCTTTTTTGTATATCGGAACTACATTAGCTGCTTTACAATTTCTGGCAGTTCCCCTGTTGCCAGTGATTTGTTATACACTATGGAGAGTGGCAGGCACAGTGCTTCTGCTCCTTCCTTTAGTATCCAAGGGGAGATTCCATCTGGGCCTATAACCTTTGTCACATAAGCGAGCTATACACACACACACACACTGCCTTGTGAGTGTGTGTGTGCGCACGCGTGTGAGATATAAGTTTGTGTGTTTTCTGTAAACTATAACATAATTTAATAAAATTAATGTGACGAGAAAAATAGATGGTATCGCATTCTCTCTAGGCAGATGGAATGGCAGTCACATAAAAAACAAAAGCAAAAAAAAAGCAAAAAAAAAAGTTAAAACTGCAATTTATCTTCACGGTGAAGTAACTGTACGATAAAACAGAGGGAAAAAACATTTAAAAATACTTTACTTTAATAGAAAACTGACGTTAAACAAATTACAAAACATAAAATAATATCCAGGCTTGGCTCTAATACAAAGTGTGCAATATATACAAGATGCACAATCAAATTTAAGTTACGTTAATGTGCAAATAAAATATAGTGCTAGAATACTGTGAGCCAGACTGAATAACTCATACCACACCGGGCTATGTGAAAAAGTCTACTCAGTAGAGCACTCAGCAGTAATCTGAATCGTGGTGGGCTAGGTGGCCCTATTTATATGTGACGTCGACCGTCTAGGTGGCGCTGGTTTCTTCTATAGCTATGAACTGGCTCGTAAACTGCTTGTTTCGGCCAATGGAGTGAGCTCCCAGCGACCCAGGTGAGGTGGGGTGATGGGCTGTGGTGTAGGGGGAGACTGGTGGTACTGTCTAGACGTCTGGAAGTAGTAGTAGTTGTGTCTGCAGTTCTTGAATATATATATATACGGGATATGATAGAATAGGTGATGATGGAGCAGGCCGAATCTCTTCCTAGAGATTTTACTGTGACATTAATAAAAAAAAGAATATGGGTGGTAAGATTGGAAAATCAACAAGTACAGATTGACAAACACAGATGTAAACACAGACAAATTCGTCTGTGTTTACATCTGAAGGCCATATACACAAAATATCATCAAAATATCTAAACCATGGAATGATTCCAGGAGTTATTTTTGAAACAAATTTCTTTTCGAAGAATACCATGTACAAGTTTGAAAGCAATGGCGATAAAGGATTCCCCATTGCCATTCCAAACGCCATTGCTTTCAAACTTGTACATGGAATTCTTCGAAAAGAAATTTGTTTAAAAAATAACTCCTGGAATCATTCCATGGTTTAGATATGTTGATGATATTTTGTGTATATGGCCTTCAGATGTAAACACAGACGAATTTGTAGCCAAACTTAATGACCAAGTCACCTCTATAAAATTTACTATGGAGACTGAAATTGATAAATGTTTGCCATTCTTAGATGTACTTATTCATAGGGAAGATTTTTCACTAAAGTTTAATGTCTACAGAAAACCTACGAATAATTTATCTTATGTTCATTATTTTTCAGGGCATAGATACAATGTGAAAAAGTCAATTTTTTCTTCAATGAATCTAAGAGCTCTTCGAGTTGTGAGTCCAGAATTCTTAGACGAAGAGTTTAAGAATATTGATTCGATTGGTCTCAAGCTTTGTTACCCACTGAGTTTTTTGGAAGTTTACCATAGCAAAGCACGTCGTACATATAATAAAATATGCAATGAAAGAATTCGCCCAAAGAATGTGTTATGTTTACCATATTTCTCTGGGTTTGAGAATATTTTCAAGGCTATTAAACTTTTTAATATACATGTATTGTTTAGCTACGAAAATACTGTTGGTAAGCTATTAGTTAGGAACAGCCCTCGTAGTGATAATTGTGTCATTTATAAAATACCTTGTAAAGACTGTAATAAGTTCTATGTTGGACAAACATCTAAAGATTTGAAATGTAGAATTTCGCAACATAAATACTCTGTAAGACACGGCCAATTGTCTAATGCTTTGTTTGTTCATCTGTCAGAAAATGCTCACCAAATTGATTGGGAGATGACTTCTTCAATAACGAATTGTAAAAGCACCTATAACAGAAACATAAATGAATCTGCTTTGTTACAGATCACAAAAGAAACCACTATATATAATATAATATATAAACCACTGCTAATATTCAAATTAATGATCCCCAGAACTATATGCTACTTTGTGCCCCTCATTCTTTGGGGCTCACGTGAGGAACACGTGTGCCCCAAACGGACGCCACGGATTAAGGCATCCTGTATATAACAGTAGTGTTGCTCCTGGCAGTATGGGTTGAGTCACTTCTGGGGTGTGAGTTTTCTGTTGCATATAGTCCTGGGGACCATTCAGGTTTGTTCGCATTTGTGTTCCTCACGTGTGTCCCAAAGAATGAGGTGATTTGATAAAATGCTATGCCCAAGATTACCATCCGAGTGCCGGCGGAGAAGTGGTTCAAATAGCTTCGGCTATTACTTCCTTATGTCCGGTCGTGATGGTCAAGCGGATTAAGGCGTCCTGTATATACCAGTTGTGTTGCTCTTGGCAGTATGGGTTCGAGTCACTTATGGGGTGTGAATTTTCAGTTGCATATAGTCCTGGGGACCATTCAGGCTTGTTTGCATGTGTGTTCCTCACGTGTGCCCCAAAGGATGAGGTGATTTGATAAAATGCTATGCCCAAGATTACCATCCGAGTGCCGGCGGGGAAGTTGTTCAAATAGCTTCGGCTATCACTTCCTTATGTCTGCTCGTGATGGTCAAACGGATTAAGGCATCCAGTACATAGCAGTTGTGTTGCTCCTGGCAGTATGGGTTCGAGTCACTTCTGGGGTGTGAGTTTTCAGTTACATATAGTCCTGGGGGACCATTCAGGCTTGTTCGCATATATTATTATTATTATTATTATATATATATATATATATATATATATATATATATATATATATATATATATATATATATATATATATATTGGTGTATACTGGCAGCAGGTTTTCTTTCAAACATGTTTCATTGAATATGACCGCATATTCTGTATTTATTATTTTCTGGTTTAGGGCTTCTATCCCTCTAACTATTTTCTTAGCATCAGGGCTTAATTGGAATAGGAGTTCTCCAAAACTCATTTTCGTACTTTTAAGGTGAAGAAAAGAAGTGATTTACTATAGAGTGTATTACACTTATTTGTATAATTTGCACGACGTTTCGAACCTCCATGGTTCATTCTCAAGTGAACAGATCTTACAATACTAGTTGATTTTATACCCGCATTAGGTCAGGTGATAATACAATGAAGGTGAAAAACATGGGGGGAAACATAAGGGATAAACATAGGGGCTACAGAAGGCTTATTGGCCCATACGAGGCATCTCCTATCTAAACACAAAGATTAATCCAGTGTAATTGGCCTGTTATGTTGGACATTGTCTTCTGTGTTGGCATCGATATGTTCTTGTCTTGTCCTTACTCTCATGGTGGGTAGAGTAAATAGTTCCGTGATTTGGGTGTTCATGGTAGGTCGCTCTATTCTTATGTGAATTGCCTCAAGAATTTGTAATCTTCTTGAATCTTGGGTTTTGTCTATTATGCAAGTATTCTTGTTCAACATTTCTCTTGTTAGAGTAATGTCATGGGCTTGTCTCATGTGATTCCTAGGGGCACCAGATTGAAGATGGCATGAACACCCAAATCACGGAACTATTTACTCTACCCACCATGAGAGTAAGGACAAGACAAGAACATATCGATGCCAACACAGAAGACAATGTCCAACATAACAGGCCAATTACACTGGATTAATCTTTGTGTTTGGATAGGAGATGCCTCGTATGGGCCAATAAGCCTTCTGCAGCCCCTATGTTTATCCCTTATGTATCCCCCCATGTTTTCACCTTCATTGTATTATCACCTGACCTAATGCGGGTATAAAATCAACTAGTATTGTAAGATCTGTTCACTTGAGAATGAACCATGGAGGTTCGAAACGTCGTGCAAATTATACAAATAAGTGTAATACACTCTATAGTAAATCACTTCTTTTCTTCACCTTAAAAGTACGAAAATGAGTTTTGGAGAACTCCTATTTCAATTAAGCCCTGATGCTAAGAAAATAGTTAGAGGGATAGAAGCCCTAAACCAGAAAATAATAAATACAGAATATATATATATATATATACATATATATATATATATATATATATATATATATATATATATATATATATATATATATATATATATATATATATATATATATATATGCAACTGAAAACTCACACCCCAGAAGTGACTCGAACCCATACTCCCAGAAGCAACGCAACTGGTATGTACAAGACGCCTTAATCCACTTGACCATCACGACCGGACATAATGAGGTGATAGCCGAGGCTATTTGAACCACCCCACCGCCGGCACTCGGATAGTTATCTTGGGCATAGCATTTTACCAAATCACCTCATTCTTTGGGGCACACGTGAGGAACACAAATGCGAACAAGCCTGAATGGTCCCCAGGACAATATGCAACTGAAAACTCACACCCCAGAAGTGACTCGAACCCATACTCCCAGAAGCAACGCAACTGGTATGTACAAGACGCCTTAATCCACTTCACCATCACGACCGGACATAATGAGGTGATAGCCGAGGCTATTTGAACCACCCCACCGCCGGCACTCGGATAGTTATCTTGGGCATAGCATTTTACCAAATCACCTCATTCTTTGGGGCACACGTGAGGAACACAAATGCGAACAAGCCTGAATGGTCCCCAGGACAATATGCAACTGAAAACTCACACCCCAGAAGTGACTCGAACCCATACTCCCAGAAGCAACGCAACTGGTATGTACAAGACGCCTTAATCCACTTGACCATCACGACCGGACATAATGAGGTGATAGCCGAGGCTATTTGAACCACCCCACCGCCGGCACTCGGATAGTTATTTTGTGTTCCTCACGTGTGCCCCAAAGAATGAGGTGATTTGGTAAAATGCTATGCCCAAGATAACTATCCGAGTGCCGGCGGTGGGGTGAAGGAAAGCAGAGGAAGCAGTGCAACGGACACCGAGGATGATGCGACGGGAAACGCGAAGGTGGAATTCCCGGTATGCATGGTGACGTCAGGACGGAGCGTCGAGGACGATGCGAGCAGGTCTGGTCATGATGGAGAGGATATGCCAGATGACCTAGGACTTGGTCGTCTGTTCAAGGAGGAGACAGAAGGACAATTGTTAGGTGGAGAGGGTCTGGATAGAGGTATCTTGTTAACTCTCACCAGTCCTCGCGGAGTGGATCGCGCCCGTCTGAGTGAGCTGCCGCGGGAGGAGTTTCCAGAGCTGGTGCCTGAGTCCGAAGGAGATCTTGCAAGACCTGAGTAGCTGACGCACTTCTTTTTAGAGAAAGGAGTGTTCATGAGACAGTGGAGACCAGTGCGAATGGAGGCAGATGATGTAGCATTGAGAGTGAGGCAACAATTGGTAGTGCCGGCGAGATGTAGGGTTGCAGTATGTGAACTTGCACACATTGTGGATCCCGCAGGTCATTTAAGGGGGGTCAAAGACGCTGAACCGGATCAGGAAGCATTTCCATTGGCCGGGAACGGACGCCGATGTGAGAAGACGCTGTAAGACTTGTTTTCCGTGTCAAAGGGCATGGAAAAACGCTATACCAAAGGCCCCTCTAGTACCTGTTCCTGCTTTCGGACAGGCGTTCGAGCACCTACTTATCGACGGTTTGGGACCCTTACCCAGGTCGAAGGGGAACAACTATTTACTTACCATCATGTGTGCTTCCACACAGTTTCCAGACACAATCCCAGTGCATAAGCTGACGTCGAGAAGTTTTTTGGGACATCTTCAGCGATTCATTTCTTGGGTAGGAGTGCCAAAAGAGATCCAGTCAGACTGTGGGAGTATGTTCCAATCGAAATTATTTCGGCAGACTATCGCAAGCTGGGGAATAACCCAAATACAATCTTCGCCCTACAGACCTCAGTCGTAGAGGGCAATTGAAAGGTTCCACTCAACCTTGAAAACAATGTATACTGAGCTGAGAAGGGGACGGAATAGGTCGAAGCTGTGTTTCCATCCTTCTTTGCAATAAGATATGCTGTGGTGGAATCCCTAAGATTCTCGCCATTTCAACTAGGGCAGTGGTCTTCAACTTATTTTAATGTCGTCCACCCCTAGTGGGGATTAAGTAGAAGCTGTCCACCCCACAACCCAAAAAAGTCTCATTAAAAATCTCATGTTTTTAATATTTAAAATCTATGTTTCATATCTCATTTATGACTATGTAAACAGAAGAAAAAAGTTTCTCTTATTTTTTATTAACTTTTACATATGCGTCCATATATTTACACACCTCATCTCAAACTAAGAGGCTCAAAATACACAAGATAACATTAAGCATGCCATTTAGACGCATTTTCCTTCATTAAAGTACAATTGTAGACAATGTTTGCTGTATTTGGTACGGTATCAATAAATAAAACAAAGTTAACCTTAAAAAAAATCAGTGGCTTGGCTGCTGTTGCACTTTGTCTGCTGTTAGGTTGAATCGAGGTGTCAGACGATTTTCAAGTGCAACTCGCATGAGAGGATCCAAGTTCAGGAAGGCATTCCTTTTCTTTGTCTTCAACAAAGCTTAACTAGAGAACCCTTGCTCACACAAATATGATGTTGGAATCTGCACAAATATGGCTATTGCCTGCTCAGCTAGATCCTTGTACTCTGGAATATCAAGCAGGATAACCCAGAAATCCATGGGATGGCTAAATGTCTCGAAAACTGCCTTTTGTGAATAATCCGCTCGAAGCTCCTAAAGAACATTACAACGATCAGTTCCTTCATCTGTGAAGGGATTAAGCATCCACATGTTGGAGGTCAGCTGGTCATTCTCACTGTCTGGGAAATAGAAGTCAAGGTTTTCTTGCATTAAAGTCAGGTGTCTGATAACTGTGACATATGTACCTCCAGTGTCTGCTCTGTTGTCTGCATACGATGTTCCCAGCCACATTCTCTCATAAATGAGTCAAATAGTTCAAAATCAGAAAAGCACCTCTTTCTACATTGCTTTTCCATTTTTTCACCTTCAGTTTAAATGCATTTATTTTCCTTATACATGTAAAAATATCCCCACTTCTACCTTGCTGACTGATGTTTAGCTTGTTCAGATGATTGAAGATTGAAGCCATGTAAGACAATTTTGCCAGCCAGAGCACATCCTGACATTTAACTGCCATGGGGTTTGCTTCCTCAGTAAAGAAAACACAGAGCTGCTCTCTCAATGCAAACACACACACAAACTCGTTATCATAGCGAGAGCGGATAACGATAGATCACGACTGTTAATAGTCGGCGACTTCAACTTGAAATCCATAGACTGGGAAGCATATGAAGCTAAAACAAAAGATTTTTGGACCTGTAAATTTGTAGACCTCGTCCTGGAAACATTCTTGTATCAACATGTTAAACAAGCTACGAGGATGAGGGAAGGGGACGTTCCCTCCATACTAGATTAGATATTTACCAGGAAGGAGGAAGAAATATTTGACATTCAGTACCTTCCTCACTTGGGTAAAAGTGATCATGTCTTTTTGGGAATAAAGTATGCAATGCGTTTTAATCTGGAAGGAGATAAGAAGGTTGATACAATTGAAAAACCTGACTTTAGGAGAAGACATTCTGGTAACCTTAGAAATTTTTTAATGAGTATAATTGGACAGACTTGTTGCTAGGCATGGAAGTGAATGAGATGTATGTCAAGTTTTGTGACATATATGATAAAGGCACAAAAAAAATTTATACCACAACAGAGATGCAGAACTAGGAAACAGGATTGGTTCAACAGAAATTGCGAGAAGGCCAGAAACCAAAAGACACAAAAATGGAATCAATACAGGAAAAGGCCAAACTCCCAAACATACCAGTGATACAAAGATGCGAGACACAACTACACGGCAGTGAGGAGAGAGGCAGAAAGAAATTTTGAAAAAGGGATTGCAGACAAATGTAAAACAGAACAAATTGTAGGTAAAGGATAATATTCAGAGGTTGAAAATGGGAAATAGATTCACGGAAAAGGAAAAGGAAATGTGTGAAACATTAAACGAAAAGTTCCAAAGTGTGTTTGTACAAAATGAAATCTTCAGGGAACCAGATGAAATAAGAATTCCAGAGAACAACATAGAGCACATAGAGGTGTCTAGAGACGAAGTGGAACAAATGCTCAAGGAGCTAAATAAGAACAAAGCAGTTGGTCCAGATGGAGTTTCACCATGGGTTCTGAGAGAATGTGCACCTGAGCTCAGCATTCCACTTCAACTGATTTTTCAGGCATCCCTGTTTACAAGGAGTTGTAGCTGATGTGTGGAAAAAGGCTAACATAGTTCCAATCTACAAAAGTGGAAGCGGGGAAGACCCCCTTAATTATAGACCTGTATCATTGACAAGTGTAATAGTCAAAATATTGGAAAAAAATAATTAAAACTAAATGGGTAGAACACCTGGAGAGAAATGATATAATATCAGACAGACAGTATGATTTTCGATCTGGAAGATCCTGTGTATCGAATTTACTCAGTTTCTATGATCGAGCAAAAGAGATATTACAGGAAAGAGATGGTTGGGTTGACTGCATCTATCTGGACCTAAAAAAAAGGCTTTCGACAGAGTTCCCCATACAAGGTTGTTCTGGAAACTGGAAAATATTGGAGGGGTGACAGGTAAGCTTCTAACATGGATGAAAAATTTTCTGACAGAAAAATGAGGGCAGTGATCAGAGGCAATGTATCGGACTGGAGAAATGTCACAAGTGGAGTACCACAGGGTTCAGTTTTTGCACCAGTGATGTTTATTGTCTACATAAATGATCTACCAGTTGGTATACAGAATTATATGAACATGTTTGCTGATGATGCTAAGATAATAGGAAGGATAAGAAACTTAGATGATTGTCATGCCCTTCAAGATGACCTGGACAAAATAAGTATATGGAGCACCACTTGGCAAATGGAATTTAATGTTAATAAATGCCATGTTATGGAATGTGTAATAGGAGAACATAGACCCCACACAACCTATATATTATGTGAGAAATCTTTAAAGAATTCTGATAAAGAAAGAGATATAGGGGTGGTTCTAGATAGAAAACTATCACCTGAGGACCACATAAAGAATATTGTGCGAGGAGCCTATGCCACGCTTTGTAACTTCAGAATTGCTTTTAAATACATGGATGGCGATATACTAAAGAAATTGTTCACTACTTTTGTTAGGCCAAAGCTCGAATATGCAGCGGTTGTGTGGTGCCCATATCTTAAGAAGCACATCAACAAACTGGAAAATATGCAAAGACATGCTACTAAGTGGCTCCCAGAAATGAAGGGCAAGAGCTACGAGGAGAGGTTAGAGGCATTAACTATGCCAAAACTAGAAGACAGAAGAAAAAGAGGTGATATGATCACTACATACAAAATAGTAACAGGAATTGATAAAATCGATAGGGAAAATTTCCTGAGACCTGGAACTTTAAGAACAAGAGGTCATAGATTTAAACTAGCTGAACACAGATGCCGAAGAAATATAAGAAAATTCCCTTTCGCAAACAGAGTGGTAGACGGTTGGAACAAGTTAGGTGAGAAGGTGGTGGAGGCCAAGACCGTCAGTAGTTTCAAAGCGTTATATGACAAAGAGTGCTGGGAAGACGGGACACCACGAGCATAGCTCTCATCCTGTAACTACACTTAGGTAATTACACTTAGGTAATTGCACGATTAAGAACCTTACCCCGAGATAGACAATGTACTTCAGTATGAAGGAGGAGTTTTGTGAAATTAGCTTCCATATCCTTACACAACTCACTAAACATTCTATGTTTTTTTGCATGTGCACAGATATGATTAACCATTTTGAGAACATCATCAAGTGGAATCTCAAAGTCAGTTTTCTCCTTAGCATTTCTAGTTTCATTCAGTCGCTTTGCCACTAACGGTTCCCTGTGAACCACGCAGTGAATTGTGATACAATTTGGTGAGACCGCTTGTATTTTCTTTACAACGCCATTGATTGCACCGACCTAAGATTTTTTAACATAAGACCTAAGATTGCACCGACCTAAGACATAAGACCTTTTGCACCATCAGTAGTAACACACTTGTATTTTGACCAGTCAATGTCCTCTTCAATAATGAAATCATGAAGTTTCTGACAACTGTTGTGTGCTGTTGTTTCTACGCCCAGTTGGAAGCAGCACAAATAATATTCAATAATGGTTTTCTCTTCTAAGTCTGGAAACCGACAGTAAACAATCGGCTGTTCTTCTCCTCCAATGTGTGGCTTCATCCAGTTGAATGCCAAACGAAGCAGCTAGACGCAATTTTAAAACAAGCTGTTCCTTCAGGTCATCTGCTTACATCACAGACCGACGACTTATTGTAGTATCAGACAACGTTATCTGCTTCACTTTCTTCACTGCATCTTTTCCTTCATGCATAAGGTCGTCTGCTACTTCAAGACACGGCAGTACATTATTTTCAAGTTCAGTGAATGTTTCTTTTTCTGAAGAACGATGTGTGTCATCTTAAGAGAAGCAAGAGTAAATGCCCTCATGTCAGAGGGCTTACCATGACTTTTAAAGGTCGACTGTTGCTTCAAGTATGCTTCCAAAGTTGCCACAAAGAATTGTTGTGATTTGTTTTGGTGTTCAATATGCTTCGTCTTTAAATGCCGTGCCAATTTTGAAGGAACAAAATTTTCATTACTATACGTGGCATAACAAAAGAAGCACTTGGCTGGTGGGAAGGGGTTTGAAGCTTCATGTACTGTCCGGAAGAATCCAAATACAATGTGCTCATCATTCCACCGTTTTCGTCGCTTTTTACGTGATGAAAATGCATCCTTTTTGGAAGTTTTCCTTTCCTCTGTGAAGTCCTGTGATGCAGCTCCATCTTGATTTGAAACATCATCTTTTCTTGTTGCATCAACTGCTGCTCCAACTGCAACTGGTTTTGCAGGCTCAGGATTGCCATCTATCTTTTTGAAGTACTTGTAAATTGACATGGCCTGCAAAAGTTAAGCAATAATGTTGAAATCTGGAAAATAAATAAGGATGAGTTAGCTTTATTTGTTATAATAACGCATATTAATTCAAATATAAAATCTGAAACCAAACTAATGAAAATGGGAACGACACAGAACCGAGACAAAATAACTAATCAGAATTAATGTGAAAATAATACTTGATTTACATATAATTTTGAAATATAATAACAAAACCAATTAGTTCCCCCTAAGACTGTATTAAAGGCAAGTTGTAATAATAATAATAATAATAATAATAATAATAATAATAATAATAATAATAATAAGTATTACTTACACACAGGAGTCACAAGAGGTGCAGGCTCACTGTCCAAAATGAAGTGAACAAGTGCAGTTACACTGCAGCAATAACTGATATACCAGTCACCACTCCCTGAGTCCACAGTTGACATTGTTGCCAATTCAGCAAATTGAGAGCGGGAACTCAACCACGTGATTCGTGACAAACAATAGCGAGACAGTCCCTTGCGTGGTTGTACTATCGGGGTCTTGCGAGTTGGGGAGGTGGCAACCTCGATGTTACTACAAATACTTATTTACCTATTATATGTATTTTAAGAAATATAGGAGAGAGAAAGTGTCACTTAAAAATTATACAGACACGTGCCGGTGAGGATCTCGTCCACCCAGTAGTCCACCCCTATACAGCTGTCCACCCCTCACTTAATCTCGTCCACTATAAGGTGGACTGCCCACCCAGGTTGAATAGCACTGAACTAGGGTATGGTCATGAAGTAAGAGGTCCTTTAGTAATGTTGAAAGAGCAGCTGACGTCAGGTAATACCTTAGTAACAGTGTAGAAGTGCGTGCAGAAGTTCAGGGAACACTTAGAAACGGCAAAGAAGTTGGCGACTGTACACCTGAGGACAGCACAGAAGATGTCAGCCTGGTACGATCGGAATGTTATCCCGAGAGAATTTGAAGTAGGAGCCAAGGTAATGATGCTACTGCGCGGAAGGGATAGAGTGACGGAATCGTGCTTTGGCGGTCCCTATTCGATCGTCAAGAGAATAGGCAAGGTGAATTATGAGATCAGCAAGTCGAATCACCCACGAAAGACACAGGTGTGTCATGTGAACCAACTGAAGACGTACTTCCAGTTAGAGGAGGAAGTCACAGGTAGGAAGATGATGCGGTAACAAGGAGAGGAAAGGTAGTTATGTGCATGAAGTTGAGCCGAGAGTGGTCAGCAGGGGAAGGAAAGTGCGCCTGTGCTCATGGTACTCGTCTCTCCAACACCGAGAGTTTAATGCGCCTCGAGAGGAGATTGCGATATCTGTAAGTGAGACAGCAGGACAACCTAGTGACTCAACTGAGGGAGAACGAGTCACTCTCGTTCTCCCTCAGTTGAGTCTCTCAGGGGGAGGCCTGTCAAGAGTACCAACTGTCAAGAGTCGACTACCAACATTTTTGTAAAGTGAAGTCTTGTGGTTAAGGTACCAGGTAAGCCAAGGTGCATAGTGACTGAAAAACTGGTGTCCCTCATCTCTAACTTGTGTGTCGTTACATAAACAAGCGTTGTTAAACCTTGTCTTCTGGCAACGCTGATCCCTTATTTGATTTGCCCTTTAATATGAAACCTTTAACATGAGTCCAATGAAGTAACGAAGTAGAAATGAACGTCGCTCTTGTGAGCTGGTGATGACCGTTGGTGACAGTGAGAGCTCTTGTGAGCTGGTGATGACCGTTGGTGACAATGAGAGCTCCTATGAGCTGGTGATGACCGTTGGTGACAGTGAGAGCTCTTGTGAGCTGGTGATGACCGTTGGTGACAGTGAGAGCTCTTGTGAGCTGGTGATGACCGTTGGTGACAGTGAGAGCTCTTGTGAGCTGGTGATGACCGTTGGTGACAGTGAGAGCTCTTGTGAGTTGGCATCAATAAAATGGATCACCCAACATTGGTTCTGATTGGTCATAACTGTTTCCCCTGACATTTCAACCAATCACCTGGTGTCACATTTAACCTGCCTTCTCATTGGCTGAAATACTTCAAGTTCCAGTTCCTCTAAAAGGAAAACGAAAATTGAGAGAGACTCGACGTTTTCCAGAAGACTAGTTAAAGAAAAGCTGAACTAAATTTTACGAAATAGGCAGGGGAAGTAGTGGGGATATGATCCTAACATATAATACTCTGGGAATCGACACAATAGATGGGGACTAATCGTGTAGGTGAGGCAGCAGCGCAATGTGTACCGTAAAGTATTGAAGCAAGACAGGCAGAGGAGCCTGGAGGAGTGTGACGAAATACTTCTGTAGTGAGGAGCAGTAAGCAAAAAGGAACTTGAGGGGAAAATAGTATGGGTTTCCTCCATGTAGGAAAGGCGGGGCCAGGAGTTGAAGCCTGCTCCAGCAAATTGTGATAAGTATGTATTGTTAGCTAAGTGCCTAAAGACGTTATGAATATATTTACAATATGTTCACAAGAGCGGCACGGACTGCTAACGAGCTCGCTGTTGAGAGGAAGGGAGAGGGAAATAAAGGAGGGGAGAGGCAGTAAAGTGGAGGTATTGCAGAGCTTGCACACGCACACTGTAACGACAAGGGATAAGGGAAGAGAGAGGGGAAGGAGGAGGAGGAAACGGACGAGGGACCAGAGGAAGAGAGCAATAGAGGAATGACGAGAAGGGGGAAGGCCTAAGAGAGGGAGGGAGGCCTAAGAGAGGGAGGGGGCCTAAGAGAGGGAGGGAGGCCTAAGAGAGGGAGGAGGCCTAAGAGAGGTAGGAGGCCTAAGAGAGGGAGGGGGCCTAAGAGAGGGAGGGAGGGAGGCCTAAGAGAGGGAGGGGGCCTAAGAGAGGGAGGGAGGGAGGCCTAAGAGAGGGAGGAGGCCTAAGAGAGGGAGGGGGCCTAAGAGAGGGAGGGAGGCCTAAGAGAGGGAGGAGGCCTAAGAGAGGGAGGGGGCCTAAGAGAGGGAGGGAGGCCTAAGAGAGGGAGGGAGGCCTAAGAGAGGGAGGGGGCCTAAGAGAGGGAGGGGGCCTAAGAGAGGGAGGGGGGCCTAAGAGAGGGAGGGGGCCTAAGAGAGGGAGGGGGGGCCTAAGGGAGGGAGGGGGGCCTAAGAGAGGGAAGGGAGGCCTAAGAGTGGGAGGGTGCCTAAGGAGGAGGGAGGGGGGCCTAAGAGAGGGAGGGGGGCCTAAGAGAGGGACGGGGGCCTAAGGGAGGGAGGGAGGCCTAAGAGAGGGAAGGGAGGCCTAAGAGAGGGAGGGAGGCCTAAGAGAGCTATGCGGGCCTAAGAGAGGGAGGGAGGATGAGGGGGAAGATGTGAGGAGCCACACCTGAGGACAGGTGGTGGAGCGCACACACAATTAATAATTTACAAGGTAACACTCGCCTCAGCTCATGATGAGTAGTAACACTCGCCTCAGCTCATGATGAGTAGTAACACTCGCCTCAGCTCATGATGAGTAGTAACACTCGCCTCAGATCATGATGAGTAGCAACACTCGCCTCAGGTCATGAGTAGTAACACTCGCCTCAGGTCATGGTGAGTAGTAACACTCGCCTCAGCTCATGAGTAGTAACACTCGCCTCAGCTCATGATGAGTAGTAACACTCGCCTCAGCTCATGATGAGTAGCAACACTCGCCTCAGGTCATGGTGAGTAGTAACACTCGCCTCAGGTCATGGTGAGTAGTAACACTCGCCTCAGCTCATGAGTAGTAACACTCGCCTCAGCTCATGATGAGTAGTAACACTCGCCTCAGCTCATGATGAGTAGCAACACTCGCCTCAGGTCATGGTGAGTAGTAACACTCGCCTCAGGTCATGGTGAGTAGTAACACTCGCCTCAGCTCATGAGTAGTAACACTCGCCTCAGCTCATGATGAGTAGTAACACTCGCCTCAGGTCATGGTGAGTAGTAACACTCGCCTCAGCTCATAGTGAGTAGTAACACTCGCCTCAGATCATGATGAGTAGTAACACTCGCCTCAGATCATGATGAGTAGTAACACTCGCCTCAGATCATGATGAGTAGAAACACTCGCCTCAGGTCATGAGTAGTAACACTCGCCTCAGGTCATGGTGAGTAGTAACACTCGCCTCAGCTCATGAGTAGTAACACTCGCCTCAGCTCATGATGAGTAGTAACACTCGCCTCAGCTCATGATGAGTAGCAACACTCGCCTCAGGTCATGGTGAGTAGTAACACTCGCCTCAGGTCATGGTGAGTAGTAACACTCACCTCAGCTCATGAGTAGTAACACTCGCCTCAGCTCATGATGAGTAGTAACACTCGCCTCAGGTCATGGTGAGTAGTAACACTCGCCTCAGCTCATGAGTAGTAACACTCGCCTCAGCTCATGGTGAGTAGTAACACTCGCCTCAGATCATGATGAGTAGTAACACTCGCCTCAGATCATGATGAGTAGTAACACTCGCCTCAGATCATGATGAGTAGTAACACTCGCCTCAGATCATGATGAGTAGTAACACTCGCCTCAGATCATGATGAGTAGTAACACTCGCCTCAGATCATGATGAGTAGGGATTTTCGTCACAACTCTTTTTTTCTCCAACGCATCGTTACCTACCACTCACTCCATTGCTCTCTTATTGTATTACTCTCTCATTCCTTCTTTCTCACCCCTCCCTCCTTCCTTCCTAATACCTTTCCTCTTCTTTCCCTCCTTCCATTTGTTCCTATTTTGGTCCCTCCTTGCTTTGATCCATCTCCTTCCACCATCCTTCACTCTCTCCCGAATTTAGTGGCTCCCTTCTTCCCCACTTTCCTCCCTCCCCTCGTTCTTCCTATCTTCCTCCCTTTCCCCTCCCCTATCCTTCCTCCCCTCCCTCCTTTATTCACCCTATCTCCTACCACCTTAGTTTTTTGTTCTTTGATTTATGTTTAAAGCAAGGCTACAGTTCTGTAAGAATATCACTGATGTTCAGTGAAACTACACTGAAAACAGTTACCATACATCAGCTCATCTGAAGCCTTCCTCTAGAAACGCATTTATTTGATGATGATATTATTTGGATCTATTAGGAATAAACTAGCTTTAAATATTAATTGTTGTATAGGGAACAGGTGAGGTTAAGAGCCTGCTGTGTACCAGACCGTCATGGGGTCGGCTGACAATTTCACTGGTATTAAAGTCTGGGCGAACAAGTTCCAGATGCGAGTCAGCCAAGGAATGAATGATCGCTGATGGAGTGATGTTCTTGATTAAGGTATTGCTAGCATGATGTTGTTGATGGCTGAGCGCCTTGTGTCACAGATGCATGGTCATGGCAGTCCTTGAAATTGGGCCAAGTGGAGATCCTTGAGAATATTGGCCTTGTGTATATCAGTAAGTCCACCAATATCTCATCGGTGATGAAGGTTCCGAGGTACTGACCAGGCGAACCAGAATGGGTCAGGACTAGAGAAACCCATTTCTGCAGTGTTCTTCATCTTGTCTAACATTCTGATGAATGATGGGCGGGTCAGGAAGCCCGGGAGAGTGGTGCATGTTCAAGATGGGAGTGAACTTATGCTTCATATAAAGTTTTCTAAACTTTAACTCTCAGCAATGGGCAGGCCATTTCTTCTTGTCCCGAAGCCTTATTGTGAGAGTTAATTCTTAGCCACGGTCTCTTCTGATAGCGAATGTAGTTAAGATAGTCAGGTGGTGTGATGAACTAATTTATCATAGGGGTCTGCAATGAAATTCTCTCGCAGAGAGATTGTGTCCCTGTAGGATCAAGGGCAGAACTTGAAATATGAGCAAGGAAGCTCACAAAATGTCAAGGTTGAAAACTGCTAACAGCTCACCAAAGTTCTTCTGTATAATATTGTGGTTAAATTCAACAATTCTGACAATTATAATGGGGTGACAATTTTGTTTCCTTAGTAGGGAGTCTAGGTTCTCCATGAGCAAGTTGACAGTGGAAGCTCATTGCTATTGCGGACTGAACATTGAATATACAATTATTGAGGCTTCTGGATTTATGCATATTTTGAAGAACATGATTTCTGGATGAACATGGATGACTACATGAATAGGTCTGACTTGTAAAGATTTGTTGCAGCAAACTGCAACACTACCTTGCCATCATTGGCTCCGCCTGCCTCAACTCATCCACGAGGCATAACCAGTAATCTTAGCAACGTTTCCAGGAGTCCTCTCACTAAGAAGTGCTTGCGGCTCAACAGCCATATCAAGACGTGTTCGTGAAGCTGTGGATGAAATTGCCAACATTAGTCATGAAGCCCCTGGTGTTGGCTAATTGATAGACTCCTTGTATTTGCACGTTGTTAGACAAGACAGATGTGAATGGCGGTTGCACATGAAGCTCTTAGTCTGGGTATGTACTCACCTAATTGTACACACCTAATTGTCCTTGCGGGGGTTGAGCTCTGGCTCTTTGGTCCCGCCTCTCAACTGTCAATCAACTAATGTACAGGTTCCTGAGCCAACTGGGCTCTATCATATCTACACTTGAAGCTGTGTATGGAGTCAGCCTTCACCTCATGACTTCCTAATGCATTCCATTTGACTACTACTCTGACACTGAAAAAGTTCTTTCTAACGTCCCTGTGGCTCATGTGGGTACTCAGTTTCCACCTATGTCTCCTTGTTCGCGTACCACCAGTGTTGAATAGTTTATCCTTATCTACCCGGTCGATTCTCCTGAGGATTTTGTAGGTAGTGATCATGTCTCCCCTTACTCTTCTGTCTTCCAGTGTCGTAAGGTGCATTCCCCGCAGCCTTTCATCGTAACTCATGCCTCTTAGCTCCGGGACTATTCTAGTGGCATACCTCTGAACTTTTTCCAGCTTCATCTTGTGCTCGACAAGGTACAGGCTTCATGCTGGTTCCGCATACGCCAGGATTGGTCTTACATATGTGGTATACAAGATTCTGAATGATTCCTTACACAGGTTCCTGAATGCTGTTCTGATGTTTGCCAGTCTCGCATATGTCGCAGACGTAATTCTTTTTATGTGGGCTTCAGGAGACAGGTTTGGTGTCATATCAACCCCTAGATCTTTTTCTCTGTCCGTTTCATGAAGTACCTCATCTCCCATTCTGTATCCTGTGTCTAGCCTTCTGTTTCCGCCGCCTAGTTACATTACTTTGCATTTACTCGGGTTGAACTTTAGTAGCCATTTGTTGGACCATTCATTCAATCTGTCCAGGTCATATTGTAGCCTAATACTATCCCTACTATCCTCCTGTGTTTCAATCCTCCTCATAATTTTTGCGTCATCAGCAAACATTGTGATAAACGAGTCTATACCCTCTGGGAGATCATTTACATATATCAGAAATAGTATAGGTCCAAGGACTGATCCTTGCGGGACCACTTGTGACGTCTCGCCAATCTGAGACCTTACTCCTCACAGTGACTCGTTGTCTTCTGTTGCTTAGGTACTCCCTTCCCGCCAAACACACACCGAAGCTACGACGTTGGTACAACGTTCGAACAAGTTTTAACACTTTCTAACCAGTTATAACAGCCAATATAGCAAGTTGTAACAACGTTCTAATACGTCATAAACACGTTAAGCCAAAATGTAACAACTTTATTACAAGTTGTAACAAGCGGAAAATAGAGACAGTTTCGGTTTGTGTTTCCAGGGTTATCCAATGGAGAACCTTCCCTTTCACTCCAGCCTGCATCTCCGGCTTTTCACAAGCCTTTTGTGTGGTACTGAATCAAAGGCTTTCTGGCAATCCAAAAATATGCAGTCTGCCCATCCCTCTCTTTCTTGCCTGATTTTTGTTGCCTGGTCGTAGAATTCAATGAACCCTGTGAGGCAGGACTTGCCATTTCTGAACCCAACTTGATACCGTGTTACAAAGTTCCTTCGCTCCAGATGTTCCACTATAGCTTTCTTCGCACACTCTTCTCCATCAGCTTGCATATGTGTGTGTGTGTGAATGTGTGTACTCACCTAGTTGTACTCACCTAGTTGTGTTTGCGGGGGTTGAGCTCTGGCTCTTTGGTCCCGCCTCTCAACCGTCAATCAACAGGTGTACAGATTCCTGAGCCTATCGGGCTCTGTCATATCTACACTTGAAACTGTGTATGGAGTCAGCCTCCACCACATCACCCCCTAATGCATTCCATTTGTCAACCACTCTGACACTAAAAAAGTTCTTTCTAATATCTCTGTGGCTCATTTGGGCACTCAGTTTCCACCTGTGTCCCCTTGTGCGTGTTCCCCTTGTGTTAAATAGACTGTCTTTATCTACCCTATCAATCCCCTTCAGAATCTTGAATGTGGTGATCATGTCCCCCCTAACTCTTCTGTCTTCCAGCGAAGTGAGGTGTGTGTGTGTGTGTGTGTGTGTGTGTGTGTGTGTGTGTGTGTGTGTGTGTATTGCACTGGGTAAGGCATAAAATCACCTTCAGAACTTGGGTATGGTCAGAAAGGTTCCTGATTCATATGTATACAACTGAAAACTCACACCCCAGAAGTGACTCGAACCCATACTCCCAGAAGCAACGCAACTGGTATGTACAAGACGCCTTAATCCACTTGACCATCACGACCGGACAAAATGAGGTGATAGCCGAGGCTATTTGAACCACCCCACCGCCGGCACTCGGATAGTAATCTTGGGCATAGCATTTTACCAAATCACCTCATTCTTTGGGGCACACGTGAGGAACACAAATGCGAACAAGCCTGAATGGTCCCCAGGACAATATGCAACTGAAAACTCACACCCCAGAAGTGACTCGAACCCATACTCCCAGAAGTAACGCAACTGGTATGTACAAGACGCCTTAATCCACTTGACCATCACGACCGGACAAAATGAGGTGATAGCCGAGGCTATTTGAACCACCCCACCGCCGGCACTCGGATAGTAATCTTGGGCATAGCATTTTACCAAAGGCGTCTTGGATTAATTGATTTGGATTAAGGCGTCTTGTACATACCAGTTGCGTTGCTTCTGGGAGTATGGGTTCGAGTCACTTCTGGGGTGTGAGTTTTCAGTTGCATATTGTCCTGATAACCATTCAGGCTTGTTCGCATTTGTGTTCCTCACGTGTGCCCCAAAGAATGAGGTGATTTGGTAAAATGCTATGCCCAAGATTACTATCCGAGTGCCGGCGGTGGGGTGGTTCAAATAGCCTCGGCTATCACCTCATTTTGTCCGGTCGTGATGGTCAAGTGGATTAAGGCGTCTTGTACATACCAGTTGCGTTGCTTCTGGGAGTATGGGTTCGAGTCACTTCTGGGGTGTGAGTTTTCAGTTGCATATTGTCCTGGGGACCATTCAGGCTTGTTCGCATGTATACCAAAATCTGAGTATTTCTTTGACTGGTCCTAACACTTCCGGAATAAGTGCTTCGCTGTGGACTTTTGTTCGAATCTCACCGCTGTAAATGCTTCACCCACGTACTACAAATACAAATAATTGTCAAAGGAACCTAAACACCTAACCTAATCAATGCCTAAATATGCACAGTTTGCTAATATGCATTAATATTAACGTATATTTGAGAAAATTACCTGTTTTGAATGAGCAGTACGTTAATTTAAAATGTATGAATGCGTCTTTAGGGTGGACTGCTGGATGGAATGGAAGGGTCTGAGAACGGGTTGAGTCGTGTGTAAACCTTTTTCATTCACAAACATGGGGTTTAACGAATTGATGGAGTGCACTTTGGGTGTTTTTTTAGAAGACGGGCTGCATAGACTCGATAAAGCCCCTAAATTATTGGGATCGTCTCAAAGCTCACCAAATATACTCCCTAGAATGGAGACGAGAGATATCAAAGAATTATACATGGAAAATGCTGGAGGGCCAGGTCCCAAATTTATACGTTAAACTAACGTACTGGGGTGAACGATATGGAAGAAATTGGGAATAGAACCAGTGAAGAGCAGGGTGCCATAGGCACAATCAGAGAACACTTATAAACATTAGAGGTCCACGGTTGTTCAACATCCTTCCAGCGAGTGTAAGAAATATTGCCAGAACGAACGTGGACATCTTCAAGAGATGTCATATTCTAGATATTTTTCTTCAATAAGTGGCGGACTAACCTGGATGCTGCGGATATGTAGGCGGGCGTGCCGCTCCAAGTAACAGCTTGGTGGAACAAGCTCTCGCTAGTCAAGCCAGGCCCCAGGCCGGGCTTGGGGGAGTAGAACAACTCCCAGAACCCCATCCATCAGTTATCCAGTAGGTAAGTAGTGAGAACGAGGACTTATATTATGACCCAACTGACCCTGGCAACAGGAAAAATAAAAAATGGCAATTACTAAATATAGGAAAACAATTAGTAGAGACTATCAGCAGACCACTGGATTAAATCAAGCAAGGAACAATACGGCAGTTAAACACGAATGATTTTAATCCCATCTTATGTCCTTTATGGTTCCTTACTGACACCACGGTCAAGATAACTGGCCATACACCTGCCACTACAATACCAACACACTCAAGCTAATGATATAAACTTGAGACAGAAAAATTAATATTATGTGATGAACTGTATAATTTGTAATTAAAATAAAACAACGACGTAATTAAAGCAAAACACGGCCATGCTGCAGCAAAGTTCACTTACATCGTTAATTAAAATAAATAGTTAACGAGCGTGAGATAGTTGTCAGCATGGTGAACAGGTATCACGGTATTATCCGCACCGAGTTAATTTGCCTAAAGTTAAGAAGTGTTGTCTGTACTCAGCTAGTTGTAATCACGTAGTTGTGCTTGAGGGGGTTCACCTTCTGGTGTTTGATCCCGCCTCTCAACTAGACTCATCTGTGGTGGGGTGAAGGTGTTGGTGTTGTATGTTCTCACCTAGTTGTGCTTGTGGGGGTTGAGCTTTGATTCGTTGGTCCCGCCTCTCAACTGTTAATCAACTGGTGCACAGATATTAGAGCCTATATACATTTGAAACTGTATATGGAGTCAGCCTCCACCACATCACTGCTTAATACATTCCATTTGTTAACTACTCTGACACTGAAAAAGTTCTTTCTAATGTCTCTGTGGCTCATTTGGGTATTAAGTTTACACCTGTGTCCGCTTCCAACCACTTGGGGTGGACGGTAGAGCGACGGTCTCGCTTCATGCAGGTCGGCGTTCAATCCCCGACCGTTCTAGTGGCTGGGCACCATTCCTCCCCCCCCCCCCCTCCCATCCTAAATCCTTATCCTAACTCCTTTCAAGTGCTATATAAGTCGTAATGACGTGGCGCTTTCCCCTGAAAATTCCCTTCCCTTCTTGTCTTTGCCAAAGGAAGTCAACTTAACACAGCTTATCCACCAGGCAGCACACTGTAGCTGGAGCATTGGCTAGCTCGAAGGCTTTTCATGGTCCAAAAAAAAAAAGATTCCTGGAGTGTCATTGATTTGGTCTCAAAACCAAAATGTGGTTTCAAAACCTTTTCTTCAAGTAAACATATTTTGGTGCAGGTGATTGGCTTTTCATACAATTCCATTAAAAGTAATTCCTTCTGCAGTTACTCACGTTGTTGTTCTTGTTTTAGATTCAGCTACTCGGAACAAAAGTTCCAAGTAGCACGGGCTAGGGTGAGCCCGTCAGTTACTCACGAATTCCTGTTGCTTAGATACTCTATTATCAACATGGAGCACCATACCTTTCACTCCAGTCTGTTGCTCAATCATTTGTAACTGCCTACGGTGCTGGTCAGGTGTAGATGTTGCTAAGGTGTTGGGTGTGGGTGTGTTGTCTGTGTGGTGGGGTGAAGGTGTTGGTGTGTTGTCTGTGTGGTGGGGTGTTGGTGTGTTGTCTGTGTGGTGGGGTGTTGGTGTGTTGTCTGTGTGGTGGGGTGAAGGAGTTGGTGTGTTGTATGTGTGGTGGGGTGTTGGTGTGTTGTCTGTGTGGTGGGGTGTTGGTGTGTTGTCTGTGTGGTGGGGTGTTGGTGTGTTGTCTGTGTGGTGGGGTGTTGGTGTGTTGTATGTGTGGTGGGGTGTAGGTGTTGGTGTGCTGTCTGTGTGGTGGGGTGAAGGTGTTGGTGTGTTGTCTGTGTGGTGGGGTGTTGGTGTGTTGTCTGTGTGGTGGGGTGAAGGTGTTGGTGTGTTGTCTGTGTGGTGGGGTGAAGGTGTTGATGTGTTGTCTGTGTGGTGGGGTGAAGGTGTTGGTGTGTTGTCTGTGTGGTGGGGTGTTGGTGTGTTGTCTGTGTGGTGGGGTGTTGGTGTGTTGTCTGTGTGGTGGGGTGAAGGTGTTGGTGTGTTGTCTGTGTGGTGGGGTGAAGGTGTTGGTGTGTTGTCTGTGTGGTGGGGTGTTGGTGTGCTGTCTGTGTGGTGGGGTGTTGGTGTGCTGTCTGTGTGGTGGGGTGAAGGTGTTGGTGTGTTGTCTGTGTGGTGGGGTGTTGGTGTGCTGTCTGTGTGGTGGGGTGTTGGTGTGCTGTCTGTGTGGTGGGGTGTTGGTGTGTTGTCTGTGTGGTGGGGTGTTGGTGTGTTGTCTGTGTGGTGGGGTGTTGGTGTGCTGTCTGTGTGGTGGGGTGTTGGTGTGCTGTCTGTGTGGTGGGGTGTTGGTGTGTTGTCTGTGTGGTGGGGTGTTGGTGTGTTGTCTGTGTGGTGGGGTGAAGGTGTTGGTGTGTTGTCTGTGTGGTGGGTGAAGTGTTGGTGTTGTCTGTGTGGTGGGTGAAGGTGTTGGTGTGTTGTCTGTGTGGTGGGTGAGGTGTTGGTGTGTTGTCTGTGTGGTGGGGTGAAGGTGTTGGTGTGTTGTCTGTGTGGTGGGATGAAGGTGTTGGTGTGTTGTCTGTGTGGTGGGGTGAAGGTGTTGGTGTGTTGTCTGTGTGGTGGGGTGAAGGTGTTGGTGTGTTGTCTGTGTGGTGGGGTGAAGGTGTTGGTGTGTTGTCTGTGTGGTGGGGTGAAGGTGTTGGTGTGTTGTCTGTGTGGTGGGGTGTTGGTGTGTTGTCTGTGTGGTGGGGTGAAGGTGTTGGTGTGTTGTCTGTGTGGTGGGGTGAAGGTGTTGGTGTGTTTTCTGTGTGGTGGGGTGTTGGTGTGTTGTCTGTGTGGTGGGGTGAAGGTGTTGGTGTGTTGTCTGTGTGGTGGGGTGTTGGTGTGTTGTCTGTGTGGTGGGGTGAAGGTGTTGGTGTGTTGTCTGTGTGGTGGGGTGAAGGTGTTGGTGTGTTGTCTGTGTGGTGGGGTGTTGGTGTGTTGTCTGTGTGGTGGGGTGAAGGTGTTGGTGTGTTGTCGGTGTGGTGGGGTGTTGGTGTGCTGTCTGTGTGGTGGGGTGAAGGTGTTGGTGTGCTGTCTGTATGGTGGGTGGTAGGTGTTGGTGTGTTGTCTGTGTGGTGGGCTGTAGGTGTTGGTATGCTGTCAGTGTGGTGTGGTGGGGTGTTGGTGTGTTGTCTGTGTGGTGGGGTGTTGGTGTGTTGTCTGTGTGGTGGGGTGTTGGTGTGTTGTCTGTGTGGTGGGGTGTTGGTGTGTTGTCTGTGTGGTGGGGTGTTGGTGTTGGTGCGTTGTCTGTGTGGTGGGGTGAAGGTGTTGGTGTGTTGTCTGTGTGGTGGGGTGTTGGTGTGTTGTCTGTGTAGTGGGGTGTTGGTGTGTTGTCTGTGTGGTGGGGTGAAGGTGTTGGTGTGTTGTCGGTGTGGTGGGGTGTTGGTGTGTTGTCTGTGTGGTGGGGTGAAGGTGTTGGTGTGTTGTCTGTGTGGTGGGGTGAAGGTGTTGGTGTGTTGTCTGTGTGGTGGGGTGTTGGTGTGTTGTCTGTGTGGTGGGGTGTTGGTGTGTTGTCTGTGTGGTGGGGTGTTGGTGTGTTGTCTGTGTGGTGGGGTGAAGGTGTTGGTGTGTTGTCTGTGTGGTGGGGTGAAGGTGTTGATGTGTTGTCTGTGTGGTGGGGTGAAGGTGTTGATGTGTTGTCTGTGTGGTGGGGTGTTGGTGTGTTGTCTGTGTGGTGGGGTGAAGGTGTTGGTGTGTTGTCTGTGTGGTGGGGTGAAGGTGTTGGTGAGTTGTCAGTGTGGTGGGGTGTTGGTGTGTTGTCTGTGTGGTGGGGTGTTGGTGTGTTGTCTGTGTGGTGGGGTGAAGGTGTTGGTGTGTTGTCTGTGTGGTGGGGTGAAGGTGTTGGTGTGTTGTCTGTGTGGTGGGGTGTTGGTGTGTTGTCTATGTGGTGGGGTGAAGGTGTTGGTGTGTTGTCTGTGTGGTGGGTGAAGGTGTTGGTGTGTTGTCTGTGTGGTGGGGTGAAGGTGTTGGTGTGTTGTCTGTGTGGTGGGGTGTTGGTGTGTTGTCTGTGTGGTGGGGTGTTGGTGTGTTGTCTGTGTAGTGGGGTGTTGGTGTGTTGTCTGTGTGGTGGGGTGAAGGTGTTGGTGTGTTGTCTGTGTGGTGGGGTGAAGGTGTTGATGTGTTGTCGGTGTGGTGGGGTGTTGGTGTGCTGTCTGTGTGGTGGGATGAAGGTGTTGGTGTGCTGTCTGTATGGTGGGTGGTAGGTGTTGGTGTGTTGTCTGTGTGGTGGGCTGTAGGTGTTGGTATGCTGTCAGTGTGGTGGGGTGTAGGTGTTGGTGTGCTGTCTGTGTGGTGGGGTGTAGGTGTTGGTGTGCTGTCTGTGTGGTGGGGTGTAGGTGTTGGTGTGCTGTCTGTGTGGTGGGGTGTAGGTGTGGGTGTGTTGTGTGTGTGGTGGGGTGTTGGTGTTGGTGTGTTGTCTGTGAGGTGGGGTGTAGGTGTTGGTGTGTTGTGTGTGGTGGGGTGTTGGTATGCTGTCTGTGTGGTGGGGTGTTGGTATGCTGTCTGTGTGGTAGGGTGTTGGTATGCTGTCTGTGTGGTGGGGTGTAGGTGTTGGTGTGTTGTCTGTGTGGTGGGCTGTAGGTGTTGGTACGCTGTCAGTGTGGTGTGGTGTAGGTGTGCTGTCTGTGTGGTGGGGTGTAGGTGTTGGTGTGTTGTGTGTGTGGTGGGGTGAAGGTGTGCTGTCTGTGTACTCACCTAGTTGTACTCACCTAGTTGTGTCTGCAGGATCGAGCATTGACTCTTCGATCCCGCCTTTCGAGCATCGGTTGTTTACAACAATGACTCCTGTCACATTTCCCTATCATACCTGGTTTTAAAATTATGAATAGTATTTGCTTCCACAACCTGTTCCTGAAGTGCATTCCATATTCCCTCTACTCTCACGCTAAAAGAAAACTTCCTAACATCTCTGTGAATCATCTGAGTTTCAAGCTTCCATCCATGTCCCCTCGTTCTGTTACTGTTCCGTGAGAACATTTCGCCTATGTCCACTCTGTCAATCCCTCTGAGTATCTTATACGTTCCTATCATGTCCCCCTTCTCCCTTCTTCTTTCTAGTGTCGTAAGGCACAGTTCCCTCAGGCGCTCCTCATACCCCATCCCTCGTAGCTCTGGGACGAGTCTCGTTGCAAACCTCTGAACCTTTTCCAGTTTCATTATATGTTACTTCAGATGGGGACTCCATGATGAGGCGGCATACTCTAAGACTGGCCTTACGTAGGCAGTGTAAAGCGCCCTAAATGCCTCCTTACTTAGGTTTCTGAATGATGTTCTAACTTTTGCCAGTGTAGAGTACGCTGTTGTCATTATCCTATCGCTATCCTATTTTTGTGTGATAGGGTGTAGGTGTTGGCGTGCTGTCTGTGTGGTGAGGTGTTGGTGTGTTGTCTGTGTGGTGGGTTGAAGGTGTTGGTGTGTTGTCTGTGTGGTGGGGTGGTGTTGGTGTGTTGTCTGTGTGGTGGGGTGTTGGTGTGCTGTCTGTGTGGTGGGGTGTAGGTGTTGGTGTGTTGTCTGTGTGGTGGGTTGAAGGTGTTGGTGTGTTGTCTGTGTGGTGGGGTGTTGGTGTGCTGTCTGTGTGGTGGGGTGTAGGTGTTGGTGTGTTGTCTGTGTGGTGGGTTGTAGGTGTTGGTGTGTTGTCTGTGTGGTGGGTTGAAGGTGTTGGTGTGTTGTCTGTGTGGTGGGGTGTTGGTGTGCTGTCTGTGTGGTGGGGTGTAGGTGTTGGTGTGTTGTCTGTGTGGTGGGTTGAAGGTGTTGGTGTGTTGTCTGTGTGGTGGGTGTTGGTGTGCTGTCTGTGTGGTGGGGTGAAGGTGTTGGTGTGCTTGTCTGTATGGTGGGTTGTAGGTGTTGGTGTGTCTGTGTGGTGGGGTGTTGGTATGTTGTCTGTGTGGTGGGGTGAAGGTGTTGGTATGCTGTCTGTGTGGTGGGGTGTAGGTGTTGGTGTGTTGTCTGTGTGGTGGGTTGAAGGTGTTGGTGTGTTGTCTGTGTGGTGGGTTGAAGGTGTTGGTGTGTTGTCTGTGTGGTGGGTGTGTAGGTGTTGGTGTGCTGTCTGTGTGGTTGAGGTTGGAGGTGTTGTTGTGTGCTGTTTGTGTTGTTGTGTGGTTGAAGTGTGGTTGTGTTGTGTGTGGTGGGTGAAGGTGTTGGTATGCTGTCTGTGTGGTGGGGTGTAGGTGTTGGTATGCTGTCTGTGTGGTGGGCTGTAGGTGTTGGTATGCTGTCTGTGTGGTGGGGTGTTGGTGTTGGTGTGTTGTCTGTATGGTGGGGTGAAGGTGTGCTGTCTGTGTGATAGGGTGTAGGTGTTGGTGTGTTGTCTGTATGGTGGGGTGAAGGTGTGCTGTCTGTGTGGTGGGGTGAAGGTGTGCTGTCTGTGTGGTGTGGTGTAGGTGTTGGTGTGTTGTCTGTATGGTGGGGTGAAGGGTGTGGTGTGTTGTCTGTATGGTGGGGTGAAGGTGTGCTGTCTGTGTGGTGGGGTGAAGGTGTGCTGTCTGTGTGGTGTGGTGTAGGTGTTGGTGTGTTGTCTGTATGGTGGGGTGAAGGTGTGCTGTCTGTGTGGTGGGGTGTAGGTGTTGGTGTGTTGTCTGTATGGTGGGGTGAAGGTGTGCTGTCTGTGTGGTGGGGTGTAGGTGTTGGTGTGTTGTCTGTGTGGTGGGGTGTAGGTGTTGGTGTGTTGTCTGTGTGGTGGGGTGTTGGTGTTGGTGTGTTGTCTGTGTGGTGGGGTGTTGGTGTGTTGTCTGTGTGGTGGGGTGTTGGTGTGTTGTCTGTGTGGTGGGGTGTTGGTGTGTTGTCTGTGTGGTGGGGTGAATGTGTTGGTGTGTTTTATGTGTGGTGGGGTGAAGGTGCTGGTGAATTAAGGAGATTAAGACTCCTCCTATCTGACTCTTGCTGCGAGATCACTTTAAATATTTGACGTCTAAAATACCAACCCGTTCTCGCAAATTTCATAAGTCAATATTGACTTATTAGTTGCGTGCATAGGTGACATACTAAACATAATATTTTCCCCTGAAAAGCTTCATAGAAAACACCGACCTTACCTAACCTACTTAGTATGTTAAAATAAGCATCTTATAGCTTCGTAATTACAATTGTTACTTAACCTATTATAGGTATAGGTTAGGTAATAATTGTAATTACGAAGCAATAAGATGCTTATCTTAACATACTAAGTAGGTTAGGTAAGGTCGGTGTTTTCTATGAAGCTTTTCAAGGGAAACTATTATGTTAAGTATGTCACCTATGCACATATTTAATAAGTCAATATTGACTTATTCAATTTGCGAGAACGGGTTGAAAATACACATCGGAAAATGAAGAAACGACGATGTTTCTGTCCGTTCTGGACCATTATCAGTTGGTGTCATGATGACTCAGGACGGACCGAAACGTCGCCATTTTTTCACTTTCTGGTCTGTGGTTTGATATAATAATTTCACCTACGCGATTGTGACTCATCGTCTGCCTTTTAAACACTTTTCAAATGCTCTGATCTTTAATGTTATGTAAACATTAAACAATTGTCTGAATCAGTCATACGAGAGAAGATGGTGAGCCGTTAACGCACCAGTACCATGTGACCTGACACATCTCCAGGGGCAGTCTTCTCCCATTAATCCCCCCCCCCCCCTCCGTCCCATCCCAAATCTTCATTCAGATCTCTTCCAAGCGCTATACAGTTGTAATGGTTTTGTGCTTTCTCCTCGTAGTTCCCTTCCCTGTGTCTGCTGTCTCGCATTCACACTCTAGCCGGATTGAACAGTATCAATTAACTTCGTGTTTACACTTTCGTCATGTGTACGATATCATTCATGCTCATGTATAATATTATTATTCATGAAATGTGGGTTAGTAATATATAACTAATTGTCCCTATCTTTCAGGCGGCGGCATTAACAATTACTGTTGGCACCTCGTGTGAAGCCCTCACACCACATCTGACACATCCTGTACCACCCATCATATAACTCCTGGCATACTCTGGACACCCTTCGTAACATATGGCATACCTTGGGCACCCATTTACACTGACTTTGTCTATTACAATTATTATAAAACTTCACATGATAATAATCACATCACAATAATCTTATCACCAGAATATCGTCTTTGATGTTACTGCTCCATTACTCTTCACACGGAACACTGCCTCTGCAGGCATCTTAATTAACGTTAGCACAAGTTTCATGCTCAGCCACGTTTAAGAGGGAGCACATTAACACTTGCATCGACCTTTACCACTCTTCATGGACTCGTCACACCTTCCTTTTCATGAGTTGAAAAGCCTTCCTTTTCTTATTCTTATTTTCTTCAAGTTCAAGTACGTTTATTGAGAAAACATAAGATACATCAGAGAATAGAGCAGCTTAGGTTATTTCTACCCTCCACCTCCTCCTTAATACATCAAATGAACTTGTTCTTCATGCACTGGAAGACCTCCTCCTTTTTCATTCCTGTTCTTATGATATTTTCTCGATTCCCGTCTTCATTGCAACTGTCTCTAACCATTGATTAACATAAATCCCATGTATTAAACATTTCCATATCAAGAACTGTCACCGCGTTCATCCTCTTGTGTTCTACAGTTATACGGAGGAGAGGGCGATGCTGGCACTACATCCTGGACTCCCCCCCCCCCCGCTGGTATTAAATACATTAGACTGGCAACAACGACTTGCTAAGGAATTCATTCCAATCATTATCACTGTTCTGCTGAAAATAATACATGTTCCTCTGTCCGGGAGGTGACAAAGGGAATTATTAAAATTATTAACATTATTCACGACGAGATAAAAATAAGAGCTGTCGACTTTGACAATATCGCGACTAACTCGCTTAAATATTCTTTCCAGAATTTGTTACCAAGAATGAATAACAGCCGAGTTTTCTTCCACTGAAGAAACATTATCTGACTCGCAGGAAGTTAAATTTACTTTTAGAGCGGACAAAGGCTACTGAATCTTGTTCTTTTCGTTCATGAAGGAGGTGGGTAGCAAACACAAAGGATTCTCCACCTTATTTGCCTTCTCAGATGCCAGACGATAAATTTGCAAGAAATTATTGGTCCTCCGGGCTCTTTCTAACTCAAGTCTTTGTACCTGCAGAAGAGCGAGAAAGGGATGGACAGAGTGATGAGGGGGAGGGAGGGGGAAGGAGTGAGACAGAGCAAGAAAAAGTGAGGGGGAGAGAGCTAGAGAGAAAATGAGAACGATATAGGCAAAGAAAGATAGAGTAACAGATAAAGACCGACTTCCATTGCGGCAAATACATCGTTTTCCTTGAGCACTGCGGGGTGATACAATATAATTGCACAGAGATTCCACTTTTATCTTTTAAGTGCATAGAACTTTGTGACAAGGTACATTACCAGCTAGCTTTTAAACTATGTGTTAGAGTGCATGCCGTCAGTTTGCACTCTAACATGAGTGCACAGGAGTGCACTCACACTAGACTCTGTAATTTTGAAGCTAGTCTTTTCTTGTTGGGTGTCTATCAAAAGCATAGACCTTGGTCTCTTCGGTAAGACTAAGGAGGTCGCCGTAGCCTTTCTGTGAAAGGAGTTACAGCCATTAGTATTGTATTAACATTTAAGTGTAAGGAGACAGAGCGAGAGGAACTTGTGGGCGGGGAGGCCAGCAGTTTCCCTCGCTTGTGTATACACCGGCTGTAGGCCGTGATGTCACTTGTTCACCACGTGACCCAAGGAAGAACCTAAGTCTGGTCGAGGTACCTTTGTCGATGCCGCGCTCTTCTCTGATTGGTGTTTTTTGAAGAACAGAGAGGAGTGAACCCCTCGCCCAGCTCGCCCTAGACCTGGTATTCTGTACACCGCGACTGCCTTTGAAGGACGTGAAAGATTGTACTATCAGCCAATAATCCCAATCTCCGTTGTCGCGGCATTATTATTGATCTCATCAATCCGTTGTGATTCCCAATACCGCGAATTGCCGTCAGAATCATATTAGCGCGAGTGTGGAAGATTAATCGCGATTCGAGATAGTCAAATAGTTCTAGAGTGTTCCACGTGATCCCGCAGGAGCAGCGAGACGGCATTGTTAAGATCCGTGATCATCGTCAGCATCCGTAGTCATCAGTCAACATGTGGCCACTATGCTTGACTAGGAGGGAATAAGGAAAAGTTTCCCAAGGATTGTGACTCTTCCTGAGGTAAGTAAGGGAATTACCGCCACTTCTGTGGACATAGTGATTCCCGCCTAAACAGAGCTACCACTCCGTGTTCACCAACACGTGGTCCCAATCTGGCGTCGCCCACGACGTGTGTTAACCCCGTGTGCCCATGCGTCTCCACTACCTGGCATTACCAAGCATGCCACATAGCCCTACTGGCTGGAGCGCCCAAATCTCGCCAATGTGAGCGACATCGTTCGCTGCGCCACCCATATCTTTTGTGCGGGTGCCCCCAGAACCATCCACCACCTGGTACCAGCATACTCCACCTGTTCTCAAATAACCACATGTGGAGATTGTTGCGCAGAACTTCAACAGCTGTATTAGGTTCTGATGAATAAGGAGAGAGAGTGAATGAGGAGGCCGGTCTAAAAATGAGTACTCATATTTCTGTATTGTTCTAAAAGTTTCTTTAGTTGACTTTACATCAACTTCCGCCTGGACGTTGTCCTAGAACACCTGGACAGGTGAAGGAAGCGTAGCCGAGGGAAACGCACTTGTTAGGGGCGATCACAACACATTGGAGGGAACAACTATTCTTGAGTCGTTTTGTTGTGTACGTGATACACCGGTGAATACATGCATAGTCAGGTGGACTATAGTGCATATTGATTTGTTCAGGTTCACCGCTATACCGTTCCGTTTATAGATTTCCATGTGAATGTTTTGTCCATTGCAGGAGACACCAGTGATCCCAGTGAGGTAAGGGGTAAATAGTTGTGATACCCCGTGTTGTTAATTATTGTGTTGTGGGATAATTACCATTATAGTTATAATCAATTGTGTTGTGTTGTTGGTTGGTGCAGTGTTATGGTATAGCACTAAGAAGTGCAGCCTAGTGTTACCGTGTCTGCTTGTCTGTGCGACTAGTATTGTGTGTGATCTTTAATTGGTAATTAATGATTCAGTGAGGGTTAATTAAGTTATAATTAACATATTAAAGTGAAGTGATATTCGTATTTGACAAGCTGTTCTGACAGCGTTGAGATAATGCAAATTCGTTCTTGATTACTTATCTGTCCGTTTGACAGTAATTAATGTAATTACTCAGAGATTAATTAGGGTAATTAACTGTTGTTTTGATTTCCGTCCAGTGACACGAGTGTTAAAGTACTTGAGAGGGTTACCGGGGTCTGTCTCAGTGACCCATCTTGTATGAATTGTTTTACTGCAACTGTTTGATTTCCATATCCATTCCCAAGTGAGCACCCGATATTGTTCACTTAGGTCATTGTACCAGCCAAGAACGGTACGGACTGGAATCCGTACAATACTAAGAGCAGCAAGGAAAGGAATCCTTGCTAAACTGCTGTTTGGATAGCTGTCTTAAGTGTCACTTCGGGATATTAACGTAACGTCAAGATTGTTGTGCATGGCAATTGAGTTAAGTCTTTGAGAATAAATGTTGTTGTTGACAAAAGAAAATATCTTTGTCAATACATTTCAATATTATTGTCCCATCCATGCTGCAACATACTGAACTATTTCCTGCTATTTTAATGAAAGCCTGCTCCTGAATTCGAACCTGATTCACGGCCATTATCACTAAATACTAAATTCGGTGTGAGAATCCACACGTTACCCTTAAGCTCCTCCAATGCAATGGCAATGTTAACAACCTAGTGGATAAGGGTCCTATTGATTTGAAACCCTGGCGGTTGCTCCCACCATTTACTTAAGTTGTAAAGTATAATCTACACTTCTGGCATTTAACGTGCTGGCTTGTGTAGTCATTTCTAACTGAGGTCTTTTGCATTAGTGTCCTCCCAAAATAATGTCAGATACTTTTCAACTTTTTGGTTGGCAATAAGTTTTTTGTTTAAATAATTTATTTTAATATGATAGCAGAAACATTACAAGCATGTATATTTTTTTACTTTTTCGATATTGTAAAACTACTTCCTATCAATATATACTTAAATTTATATTAATGTAATTAAGATTTGTTGCCTTGTTGCTCTAAATCCTATATTTAGTACAGACACCTAATAACTTGTCTCGACTGAAATGGCAAGTAAAATCTATTATTTTGCAAAACTTTAGCTTAAATTTGCATTAGGAATTGTTTTAGATATGTAAATAGATAACGGAAGTTACAGCTTTTATTCTCTCTGCTTAATATATGCAATAATTGTAACCCACTTGCCAAAATATTCAGTAAATCAATCACACAGGGATAGCTTACGCTGCCTGGAGGGTAGTCAACATGGTCCTGTGGGGAATTGACTTGTGAGATTTATATTTAATTATATTAATTTATATAGAATATATATTTTACGTTAATTTATACTTTTTTAAAGCAAACTGTTTGTTGTTTGAAGTGGATTGTGTTTCTTAAAATATCAAATTGTTTCCTTATACATTCTGAGGGGTTTTCTGGTTTATATGAAGTCAACAATATAAATTAATGGTTAGTAGATATTCACGACAATATTTGACTACATATTATTAACTAAAATGAAGAGGGCCTTATCTTATATGGCTGATTTTGGCCTAGACAACCAGATATAACACGGATGAGCACAGACAAATATTCCACTCTTTGGGCGTGGCTGCCTTCACCCCATATACTGGTCGTAGTGGCAGCAGTAATCCTAATATGACAGCTATATCAGCTCTATATAATATAGAGCTGCTCTGCTCCAACAAAACTTGTGTTAAAATTAATGACGAACTACCGAG
Organism: Procambarus clarkii; assembly: GCF_040958095.1. Lineage (NCBI taxonomy): Eukaryota > Metazoa > Arthropoda > Malacostraca > Decapoda > Cambaridae > Procambarus > Procambarus clarkii. The sequence continues at coordinate 21,837,784 of NC_091188.1, forward strand.
TCCTCCCTCCCACTGCCCGCATCCCTTGTTCTGCAGATGCGTTTTATCAAAGTGGTTAGAGGGCCAACATTTACTCGATTTTAGTACTGATAATTAGGGTTAATTCAAGAGAAATGTTTTTATGATGTTTACAGTCCTGAGACCGAGGTATTAAGAATGTTGCCCATTAATATAGCTGGTGAATCTAATAGCGAAATGTGGCAATGACATCCCGTTTTCTATTGAGGAAATTTCCACTGTGCTTTATTTTCTATGCGTGAATAAACACTATTTCTAGGGTAAATTTGTTATTACAAACCAGCAGCAATATTATCTGCCTATTGTATTGAATACTAGTAAATGGTGTCGGGTTGTATGACAGGTCACAATATTCAAGGGTACCAGGTTCCATTCAGCGAATTACCGTCTAATTATATTCACGTCAATTGGGGTAAAGTTCTTTGAGGCTATATTAGCGAATTAAAAAAAAAAACTCGGTTGCAATTATCCTGATAAGGACCTCAATATTTTTTTGTTATTTTTCATTTTTTTTGCAAAGGCCATCTCATTTATGTGCTTTGCACTCTGCGTAATTAGTGGCTTTATTAGTAAGTGTATCTACTGTCCCTACACTTGTACATTACCCTCTTGTTCTTTGTACACACATTCTTTTGAATAAACATTGAATTAAACTGAGGTGGATTTTCAATATAATCGGCAATCATAACAATTATTATGTCTATCGCGACCTATGAACTTCGACTTAGCTTCACATGGCACGCTTATCAGGAACGTTGGGGATCAAAAGATTAGAGTGAAAGTCTCAACTGGAAATGTAATTATAGTATCAGGAAAATTGATAAGCCAATACGATTATACAACACTTGTGTGGAATATTAGGACTTTATATGAATCTGAGAACCAGAGTATAGGAACGGTACTCGACCACTTGGACCATCGGGATCAAGCACCAAACTGCAAGACGGGAGGTTGTAGCTGCACTCACCCGTCCATGTAGTGGGATTCATTCGTATCAGCTCCTGCTTCAGTGATAAGCACCATATTTACTTTTAATTGGGTGATACCGAAGAGTACAAACGTCGCGAGCGGAGAGCCACAGGGGTTTGTATTAGGACTTTAATTGTTCATCATGTATGTCAAGTCTCTACGAGCACTCCATTAATAGTATAGTTAACATGAAGAGAATGGGGGAATAAGAACCCTTGTTTTATCAACAGAGATTATGAGGCCACATTCTACTACGTTCTTGGAGAAGGCATCAAATAATACTTGAAGTCGTTGGTCTACAGTGTGCCATAATACAAATATCATCAGCATAACAACAGTTTCAGTAGGTTGTCAGGTATGTCATGGATAAGCTTATAAATAGTAATAGAGTTGAGGTTAATGATACAAATATCATCAGCAACCTGCGCAAAAAAACTTGATGAGCGTCTTAAATCTCTCAAAACTCTTGTGGGCAAAAGATTTGGCATTAACATAAAATACGCTCGTAGTTTTTATATTGCTTTTATACGATCTGTTGCAGATTTATATGCCTTGGATCTTCTTATTTTTTCTCCTAAACAATTACAAGACCTAGATGTAGAACAGAATGATGCCATGCGCATCATCCTGGGTTGTCCTAGAACTGTCAGAACTGTTACCATGAGAAAGGAACTAAAGTCTCTCTTAATCCTGATAAAACTGTTCACTATATTCCCCTTGGAAAGATGTGCAGGTCTCTTTGCATTATACCCCCATCAGTGTAAAACAAATGTATAACACTGAAACTATGAGATGTATAACATTAGAAGCTATTGACAGTCATCTTCAAAATCTCAAACCGACTGAACCCTCTGCCTTTACTGATGGCTCTGTGTAGTTAGGCACTGGTAGAACAGGTTGTGCATGTGCAGTATATGAAGGGAATGAAAGTACATTTCTAGTACACAGAGATGGTACAACTGGGCAAGCACGACACAGACTGAGCTATTGGGTATTCATTTAGTCACTGAGTACCTTAAGCTCAATGGTGATGGAGTTATTTTCTGTGACTCAAATGTCACAGAAAACAATTTAATGATTCTGCAGTCATTAAATAACCCATCACAATGTATGCCGGAAGGAGCTTGTAATATTAATTGGAATGTAATTTTTGCTAAATGATAATAAATATTGTATAAAATTTGTGTGGCTCTCATCCCATGTTGGAGTTGGAAATCATGACTTTGTAGATTGATTGGCCAATGAAGTTTGCAGGAAAGAAAGCATTAATTTTGACTTTGGACTATCTAATGCAAATATTAGAAACATACAAATTAAAGAAATTAATTCAGATTTAGAAGAACTAAGAAATGCCCAGAGACCTGAAAGCTGCAGTATTAAAAGCTATGACAACATTTGTAATAATAGGTATTTGTATGGTCAGTACAGTAACCGGACCAGGCAATGTGATGTCATTGCGCGAATTCTCCTTGGCTCTAGACACATCTGGCAGGTTAGTGAGGCCGAGTTACTAACAGAATACTCAGATTGTAAACTCTATGATAAACCTTTAATGCATTCACTAGAACACTATATTGTTGAATGTGAAACCGTAAAAGACTTTAGACCTCCTGGCCTCTTGTACCACCAACTGTTTAACTTTTTCATTGACTCAGGTGTTCTGGACGACATCCTAACAATTTATCCAAAATTTGCTTGTCCATTTTAAAGAATGAAAATTCTTATTTATATTACTTCTAAGCTGTATCACTTATGAACCCATCCCTGCCCTTGTGTGGCAGTGCACAATAGAAAGTTGTTTTCACATATTCATACATTAAAACATTGATTGTAACCATAATATATATGTGCTTTAGCTTATAGTTTAGACCTATTGTCTTGTGTCAGACCCTCTGTCCTGCGCGACAGTGAATACCAGCATTATCCTCACTTTAATAAAGAATTAATGGAAATCCTCAGTTTAGGCAAAATTGTAATTAATTTTGTCAATAAAGGTGTTAATAATAATAATGTACGTCAAGAATCTAGATATTGGTGTGATCAATAATATCAGCAACTTGGCTGATGACATGAAAGTGGGGAGAATAATAAACTGGAATGAAGACTCTGCGGATCTCCAGACTGACCTCCTCACATTGTATAACTTAGCAGAACATGTGGGATGTTAAGTTCAGCTTCGATAAGTGCAAAGATTTACACAAGTCAAATTCAGTAACGTCGTCAACCACATGAATGATGCATACTTGGGCAAACTGAGTGGCGAGAGAGACGTGGGAGGAGGTCATGATTGTCAGAGACCCGAGAGCTAGGTAGAAGTGTGCCCGTGTTTGAAAGAAACAAAAAAGAATGTTTGGGTTTACAACCAGAAGCGTCAACAACAGACGCCGATCCTCATCCAATTATATTTGACTCCGGTGGGGACCGTCATACACTACGCTGTTCATTTCTGGTCGCCCTATTACAGAGTGGACATTCCCTCGAGAAAACCGAGGATGATTAGACCAATCTTATGTATATTGGGACTCGCATTCAAGAGTTCAACCTCACAAGAGGTTGAGAGAGCTCGTCCTCCATCACTGGAGAGCGGAGGGCGAGGGAAGACATAATCGAGTTCCTAAAATGGATGATATGTGGATCAAAAGAGAAAATATTTGCAATTTCTTGTAACTATCTGACCAGGTAAGAACCCATTACAAGTAGCCATATGTAGGAGAAGTTCACATTCAGGAAGGATATGACGAAGTTTTTGTTTAGAAACTAAGGTAGTTGACGTGTGGAATAGGTTGCCAACCAACATTACATAGGCAAATAATTAAGCTAGCTTTAAAAAATAGACTAAACAGACTTGATACATGTGTGAGAGGGTTTTGGATGTAGATGACACCCGCTGAGAATGGTTCTTCAAGTCTGCTGCTGTGCCATCTATCTGTAAGGTCTTCAGCGCATTTCTTGGATTATTTAGGCAGTTTCTGTACATATCCTCATATAAAATCTGGAATAAAATCTAAAACTCACTTCCTGTCACATTAGACTGGTTATTGACAAATTGTTAGGAGAATTTTATATATAATTATACATATTTTGTCAATGTTTATGATTTATTAATGCTGAAACAGAGACATAATTTGTTGATGAAAAGTTTGTTCCATAACTGGAAACACGCTGAAAGTGCAGCAAAATAATAAAAGTCCTTGGGTGGTTAATATGTGGTCTCTCATCCTTGGATGTCTGTCCTCCTCCGACATCTGTCTATCCCCGATATCTGTCGTCCAATGTCTATCCTCCCCCCCCCCCCGATGTCTCTCCTCAGTGATTAAACTCAAGCTGTGAAACGTCAGCCAGTCTGACGTCTCTACATGACCTCAGATGTCCTATAG
>NC_091188.1:21847147-21874647 GCF_040958095.1 Procambarus clarkii
TCGTGACGACCACCAGTGGTGACCGCCTCGGGGAACATAGTCGTGACGACCACCAGTGATGACCGCCTCGGGGAACATAGTCGTGACGACCACCAGTGGTGACCGCCTCGGGGAACATAGTCGTGACGACCACCAGTGATGACCGCCTTGGGGAACATAGTCGTGACGACCACCAGTGGTGACCGCCTCGGGGAACATAGTCGTGACGACCACCAGTGATGACCGCCTCGGGGAACATAGTCGTGACGACCACCGGTGGTGACCGCCTCGGGGAACATAATCGTGACGACCACCAGTGGTGACCGCCTCGGGGAACATAGTCGTGACGACCACCAGTGGTGACCGCCTCGGGAAACATAGTCGTGACGACCACCAGTGATGACCGCCTCGGGGAACATAGTCGTGACGACCACCGGTGGTGACCGCCTCGGGGAACATAGTCGTGACGACCACCAGTGATGACCGCCTCGGGAAACATAGTCGTGACGACCACCGGTGGTGACCGCATCGGGGAACATAATCGTGACGACCACCAGTGATGACTGCCTGGGGGAGTATAGTCGTGACGACCACCTGTGATGACTGCCTCGGGGAGTATAGTCGTGACGACCACCAGTGATGACTGCCTCGGGGAGTATAGTCGTGACGACCACCAGTGATGACTGCCTCGGGGAGTATAGTCGTGACGACCACCAGTGATGACTGCCTGGGGGAGCATAGTCGTGACGACCACCAGTGATGACCGCCTCGGGGAGTATAGTCGTGACGACCACCAGTGATGACTGCCTCGGGGAGTATAGTCGTGACGACCACCAGTGATGACTGCCTGGGGGAGTATAGTCGTGACGACCACCAGTGATGACTGCCTGGGGGAGCATAGTCGTGACGACCACCAGTGATGACTGCCTGGGGGAGCATAGTCGTGACGACCACCAGTGATGACTGCCTGGGGGAGTATAGTCGTGACGACCACCAGTGATGACCGCCTCGGGGAACATAGTCGTGACGACCACCAGTGATGACCGCCTCGGGGAGTATAGTCGTGACGACCACCAGTGATGACTGCCTCGGGGAGCATAGTCGTGACGACCACCAGTGATGACCGCCTCGGGGAACATAGTCGTGACGACTACCAGTGGTGACCGCCTCGGGGAACATAGTCGTGACGACCACCAGTGGTGACCGCCTCGGGGAACATAGTCGTGACGACCACCAGTGGTGACCGCCTCGGGGAACATAGTCGTGACGACCACCAGTGATGACTGCCTCGGGGAGCTATAGTCGTGACGACCACCAGTGATGACCTGCCTCGGGGAAGCATAGTCGTGACGACCACCAGTGATGACCGCCTCGGGGAGTATAGTCGTGACGACCACCAGTGATGACTGCCTCGGGGAGCATAGTCGTGACGACCACCAGTGATGACCGCCTCGGGGAACATAGTCGTGACGACCACCAGTGGTGACCGCCTCGGGGAACATAGTCGTGACGACCACCAGTGGTGACCGCCTCGGGGAACATAGTCGTGACGACCACCAGTGGTGACCGCCTCGGGGACATAGTCGTGACGACCACCATGGTGACCGCCTCGGGGGAACATAGTCGTGACGACCACCAGTGGTGACCGCCTCGGGGAACATAGTCGTGACGACCACCAGTGGTGACCGCCTCGGGGAACATAGTCGTGACGACCACCAGTGGTGACCGCCTCGGGGAACATAGTCGTGACGACCACCAGTGGTGACCGCCTCGGGGAACATAGTCGTGACGACCACCAGTGGTGACCGCCTCGGGGAGCATAGTCGTGACGACCACCAGTGGTGACCGCCTCGGGGAACATAGTCGTGACGACCACCAGTGGTGACCGCCTCGGGGAACATAGTCGTGACGACCACCAGTGGTGACCGCCTCGGGGAACATAGTCGTGACGACCACCAGTGGTGACCGCCTCGGGGAACATAGTCGTGACGACCACCAGTGGTGACCGCCTCGGGGAGCATAGTCGTGACGACCACCAGTGATGACCGCCTCGGGGAGCATAGTCGTGACGACCACCAGTGGTGACCGCCTCGGGGAACATAGTCGTGACGACCACCAGTGGTGACCGCCTCGGGGAACATAGTCGTGACGACCACCAGTGGTGACCGCCTCGGGGAACATAGTCGTGACGACCACCAGTGATGACCGCCTCGGGGAGCATAGTCGTGACGACCACCGTGATGACCGCCTCGGGGAAGCATAGTCGTGACGACCACCAGTGATGACCGCCTCGGGGAACATAGTCGTGACGACCACCAGTGGTGACCGCCTCGGGGAAACATAGTCGTGACGACCACCAGTGATGACCGCCTCGGGGAACATAGTCGTGACGACCACCGGTGGATGACCTGCCTCGGGGGAGTAATAGTCGTGACGACCACCAGTGATGACCGCCTCGGGAAGTATAGTCGTGACGACCACCAGGTGATGACTGCCTCGGGGAGTATAGTCGTGACGACCACCAGTGATGACTGCCTGGGGGAGTATAGGTCGTGACGACCACCAGTGATGACTGCCTCGGGGAGTATAGTCGTGACGACCACCAGTGATGACTGCCTCGGGGAGTATAGTCGTGACGACCACCAGTGATGAACTCGCCTCGGGGAGTATAGTCGTGACGACCACCAGTGATGACTGCCTCGGGGGAGTATAGTCGTGACGACCACCAGTGATGACTGCCTCGGGGAGTATAGTCGTGACGACCACCAGTGATGACTGCCTGGGGGAGTATAGTCGTGACGACCACCAGTGATGACTGCCTGGGGGAGTATAGTCGTGACGACCACCAGTGATGACCGCCTCGGGGAACATAGTCGTGACGACCACCAGTGATGACCGCCTCGGGGAGTATAGTCGTGACGACCACCAGTGATGACTGCCTCGGGGAGCATAGTCGTGACGACCACCAGTGATGACCGCCTCGGGGAACATAGTCGTGACGACCACCAGTGGTGACCGCCTCGGGGAACATAGTCGTGACGACCACCAGTGGTGACCGCCTCGGGGAACATAGTCGTGACGACCACCAGTGGTGACCGCCTCGGGGAACATAGTCGTGACGACCACCAGTGGTGACCGCCTCGGGGAACATAGTCGTGACGACCACCAGTGGTGACCGCCTCGGGGAACATAGTCGTGACGACCACCAGTGGTGACCGCCTCGGGGAACATAGTCGTGACGACCACCAGTGGTGACCGCCTCGGGGAACATAGTCGTGACGACCACCAGTGGTGACCGCCTCGGGGAACATAGTCGTGACGACCACCAGTGGTGACCGCCTCGGGGAACATAGTCGTGACGACCACCAGTGGTGACCGCCTCGGGGAACATAGTCGTGACGACCACCAGTGGTGACCGCCTCGGGGAGCATAGTCGTGACGACCACCAGTGGTGACCGCCTCGGGGAAGCATAGTCGTGACGACCACCAGTGGTGACCGCCTCGGGGAACATAGTCGTGACGACCACCAGTGGTGACCGCCTCGGGGAACATAGTCGTGACGACCACCAGTGGTGACCGCCTCGGGGAACATAGTCGTGACGACCACCAGTGGTGACCGCCTCGGGGAGCATAGTCGTGACGACCACCAGTGGTGACCGCCTCGGGGAGCATAGTCGTGACGACCACCAGTGGTGACCGCCTCGGGGAGCATAGTCGTGACGACCACCAGTGGTGACCGCCTCGGGGAACATAGTCGTGACGACCACCAGTGGTGACCGCCTCGGGGAACATAGTCGTGACGACCACCAGTGGTGACCGCCTCGGGGAGCATAGTCGTGACGACCACCAGTGATGACCGCCTCGGGGAGCATAGTCGTGACGACCACCAGTGGTGACCGCCTCGGGGAACATAGTCGTGACGACCACCAGTGGTGACCGCCTCGGGGAACATAGTCGTGACGACCACCGGTGGTGACCGCATCGGGGAACATAATCGTGACGACCACCAGTGATGACTGCCTGGGGGAGTATAGTCGTGACGACCACCTGTGATGACTGCCTCGGGGAGTATAGTCGTGACGACCACCAGTGATGACTGCCTCGGGGAGTATAGTCGTGACGACCACCAGTGATGACTGCCTCGGGGAGTATAGTCGTGACGACCACCAGTGATGACTGCCTGGGGGAGCATAGTCGTGACGACCACCAGTGATGACCGCCTCGGGGAGTATAGTCGTGACGACCACCAGTGATGACTGCCTCGGGGAGTATAGTCGTGACGACCACCAGTGATGACTGCCTCGGGGAGTATAGTCGTGACGACCACCAGTGATGACTGCCTGGGGGAGTATAGTCGTGACGACCACCAGTGATGACTGCCTGGGGGAGCATAGTCGGGACGACCACCAGTGATGACTGCCTGGGGGAGCATAGTCCGTGACGACCACCAGTGATGACTGCCTGGAGGAGTATAGTCGTGACGACCACCAGTGATGACCGCCTCGGGGAACATAGTCGTGACAGACCACCAGTGATGACCGCCTCGGGGAGTATAGTCGTGACGACCACCAGTGATGACTGCCTCGGGGAGGCATAGTCGTGACGACCACGCAGTGATGACCGCCTCGGGGAACATAGTCGTGACGACCACCAGTGGTGACCGCCTCGGGGAACATAGTCGTGACGACCACCAGTGGTGACCGCCTCGGGGAACATAGTCGTGCGACCACCAGTGGTGACCGCCTCGGGGAAGCATAGTCGTGACGACCACCAGTGGTGACCGCCTCGGGGAACATAGTCGTGACGACCACCAGTGGTGACCGCCTCGGGGAACATAGTCGTGACGACCACCAGTGGTGACCGCCTCGGGGAACATAGTCGTGACGACCACCAGTGGTTGAACCGCCTCGGGGAACATAGTCGTGACGACCACAGTGGTGACCGCCTCGGGGAACATAGTCGTGACGACCACCAGTGGTGACCGCCTCGGGAGCATAGTCGTGACGACCACCTAGTGGTGACCGCCTCGGGAGCATAGTGCGTGACGACCACCAGTGGTGACCGCCTCGGGCAGAGCATAGTCCGTGACGACCACCTAGTGGTGACCGCCTCGGGGGAACATCAGTCCGTGACGACCAACCGTCCGGGTGACCGCCTCGGGTGCAACATAGTCGTGACGACCACAGTGGTGACCGCCTCGGGCGAGCCATATCGCTGCACGACCAACCAGTGATGACCGTACCTCGGGGAGCCATAGTCCGTAACTGTACGACCACCAGTGGTGTACCGCCCTCGGGGAACAGTAGTCGTGACGAAACCACCAGTGCCGTGACCGCCTCGGGGAACATAGTCGTAGACGACCACCAGGTGGTGACCGCCTCGGGGAACATAAGTCGTGCACGAACCACCAGTGGAATGATCTATGCATCGGGGGAAGTATAAGTCGTGACGACCACCGAAGTGGATGACTGCCTCGGGGGAGTATAGTCGTGACGACCACCGGTGATGACTGCCTCGGTGGAGTAATAGTCGTGACGACCACCAGTGATGACTGCCTCGGGGAGTATAGTCGTGACGACCACCAGTGATGACTGCCTCGGGGAGTATAGTCGTGACGACCACCAGTGATGACTGCCTCGGGGAGTATAGTCGTGACGACCACCAGTGATGACTGCCTCGGGAGTATAGTCGTGACGACCACCAGTGATGACTGCCTCGGGGGAGTATAGTCCGTGACGACACCAACCAGTGATGACGGCCTCGGGGAGTATAGTCGTGACGGACCACCAGTGATGACTGCCTGGGGGAGTATAGTCGTGAACGACCCCAGTGATGACTGCCTCTGGGGAGCATAGTCGTGACGACCACCAGTGATGACTGCCTGGGGGAGTATAGTCGTGACGACCACCAGTGATGACTGCCTCGGGGGAACATAGAAGTCGTGACGACCACCAGTGATGACCGCCTCGGGGAGTATAGTCGTGACGACCACCAGTGATGACTGCCTCGGGGAGCATAGTCGTGACGACCACCAGTGATGACCGCCTCGGGGACATAGTCGTGACGACCACCAGTGATGACGCCTCGGGGAGTATAGTCGTGACGACCACCAGTGATGACTGCCTCGGGGAGCATAGTCGTGACGACCACCAGTGATGACCGCCTCGGGGACATAGTCGTGACGACCACCAGTGTGACCGCCTCGGGGAACATAGTCGTGACGACCACCAGTGTGACCGCCTCGGGGACATAGTCGTGACGACCACCAGTGGTGACCGCCTCGGGGAACATAGTCGTGACGACCACCAGTGGTGACCGCCTCGGGGAACATAGTCGTGACGACCACCAGTGGTGACCGCCTCGGGGAACATAGTCGTGACGACCACCAGTGGTGACCGCCTCGGGGAACATAGTCGTGACGACCACCAGTGGTGACCGCCTCGGGGAACATAGTCGTGACGACCACCAGTGGTGACCGCCTCGGGGAACATAGTCGTGACGACCACCAGTGGTGACCGCCTCGGGGAACATAGTCGTGACGACCACCAGTGGTGACCGCCTCGGGGAACATAGTCGTGACGACCACCAGTGGTGACCGCCTCGGGGAACATAGTCGTGACGACCACCAGTGGTGACCGCCTCGGGGAACATAGTCGTGACGACCACCAGTGGTGACCGCCTCGGGGAACATAGTCGTGACGACCACCAGTGGTGACCGCCTCGGGGAACATAGTCGTGACGACCACCAGTGGTGACCGCCTCGGGGAACATAGTCGTGACGACCACCAGTGGTGACCGCCTCGGGGAACATAGTCGTGACGACCACCAGTGGTGACCGCCTCGGGGAACATAGTCGTGACGACCACCAGTGGTGACCGCCTCGGGGAACATAGTCGTGACGACCACCAGTGGTGACCGCCTCGGGGACATAGTCGTGACGAACCCACCAAAGTCAGATTACCAGCCTCGGGGAGCATAGTCCCCGTGCGACCACCAGTGGTGACCTGACTCGGGGAGCATAGTCGTGACGACCACCAGTGGATGACCTGCCTCGGGGGACATAGTCGTGACGACCACCAGTGGATGACCTGCCTCGGGGGAGCTATAGTCGTGCCGACCACCGTGATGACCGCCTCGTGGGAACATAGGTCCGTGACGACCACCAGTGGATGACCGCCTCGGGGAGCTATAGTCCGTGACGACCACCAGTGGATGACCTGCCTCGGGGAGCATAGTCGTGACGACCACCAGGTGGATGACCGCCTCGGGGAACATAGTCGTGAAGACCTACCAGTGGTGACCGCCCTCGGGGAACATAGTCCGTGACGACCACCAGGTGGATGACCGTGCCCTCGGGGAACATAGTCGTGACGGACCACCAGTGGTGACCGCCTCGGGGAACATAGTCGTGACGACCACCAGTGATGACCGCCTCGGGGAACATAGTCGTGACGACCACCCAGTGGTGACCGCCTCGGGGAACATAGTCGTGACGACCACCAGTGATGACAGCCTCGGGGAACATAGTCGTGACGACCACCGGTGGTGACCGCCTCGGGGAACATAATCGTGACGACCACCAGTGGTGACCGCCTCGGGGAACATAGTCGTGACGACCACCAGTGGTGACCGCCTCGGGAAACATAGTCGTGACGACCACCAGTGATGACCGCCTCGGGGAACATAGTCGTGACGACCACCGGTGGTGACCGGCCTCGGGGAACATAGTCGTGACGACCACCAGTGATGACCGCCTCGGGGAACATAGTCGTGACGACCACCGTGATGACCGCCTCGGGGAACATAATCGTGACGACCACCAGTGATGACTGCCTGGGGGAACATAATCGTGACGACCACCAGTGATGACTGCCTGGGGGAGTATAGTCGTGACGACCACCAGTGATGACCGCCTCGGGGAACATAGTCGTGACGACCACCAGTGATGACCGCCTCGGGGAACATAGTCGTGACGACCACCAGTGATGACCGCCTCGGGGAGCATAGTCGTGACGACCACCAGTGATGACCGCCTCGGGGAACATAGTCGTTACGACCACCAGTGGTGACCGCCTCGGGGAACATAGTTCGTGACGACCACCAGTGTGACCGCCTCGGGGAACATAGTCGTGACGACCACCAGTGGTGACCGCCCTCGGGAACATAGTCGTGACGACTCACCAGGGTGACCGCCTCGGGGAACATAGTCGTGACGACAACCAGTGGTGACCGCCTCGGGGAACAGTAGTCGTGACCGACCCAACCAGTGGTGACCGCTCGGGGAACATAGTCGTGACGACCACACAGTGGTGACCGCCTCGGGGAACATTAGTCGTGACGACCACCAGTGGTGACCGCCTCGGGGAACATAGTCGTGACGACCACCGGTGTGGACCGCATCGGGGAACATAATCGTGACGACCACCAGTGATGACTGCCTAGGGGAGTATAGTCGTACCGACTCACCTGTGATGACTGCCTCGGGGAGTATAGTCGTGACGACCACCAGTGATGACTGCCTCGGGGAGTATAGTCGTGACGACACACCAGTGATGACTGCCTCGGGGAGTATAGTCGTGACGACCACCAGTGATGACTGCCTGGGGGAGCATAGTCGTGACGACCACCAGTGATGACCGCCTCGGGGAGTATAGTCGTGACGAACCACCAGTGATGACTGCCTCGGGGAGTATAGTCGTGACGACCACCAGTGATGACTGCCTCGGGGAGTATAGTCGTGACGACCACCAGGTGAGTGACTGCCTGGGGGAGTATAGTCGTGACGACCACCAGTGATGACTGCCTGGGGGAGCATAGTCGTGACGACCACCAGTGATGACTGCCTGGGGGAGCATAGTCGTGACGACCACCAGTGATGACTGCCTGGAGGAGTATAGTCGTGACGACCACCAGTGATGACCGCCCTCGGGGACATAGTCGTGACGACCACCAGTGATGACCGCCTCGGGGAGTATAGTCGTGACGACCACCAGTGATGACTGCCTCGGGGAGCAATAGTCGTGACGACCACCAGTGATGACCGCCTCGGGGAACATAGTCGTGACGACCACCAGTGGTGACCGCCTCGGGGACATAGTCGTGACGACCACCAGGTGGTTGACCGCCTCGGGGAACATAGTCGTGACGACCACCAGTGGTGACCGCCTCGGGGAAACATGTCGTGACGACCACCAGTGGGGACCGCCTTCGGGGAACATAGTCGTGGACGACCACCAGTGGTGAACCGCCTCGGGGAACATAGTCGTGACGACCACCAGTGGTGACCGCCTCGGGGAACATAGTCGTGACGACCACCAGTGGTGACCGCCTCGGGGAACATAGTCGTGACGACCACCAGTGATGACTGCCTGGGGGAGTATAGTCGTGACGACCACCAGTGATGACTGCCTGGGGGAGCATAGTCGTGACGACCACCAGTGATGACTGCCTGGGGGAGCATAGTCGTGACGACCACCAGTGATGACTGCCTGGGGGAGTATAGTCGTGACGACCACCAGTGATGACCGCCTCGGGAAACATAGTCGTGACGACCACCAGTGATGACCGCCTCGGGGAGTATAGTCGTGACGACCACCAGTGATGACTGCCTCGGGGAGCATAGTCGTGACGACCACCAGTGATGACGCCTCGGGGGAACATAGTCGTGACGACCACCAGTGATGACCGCCTCGGGGAGTAATAGTCGTGACGACACCAGTGATGACTGCCTCGGGGAGCATAGTCGTGACGACCACCAGTGATGACCGCCTCGGGGAACATTAGTCGTGACGACTACCAGTGGTGACCGCTCGGGGAACATAGTCGTGACGACCACCAGTGGTGACCGCCTCGGGGAACATAGTCGTGACGCACACCAGTGGTGACCGCCTCGGGGAACATAGTCGTGACGACCACCAGTGGTGACCGCCTCGGGGACATAGTCGTGACGACCAACCAGTGGTGACCGCCTCGGGGAACATAGTCGTGACGACCACCAGTGGTGACCGCCTCGGGGAACATAGTCGTGACGACCACCAGTGGTGACCGCCTCGGGGAACATAGTCGTGACGACCACCAGTGGTGACCGCCTCGGGGAACATAGTCGTGACGACCACCAGTGGTGACCGCCTCGGGGAACATAGTCGTGACGACCACCAGTGGTGACCGCCTCGGGGAACATAGTCGTGACGACCACCAGTGGTGACCGCCTCGGGGAACATAGTCGTGACGACCACCAGTGGTGACCGCCTCGGGGAACATAGTCGTGACGACCACCAGTGGTGACCGCCTCGGGGAGCATAGTCGTGACGACCACCAGTGGTGACCGCCTCGGGGAGCATAGTCGTGACGACCACCAGTGGTGACCGCCTCGGGGAGCATAGTCGTGACGACCACCAGTGGTGACCGCCTCGGGGAACATAGTCGTGACGACCACCAGTGGTGACCGCCTCGGGGAACATAGTCGTGACGACCACCAGTGGTGACCGCCTCGGGGAGCATAGTCGTGACGACCACCAGTGATGACCGCCTCGGGGAGCATAGTCGTGACGACCACCAGTGGTGACCGCCTCGGGGAACATAGTCGTGACGACCACCAGTGGTGACCGCCTCGGGGAACATAGTCGTGACGACCACCAGTGGTGACCGCCTCGGGGAACATATTCGTGACGACCACCAGTGGTGACCGCCTCGGGGAACATAGTCGTGACGACCACCAGTGGTGACCGCCTCGGGGAACATAGTCGTGACGACCACCAGTGGTGACCGCCTCGGGGAACATAGTCGTGACGACCACCAGTGGTGACCGCCTCGGGGAAACATAGGTCGTGACGACCACCAGTGGTGACCGCCTCGGGGAACATAGTCGTGACGACCACCAGTGATGACCGCCTCGGGGAACATAGTCGTGACGACCACCAGTGGTGACCGCCTCGGGGAACATAGTCGTGACGACCACCAGTGATGACCGCCTCGGGGAACATAGTCGTGACGACCACCAGTGGTGACCGCCTCGGGGAACATAGTCGTGACGACCACCAGTGATGACCGCCTCGGGGAACATAGTCGTGACGACCACCGGTGGTGACCGCCTCGGGGAACATAATCGTGACGACCACCAGTGGTGACCGCCTCGGGGAACATAGTCGTGACGACCACCAGTGGTGACCGCCTCGGGAAACATAGTCGTGACGACCACCAGTGATGACCGCCTCGGGGAACATAGTCGTGACGACCACCGGTGGTGACCGCCTCGGGGAACATAGTCGTGACGACCACCAGTGATGACCGCCTCGGGGAACATAGTCGTGACGACCACCGGTGATGACCGCCTCGGGGAACATAATCGTGACGACCACCAGTGATGACTGCCTGGGGGAACATAATCGTGACGACCACCAGTGATGACTGCCTGGGGGAAGTATAGTCGTGACGACCACCAGTGATGACCGCCTCGGGGAACATAGTCGTGACGACCACCAGTGATGACCGCCTCGGGGAACATAGTCGTGACGACCACCAGTGATGACCGCCTCGGGGAGCATAGTCGTGACGACCACCAGTGATGACCGCCTCGGGGAACATAGTCGTTACGACCACCAGTGGTGACCGCCTCGGGGAACATAGTCGTGACGACCACCAGTGGTGACCGCCTCGGGGAACATAGTCGTGACGACCACCAGTGGTGACCGCCTCGGGGAACATAGTCGTGACGACTACCAGTGGTGACCGCCTCGGGGAACATAGTCGTGACGACCACCAGTGGTGACCGCCTCGGGGAACATAGTCGTGACGACCACCAGTGGTGACCGCCTCGGGGAACATAGTCGTGACGACCACCAGTGGTGACCGCCTCGGGGAACATAGTCGTGACGACCACCAGTGATGACCGCCTCGGGGAACATAGTCGTGACGACCACCAGTGGTGACCGCCTCGGGGAACATAGTCGTGACGACCACCAGTGATGACCGCCTCGGGGAACATAGTCGTGACGACCACCAGTGGTGACCGCCTCGGGGAACATAGTCGTGACGACCACCAGTGATGACCGCCTCGGGGAACATAGTCGTGACGACCACCGGTGGTGACCGCCTCGGGGAACATAATCGTGACGACCACCAGTGGTGACCGCCTCGGGGAACATAGTCGTGACGACCACCAGTGGTGACCGCCTCGGGAAACATAGTCGTGACGACCACCAGTGATGACCGCCTCGGGGAACATAGTCGTGACGACCACCGGTGGTGACCGCCTCGGGGAACATAGTCGTGACGACCACCAGTGATGACCGCCTCGGGGAACATAGTCGTGACGACCACCGGTGGTGACCGCATCGGGGAACATAATCGTGACGACCACCAGTGATGACTGCCTGGGGGAGTATAGTCGTGACGACCACCAGTGATGACCGCCTCGGGGAACATAGTCGTGACGACCACCAGTGATGACCGCCTCGGGGAACATAGTCGTGACGACCACCAGTGATGACCGCCTCGGGGAGCATAGTCGTGACGACCACCAGTGATGACCGCCTCGGGGAACATAGTCGTGACGACCACCAGTGGTGACCGCCTCGGGGAACATAGTCGTGACGACCACCAGTGGTGACCGCCTCGGGGAACATAGTCGTGACGACCACCAGTGGTGACCGCCTCGGGGAACATAGTCGTGACGACCACCAGTGGTGACCGCCTCGGGGAGTATAGTCGTGACGACCACCAGTGATGACTGCCTCGGGGAGCATAGTCGTGACGACCACCAGTGATGACCGCCTCGGGGAACATAGTCGTGACGACTACCAGTGGTGACCGCCTCGGGGAACATAGTCGTGACGACTACCAGTGGTGACCGCCTCGGGGAACATAGTCGTGACGACCACCAGTGGTGACCGCCTCGGGGAACATAGTCGTGACGACCACCAGTGGTGACCGCCTCGGGGAACATAGTCGTGACGACCACCAGTGGTGACCGCCTCGGGGAACATAGTCGTGAAGACCACCAGTGGTGACCGCATCGGGGAACATAGTCGTGACGACCACCAGTGGTGACCGCCTCGGGGAACATAGTCGTGACGACCACCAGTGGTGACCGCCTCGGGGAGCATAGTCGTGACGACCACCAGTGGTGACCGCCTCGGGGAGCATAGTCGTGACGACCACCAGTGGTGACCGCCTCGGGGAACATAGTCGTGACGACCACCAGTGGTGACCGCCTCGGGGAACATAGTCGTGACGACCACCAGTGGTGACCGCCTCGGGGAACATAGTCGTGACGACCACCAGTGGTGACCGCCTCGGGGAACATAGTCGTGACGACCACCAGTGGTGACCGCCTCGGGGAACATAGTCGTGACGACCACCAGTGGTGACCGCCTCGGGGAACATAGTCGTGACGACCACCAGTGGTGACCGCCTCGGGGAACATAGTCGTGACGACCACCAGTGGTGACCGCCTCGGGGAACATAGTCGTGACGACCACCAGTGGTGACCGCCTCGGGGAACATAGTCGTGACGACCACCAGTGGTGACCGCCTCGGGGAACATAGTCGTGACGACCACCAGTGGTGACCGCCTCGGGGAACATAGTCGTGACGACCACCAGTGGTGACCGCCTCGGGGAGCATAGTCGTGACGACCACCAGTGGTGACCGCCTCGGGGAGCATAGTCGTGACGACCACCAGTGGTGACCGCCTCGGGGAGCATAGTCGTGACGACCACCAGTGGTGACCGCCTCGGGGAACATAGTCGTGACGACCACCAGTGGTGACCGCCTCGGGGAACATAGTCGTGACGACCACCAGTGGTGACCGCCTCGGGGAACATAGTCGTGACGACCACCAGTGGTGACCGCCTCGGGGAACATAGTCGTGACGACCACCAGTGGTGACCGCCTCGGGGAACATAGTCGTGACGACCACCAGTGGTGACCGCCTCGGGGAACATAGTCGTGACGACCACCAGTGGTGACCGCCTCGGGGAACATAGTAGTGACGACCACCATTGGTGACCGCCTCGGGGAACATAGTCGTGACGACCACCAGTGGTGACCGCCTCGGGGAACATAGTCGTGACGACCACCAGTGGTGACCGCCTCGGGGAACATAGTCGTGACGACCACCAGTGGTGACCGCCTCGGGGAACATAGTCGTGACGACCACCAGTGGTGACCGCCTCGGGGAGCATAGTCGTGACGACCACCAGTGATGACCGCCTCGGGGAGCATAGTCGTGACGACCACCAGTGGTGACCGCCTCGGGGAACATAGTCGTGACGACCACCAGTGGTGACCGCCTCGGGGAACATAGTCGTGACGACCACCAGTGGTGACCGCCTCGGGGAACATAGTCGTGACGACCACCAGTGGTGACCGCCTCGGGGAACATAATCGTGACGACCACCAGTGGTGACCGCCTCGGGGAACATAGTCGTGACGACCACCAGTGGTGACCGCCTCGGGGAACATAGTCGTGACGACCACCAGTGGTGACCGCC
Source organism: Procambarus clarkii (assembly GCF_040958095.1). Classification (NCBI taxonomy): domain Eukaryota; kingdom Metazoa; phylum Arthropoda; class Malacostraca; order Decapoda; family Cambaridae; genus Procambarus; species Procambarus clarkii. The sequence continues at coordinate 21,861,619 of NC_091188.1, forward strand.
TCGGGGAACATAGTCGTGACGACCACCAGTGGTGACCGCCTCGGGGAACATAGTCGTGACGACCACCAGTGAGGCGGGGAACATAGTCGTGACGACCACCAGTGGTGACCGCCTCGGGGAACATAGTCGTGACGACCACCAGTGATGACCGCCTCGGGGAACATAGTCGTGACGACCACCGGTGGTGACCGCCTCGGGGAACATAATCGTGACGACCACCAGTGGTGACCGCCTCGGGGAACATAGTCGTGACGACCACCAGTGGTGACCGCCTCGGGAAACATAGTCGTGACGACCACCAGTGATGACCGCCTCGGGGAACATAGTCGTGACGACCACCGGTGGTGACCGCCTCGGGGAACATAGTCGTGACGACCACCAGTGATGACCGCCTCGGGGAACATAGTCGTGACGACCACCGGTGGTGACCGCCTCGGGGAACATAATCGTGACGACCACCAGTGATGACTGCCTGGGGGAGTATATTCGTGACGACCACCAGTGATGACCGCCTCGGGGAACATAGTCGTGACGACCACCAGTGATGACCGCCTCGGGGAACATAGTCGTGACGACCACCAGTGATGACCGCCTCGGGGAGCATAGTCGTGACGACCACCAGTGGTGACCGCCTCGGGGAACATAGTCGTGACGACCACCAGTGGTGACCGCCTCGGGGAACATAGTCGTGACGACTACCAGTGGTGACCGCCTCGGGGAACATAGTCGTGACGACCACCAGTGGTGACCGCCTCGGGGAACATAGTCGTGACGACCACCAGTGATGACCGCCTCGGGGAACATAGTCGTGACGACCACCAGTGGTGACCGCCTCGGGGAACATAGTCGTGACGACCACCAGTGGTGACCGCCTCGGGGAACATAGTCGTGACGACCACCAGTGGTGACCGCCTCGGGGAACATAGTCGTGACGACCACCAGTGGTGACCGCCTCGGGGAACATAGTCGTGACGACCACCAGTGGTGACCGCCTCGGGGAACAAGAACGGATAAAAATATTCGTCCTTTTTTATTTTTTACGAGCTTATTTACAGGTGAATAAATAAATAAATATGACAAACTAATAAATAGTAACAATGTGATGAAACGTGCAACACGTGCGGGTAGTTGGGTTAAAGTTCAGCTCAATGAGGTAAAACTGTTAATATGAGTCAGTTGAAAGTGTATCTAGGGCAGTGAGGTGAAAGAGTTGGTGGGCGAGTTGTACACTAAACTTCCAATATTGTTTATATCTCCCGCTGGGTGTTCCAGCGTCCACCATGCAGTGTGTGGCATACCACCCACACTGTCGTCATTGCGTCTATTGCAGAGATTCCTCTTAGGGCGTCTGTGAATATGGCTCTGTCTGTATCTGAAATTACTCAAAACATTCTGTCACATGTAATTTGCAATGTCATTCCTCTCGTGGACCTTCCTCCGCCCAAGGGCTGACCTCCGCCCAGGGCTGCCCTCCGCCCAAGGGCTGACCTCCGCCCAGGGCTGCCCTCCGCCCAAGGCTGCCCTCCGCCCTGGGCTGCCCTCCGCCCTGGGCTGCCCTCCGCCCTGGGCTACCCTCCGCCCAGGGCTGCACTCCGCCCAGGGCTACACTCCGCCCAGGGCTGCCCTCGGCCCAGGGCTGACCTCGGCCCAGGGCTGCCCTCCGCCCAGGGCTGACCTCGGCCCAGGGCTGCCCTCCGCCCAGGGCTGCCCTCCGCCCAGGGCTGCCCTCCGCCGTGTATTTGAAAGGAAACATTGACATTTCACTGTCAACTTAGGGTTTACAGACGCGTGCAAATTTGGCTGTAAACCTTCGAAGCTTACGACGCTGTTCGGACCTGGAGGCAAGCTTTGTATTTAATTTATTGTCATGTTGCTGGAAGGGACACACTAGGTGGTGTTATTGTGGGTGTTGTTACACCAGATGTTGTTGGTGTGGGTGTTGTAACACCAGACGTTGTTGGTGTGGGTGTTGTTACACCAGATGTTGTTGGTGCGGGTGTTGTTACACCAGTCGTTGTTGGTGCGGGTGTTGTAACACCAGACGTTGTTGGTGTGGGTGTTGTAACACCAGACGTTGTTGGTGTGGGTGTTGTTACACCAGATGTTGTTGGTGCGGGTGTTGTAACACCAGACGTTGTTGGTGTGGGTGTTGTAACACCAGACGTTGTTGATGTGGGTGTTGTTACACCAGATGTTGTTGGTGCGGGTGTTGTTACACCAGTCGTTGTTGGTGCGGGTGTTGTAACACCAGACGTTGTTGGTGTGGGTGTTGTAACACCAGACGTTGTTGGTGTGGGTGTTGTTACACCAGATGTTGTTGATGCGGGTGTTGTAACACCAGACGTTGTTGGTGCGGGTGTTGTTACACCAGACGTTGTTGGTGCGGGTGTTGTTACACCAGACGTTGTTGGTGCGGGTGTTGTTACACCAGACGTTGTTGGTGCGGGTGTTGTTACACCAGACGTTGTTGGTGCGGGTGTTGTTACACCAGACGTTGTTGGTGCGGGTGTTGTAACACCAGACGTTGTTGGTGCGGGTGTTGTAACACCAGACGTTGTTGGTGCGGGTGTTGTTACACCAGACGTTGTTGGTGTGGGTGTTGTTACACCAGACGTTGTTGGTGCGGGTGTTGTTACACCAGACGTTGTTGGTGCGGGTGTTGTTACACCAGACGTTGTTGGTGTGGGTGTTGTAACACGGGTCGTTACTGGTGTGGGTGTTGTAACACGGGTCGTTACTGGTGTGGGTGTTGTAACACGGGTCGTTACTGGTGTGGGTGTTGTAACACGGGTCGTTACTGGTGTGGGTGGTTGTGACACCAGCAAACGATATCACATTCGAAAATACATTACAATCCTCATCACGTTTCAGTATTTTAATCCTAGGATTGTCATCGAGGTTGATTCCAAAACTTTTCGTTCCGTTCCGACTGAATTTATCGAGATTTCCAAAAGGAGACTTCGTCACAATACACCACATACAGAGGCGTCCAAGAGAAAACAATTAACACATGTCTGTACACGACGCTTCGCCTCACCTAACTCTAATGATCTGACTCACCACAAGAACCACATATCAGATAAATACCGTCAGCTGCATACGGCAGGATGGCTAGTTTAAAATCTCTTAGGAGGCTGAACAAGGAGTAATTCAGGATCCGTCATGCTTGCCACTTATTTCAGACCATATATGCTGGTATATGCCGAACCAGCGTGTAGTCCTGATCTGGTTGATACCTGGTTGATACCTGGTTGATGGGGTTCTGGGAGTTCTTCTACTCCCCAAGCCCGGCCCGAGGCCAGGCTCGACTTGTGAGAGTTTGGTCCACCAGGCTGTTGCTTGGAGCGGCCCGCAGGCCCACATACCCACCACAGCCCGGTTGGTCCGGCACTCCTTGGAGGAATAAATCTAGTTTCCTCTTGAAAATGTCCACTGTTGTTCCGGCAATATTTCTTATGCTTGCTGGGAGGACGTTGAACAACCGCGGACCTCTGATGTTTATACAGTGTTCTCTGATTGTGCCTATGGCACCTCTGCTCTTCATTGGTTCTATTCTACATTTTCTTCCATGTCGTTCACTCCAGTACGTTGTTATTTTACTGTGTAGATTTGGTACTTGACCCTCCAGTATCTTCCAGGTGTATATTATTTGATATCTCTCTCGTCTTCTTTCTAGTGAGTACATTTGGAGGGCTTTGAGACGATCCCAATAATTTAGGTGCTTTATTGCGTCTATGCGTGCCGTATATGTTCTCTGTATTCCCTCTATTTCAGCAATCTCTCCTGCTTTGAAGGGGGAAGTGAGTACTGAGCAGTACTCAAGACGGGACAACACAAGTGCCTTGAAGAGTACAACCATTGTGATGGGATCCCTGGATTTGAAAGTTCTCGTAATCCATCCTATCATTTTTCTGGCTGTCGCAATATTTGCTTGGTTATGCTCCTTAAACGTTAGGTCGTCCGACATTATTATTCCCAAATCCTTTACATGCTGTTTTCCTACTATGGGTACATTTGATTGTGTTTTGTACTCTGTATTATGTTTAAGGTCTTCATTTTTACCGTACCTGAGTACCTGGAATTTATCACTGTTAAACATCATGTTATTTTCTGATGCCCAGTCGAAAACTTTATTAATATCAGCTTGAAGTTTTTCAATGTCCTCAGCCGAGGTAATTTTCATACTGATTTTTGTGTCATCTGCAAAGGATGATACGAAGCTGTGACTTGTATTTTTGTCTATCTCGTTTAACACAAAACGAAAGCAGAGAAATACTAGAGGTATGTCACCATACTAGTCCCAGGACTGAGAGGAATGAGTGGCGATAAATGACTAGAACCTCACGCCACTGAGAGAAGAAACAGGCTTGGCAAGATCATACATGAAATACTTCCGAGTAAAGAACAGGCAGACAGTTACCATAGGCAGTACTTGAAATGGTGCCTGAGATGGAAACTAAGTATCCAAATGAGCCATAGAGACATTAACAAGAAAATTGACAGTGTCATAGTTGTGAACAAATTGAATGCACTAAGAAGTAGTGGAGACAAACTCCACATACAGCTTTAAATGCAGATATAAAAGAGCTCTACACACTTTGGAACCCAAGTGCTGATGTACAACCCTCGAAAGTACAATTGGATGAAAACACAAACACACGATTGTTAAGTCATGACCACGAAATAAGGCTCGTGGTATAGACTCTCCTTCTCCCCCACTCAATGATTGACACGCTTGACCTCCAGCAAATCACAAAATCACAATTTTAATGGTCTTGTGATATAATGAAAGCCTAAAGTAAAATCCACCAGTATACAGGGGTGAACCGAGTCCAGATAACAGCAGCTATTTACAAGATATATTCACCACAACAACGTTAATAATCATATAATAAAGTTTATCTCCAAGGGTCAGCCACTGCAGTTAGATGTTACTAAGTTAACCAGGTGATAAGCATGGGTACACTAGACATCAAGTGCATCTAAGTTGTGGTCAAAGTGGATGAATGGTGACGTGAAGAGCAAAGTCACTAAGGACTAATCAAAATTGAAGTCACAAGCGACTCAACAACAGTCAAGTAACCAGTATGAGACAATTTATGATTAACGTCAACAAAGCAGCATGTCACTGAAACTAAGAACTTTGCCCTCAAAAAACTAAGTCCGAACTGGACTGGCAAATGTCAAAGTCAAAACTCCTTTCAAAAGTTAAAGTTTCAAAGTCCCTAAATAAATGACCAAAGTCCCCACTAAGGAAAAAATATAATACATTATTTAACCACGAGATTTACAAGTCAAAATATCTAAACAAACACTCGCAACTTAAAAGACAATCATCCACAAATAATCAAGTCTTACCTTACAAGACATTTGATATAACTGTTTATTACAATTAATTGGATCATCAGAGCACCAGACCCTACCCGACACTTTACTCTGCCCCACAATCAGATCAGTGAGGGCAGGCAGCTAGTCCACCCCAATAGGTCAACTAAACAATATTAACTGAACATTCTGCAATATACACTCTCAGGGTACTAAAAAGTACAATTTAAAGGTACCTGAGTACAGCATTTTAGAAACTAGAACATACGCACATGATCTGAGTAAATAATATTAATATACAACAAGATTTTAATCAACATTTGGCAGTCCAGCCGCCGCAAGGGTTGGCTATCCTGAAGGGCAAGACACGAACACAAACGCACACACAGACTGGCCACCTCACATGTCATTCATACAATCCAAAACAATACATTGAAATATTAAATATTAACACAATAAAAATATACACCTTCAAGTGTATATTGTGTCCCTCCCAGACACATATTCAAGTGTCCCTCCCAGACACCCTTTGCCCCTCAACTCCACCTTCAAGTGTATAACACTACAGTGATTACTATACCAGATATATAAGTAAATAGTGTAATATGTACAATTCGTCAATATAGTTATGTCACAGTGTATCCTATCACAAACTGGTATACGCTGGGTCATAACAATGGTAAATAATCAAGTGACTAGATTATGCAAGAGGGAAAAAGTTTCCATAGTGTGGTCACGACATAGCCAGAACAGCTCCCAGAGCTGGGAGAAGAGGTAACCCTAGACGACACACAAATATTGGTAATACAGATAAGGAACTAAGGAGACATCTAGCATCATTAGATGAAAATAATGCTATGCATGCAACAAAATATTTCACCACGGATGTTAAAAGACGTTACAAAGGCCTTAAGTCTACCTCTAGTTCCTATTCATAATGTGTTGATTGAGAAGGAAGTGTTACCCAGCTATTGCATAATGGCGAATGCTGTGTCAATATAAAGACAGGAGACAGGGAGGAGGCGCTAAACTGCAGACCGGTATCACCGACAAGCATCTCTTACAAGGTACTCAAAGAGATAATAAAGATAAGACGAGTTAAACATCAAGAGAGGAACAGATATGTAAACATGCACCAATAACGTTTCAGGGAAGAAAAATCATGCCGAACGAACCTACTGGAGTTCTATGGTAAAGTAACAAAAGTAAAATAATAATGAAAATGTTGGGCAAATTGTGTACTTCTGGACTGTCAAAAATCCTTTAGCACAGTTCCATTAAAAAGACTACTACCTGAACTTGAAAGGCAAGCAGGAGTAAGTGGATACATAGTGACATGACAGAGTTCCTAACAGTCAAGAGTCTCATAGCAAAGGGTGGGGGGCTTGCGTAGAATAACAAGCATAGTTGTTAAGGGGTCGGTGCTGCGACCAATACTATCTCTCATTATGTTACTGACCAAAACACAGGAGTGAAATCCTGTATGTCAATGTCTGCAGATGATGGAAAGTTAGTGAAAAGATTAGGTAGAGATGAAGATTGTAAAATACTCCAAGATGACTTTGATAAGTTGCAGAATTGGTCCGAGAAATGATTATCAAGTTAGTAAGTGTAAGGGGATAGAAATGGAAACTTATGCCAAATCTGAAGGACGGTATTCAATGAAGAAAAACTTTCTCTACCCTCCCCCCCCCCCTCTCTAATTAGTCGAGAAAAAGACCTGGCAATGGATATTACACCAAGCCTAACTCAAGAGGCACAAGCAAACAGAATAACATCAACAGCATACTCTACAATGGCATAAGTCAGAACATCGTTCAGGAACCTAAATAAGGAGGCAATTAGATCACCGTACACCGATCTTGATATACACAAGTCTTTAGACTTGAGACCAGTCTTGAAGTATGCCGCCCCATCATGGAGACTTTTCAAATAAAACAAACTAGAAAAGGTTCAGAGATTTGCAACGAGAGTCATCCCAGGATTACGATGGATGGAGAATGAAGAAAGACTGAAAGAAATAGACCTGACGACACTGGAGATAAGAGAGTGAGAAGACACGACAGAGACATAAAAAACTTAGGGGGGAGGGGGAAGCCATTGACAAAGTGGAAAAAGAGAGATGTTAAATTGAGTATTAATAGAAAGAGAGGATTTGTTAGGAAGCTCGAGAAAAAGAGGTGTTAGAAAATTTTATTTTTTACGCATGAGTAGTGGGAACAATAAATTAAATAAGCATGTTGAAAAGGTTAACCTCATTCATAATTTTAAACGAATATGCAATAAACGGATAAAAGAACCCCGCTAGAAAAGCTGGGTCCGAAAGCCAAAAGTTCAGCCCTGAAGGTAGGAATAGGTGGGCACACACACACACACACACACACACACACACACACACACACACACACACACACACACTCTCAGATGTACACAGGCACGTACAAATACGCACACACATTCACTCGCTCGCTCGCACGCACGCACGCACACACACACACACGCACGCACACGCACGCACACGCACACACACACACACGCGCACACACACACACACACACACACACACACACACACACACACACACACACACACACACACACACACACACACACACACATACATTTTCTCACGCTTTTAAGATACATTTAAAGTTCTGAATTGAACTAGCTTCCACAATTTCTACTTTGTGTGCCTGTGTGTGTGTGTGTGTGTGTGTGTGTGTGTGTGTGTGTGTGTGTGTGTGTGTGTGTGTGTGTGTGTGTGTGTGTGGTGTGTGTGTATGTTTGCGCGCGCGCGTGCGTGCCTGTGTGCATGAATGTGTGTGTGTGTATTCACCTAATTGTGCTTGCGGGGGTTGAGCTCTGTCTCTTTGGTTCCGCCTCTCAACCGTCAATCAACAGTTGTACAGGTTCCCGAGCCAAATAGGCTCAGGAACCTGTACACCTGTTGATTGACGGTTGAGAAGCGGGCCGAAATAGTAAAGCTCAACCCCCGCAAGCACAACTAGGTAAATACACACACAGCAATGCACAAACAAACACACAGTATAAAGTGTGGAAGCCATTTCAATTCAAAACTTTAGATGTACCTTAAAAACGTGAAAAATTAGTCGTTGCATTAATGAAAGAATGTTCGGAAGGGATAGCCTCGAGCCCCAGCGCTACGTGGGTCCTCGCGGCTGAGTGGACAGAGTTCGGGGGTCGTAGTCCTTAGGGCTAAGGTTCAAATATCCTGGCCGAGGCCGAAACAGTTGGGCATATTTTTTCCGCATTCTGATGCCCAAGTTCACCTAGCAGTAAATAGATACCTGGGAGATAGACAGCTGCTACGGGCTGCTTCCTGGGGATGAACTCACCTATTTGTACTCACCTATTTGTGCTTGCGGGGGTTGAGCTTTGGCTCTTTGGTCCCGCCTCTCAACTGTCAATCAACTGGTGTACAGGTTCCTGAGCCTATTGGGTTCTATCATATCTACACTTGAAACTGTGTATGGAGTCAGCCTCCACCACATTGCTTCCTAATGCATTCCATTTGTCAACCACTCTCACACTAAAAAAGTTCTTTCTAATATCTCTGTGGCTCATTTGGGCACTCAGTTTCCACCTGTGTCCCCTAGTGCGTGTGCCCCTTGTGTTAAATAGCCTATCTTTATCAACCCTGTCGATTCCCTTGAGAATCTTGAATGTGGTGATCATGTCCTCCCTAACTCTTCTGTCTTCCAACGAAGTGAGGTTCAATTCCCGTACTCTCTCCTCGTAGCTCATACCTCTCAGCTCGGGTACTAGTCTGGTGGCAAACCTTTGAACCTTTTCCAGTTTAGTCTTATGCTTGACTAGATATGGACTCCATGCTGGAGCCGCATACTCCAGGATTGGTCTGGCATATGTGGTATATAATGTTCTGAAAGATTCCTTACACAAGTTTCTAAAGGCCGTTCTTATGTAAGCCAACCTGGCATATGCTGCTGATGTTATCCTCTTGATATGAGCTTCACGGGACAGGTCTGGCGTGATATCAACCCCCAGGTCTTTCTCTCTCTCTGACTCTTGAAGTATTTCATCTCCCAAGTGATACCTTGTATCTGGTCTCCTGCTTCCTACTCCTATCTTCATTACATTACATTTGCTTGGGTTAAACTCTAACATCCAATTGTTCGACCCTTCCTGCAGCTTGTCCAGGTCTTCTTGAAGCCTCAAGCTGTCCTCCTCTGTCTTAATCCTTCTCATAATTTTGGCGTCGTCAGCAAACATTGAGAGGAATGAGTCTATACCCTCTGGGAGATCATTTACGTATATCAGAAACAGGATAGGTCCAAGCACAGAGCCCTGTGGGACTCCACTGGTGACTTCCCGCCATTCTGAGGTCTCACCCCTCACTATAACTCTCTGCTTTCTATTGCTTAGGTACTCCCTTATCCACTGGAGCGCCCTACCAGTTACTCTTGCCTGTTTCTCTAGCTTATGCATATACTAAATGTGTGTGTGTGCGTGTGTGTTAGAAAGAAATATGTAGTGGACATTATAGAGAAAAGAGAGATTGTTTAGAGAGGCGGGGTCCAAGAGCTAATTGAAGCAGACACAAATTCTGACAGACACAAAGTCTGAACTTTGCAGACACAAATAGTAAATACATATTAAATTTATATTTATGCATACTTATAATTATTACGGGTAGGAACATGTTGGGTGTCGATCACGGTCGTCGGCAGAAAATATCACAAATTCAGCTGAGCTGGAACCGCTCAAAATGTTAATAAAAGGCTTAATTTTTCCACTCGTTAGTGGGAATTTAACCTCAGTTCAAATATTAGTGAATTTTATGTGTTATTAATTTAGATTTATAACGAGTGAATGCAAGCTATATGAAATTTATATTAGTTGAGCAATTTATAATAAATGTGGTGATTAAGGGATGTGATAAATATTTGAACAATTAATTAAAATGTTTACTGACAATTTCAAATGTAAACAAGTGTTATATTTTTGGCTAGATATGGGAGCGGGTAGGTTCACGAAGATAGTTCACTGAACTACCAGGGTAGTCCAGTGAACACTGGGATCAAATCTCTCCTAGGAATGAAGAATTCAATTATGAATACCATTTTGACATATTTCAGCAAGTCCTTAAATTGGGTAAAAGATATTCAATGGAGGCGATACTCGTATATACTCCTTCTCGTCTTGTCTGTAATGGTGAGTTCAGACTCAGGGAGGGAGATATACCTGCATAACTCCGTAGGTCGTTCAAAGTGACAAAAGTCCTGAATGGGTCGACGAGCAACTATACTCTAACTCATTCGTTATTTGAAAGAATGACTCCGTTATCTACGTTGATATTAGACATTATCGCTTGAGTTATATCTACTTCCGATACTAAAGCGAACACGTTTCTAGATTCTTACTAAATTGGGGAAAGTCCGAGTTATTTTCAGGAGTTTCCCGCAGGAGTTTTCAGTTGTATATTGGCTTGAGGACCATTCAAGCTTCTTTATATTTGTGTTACTCACATGGCTCCAACAGCGAAGCGATTTGACGAAATATCTGTGCCCTAAAATTGACCACCAAGTGCTGTTGAGAGTTGGGAAAAGGGTCTCACGACTTCCAACCCTTTTGTACAGTCAGTGTGGTCTAGAGGTATGGTTCTGGATACGCTAAGGTGCATGGAGCCCCTGGCTATCTGGGTTCGAATCCTTCAGGGGTGAGGAGTTTTCAGTTTTATATATATATATATATATATATATATATATATATATATATATATATATATATATATATAATATATATATATATATATATATATATATATAATATATATATATATATATATATATTATTAAATATGACCGAAAAAGTAAGATTAATAATTCTAACACGAATTTTCTCAATCTTTCGTACATTACGCTTCACTGTTGGAGGTAAATCAAAAATCACTTCTCCAAAATTCATTTTTATTTCTAGTCTGACGCGACACGGGCGCGTTTCGTAAAACTTATTACATTTTCAAAGACTTCACAAATACACAACTGATTAGAACTTACGTATCTCTGATTTTATATCTACATTTGAGTGAGGTGGGAGGGGTGATGTGGCATTAACACAAGACAGAACAAGAGGGGATATTAATAGGGTATCAAAAGTATCAACACAAGACAGAACAGAAACAATGGGTATTGAATAGAAGTGTTTGTAGAAAGCCTATTGGTCCATATTTCTTGATGCTTCTATATTGGAGCGGAGTCTTGAGGTGGGTAGAATATAATTGTGCAATAATTGGCTGTTGATTGCTGGTGTTGACTTCTTGATGTGTAGTGCCTCGCAAACGTCAAGCCGCCTGCTATCGCTGTATCTATCGATGATTTCTGTGTTGTTTACTAGGATTTCTCTGGCGATGGTTTGGTTATGGGAAGAGATTATATGTTCCTTAATGGAGCCCTGTTGCTTATGCATCGTTAAACGCCTAGAAAGAGATGTTGTTGTCTTGCCTATATACTGGGTTTTTTGGAGCTTACAGTCCCCAAGTGGGCATTTGAAGGCATAGACGACGTTAGTCTCTTTTAAAGCGTTCTGTTTTGTGTCTGGAGAGTTTCTCATGAGTAGGCTGGCCGTTTTTCTGGTTTTATAGTAAATCGTCAGTTGTATCCTCTGATTTTTGTCTGTAGGGATAACGTTTCTATTAACAATATCTTTCAGGACCCTTTCCTCCGTTTTATGAGCTGTGGAAAAGAAGTTCCTGTAAAATAGTCTAATAGGGGGTATAGGTGTTGTGTTAGTTGTCTCTTCAGAGGTTGCATGGCTTTTCACTTTCCTTCTTATGATGTCTTCGATGAAACCATTGGAGAAGCCGGTTTCATCGAAGACATCATAAGAAGGAAAGTGAAAAGCCATGCAACCTCTGAAGGTACTTTATGCACTCGCATAAGGTACCACCAATGAGTTAATAATTTTTGGTTTCGCCTTAGGGACGTGATTATAAAACGTACGCTTGGCTTGTACAAACGAGAAATCCAAAAACCTCTTAGGATATTGTAAACTCTTCCCAATTTCATATATTTTAGCAATCTCTTCATCAAAAAACTCAGGGCTGCAAACCCTCAAAGCTCGTAGAAACATTCCTGAAAATACTCATTGGTGGTACCTTATGCGAGTGGACTTGAAAAATTGTCTCTGATTTTTAAGAAACTTAATATAAATTTGGTGTTCACTAATAGTACGATCAAATCCAATTTAATAAAAAACTCCCCTGATACAGCAGGTTGTGTGTATTCGATTCCCTGCAATGATTGTGATTCTGTGTACCTTGGACAAACAGGAAAGTCCTTACAATTGCGGTTGTCACAACATGCTTATAGTATTAGAACTGCCCAAACGTCTAATGCATTGTATCTACATACGAGTTTATGCGATCACAATATTAACTGGAATGGGGCAAAAAGCATTACCAATTGTGGGGATTTCGTGGAACGGAATTTGATTGAGTCTGCTCTAATCAGTCAGTGTCCAAATCTTCTTAATGTTAGTACTGGAATGTACAAACTTGATCCATTTTTAAGTTATAATATTGCACAACAGTTTAAGAAACAACTCTGATAGAGAGGCTTACAATGTCTCATTAAAATTGTATATTCATATATTGTGTGTTCATGAGGCTTTTCTTTAATCTTTCATCCTTATTCTCTGACCGCTTAATCCTCTTTGACCATTCTAA
>NC_091188.1:21879647-21937147 GCF_040958095.1 Procambarus clarkii
ACATTAAGTCCTTCCTCAGTGCTTCCGGCGTCTTATGAGACTCACAACGCCAGCCTGAATTGTCAGAGACCTCGCCGTGGGAAATGATGTAGCGTGGGCCCTGGTCCAGCCACAGTGGTGGGTCATAGTCCAGCCACAGTGGTGGGTCATAGTCCAGCCACAGTGGTGGGTCATAGTCCAGCCACAGTGGTGGGTCATAGTCCAGCCACAGTGGTGGGCCCTGGTCCAGCCACAGTGGTGGGTTATAGTCCAGCCACAGTGGTGGGCCCTGGTCCAGCCACAGTGGTGGGTCATAGTCCAGCCACAGTGGTGGGTCATAGTCCAGCCACAGTGGTGGGTCATAGTCCAGCCACAGTGGTGGGTCATAGCCCAGCCACAGTGGTGGGCCCTGGTCCAGCCACAGTGGTGGGTCATAGCCCAGCCACAGTGGTGGGTCATAGTCCAGCCACAGTGGTGGGTCATAGTCCAGCCACAGTGGTGGGTCATAGTCCAGCCACAGTGGTGGGTCATAGCCCAGCCACAGTGGTGGGCCCTGGTCCAGCCACAGTGGTGGGTCATAGTCCAGCCACAGTGGTGGGCCCTGGTCCAGCCACAGTGGTGGGTCATAGTCCAGCCACAGTGGTGGGTCATAGTCCAGCCACAGTGGTGGGTCATAGTCCAGCCACAGTGGTGGGTCATAGCCCAGCCACAGTGGTGGGCCCTGGTCCAGCCACAGTGGTGGGTCCTGGTCCAGCCACAGTGGTGGGCCCTGGTCCAGCCACAGTGGTGGGTCATAGTCCAGCTAAGTGGTGGGCCCTGGTCCAGCCACAGTGGTGGGTCCTGGTCCAGCCACAGTGGTGGGTCCTGGTCCAGCCACAGTGGTGGGTCATAGCCCAGCCACAGTGGTGGGTCATAGTCCAGCCACAGTGGTGGGTCCTGGTCCAGCCACAGTGGTGGGTCCTGGTCCAGCCACAGTGGTGGGTCATAGCCCCGCCACAGTGGTGGGTCATAGTCCAGCCACAGTGGTGGGTCATAGTCCAGCCACAGTGGTGGGTCATAGCCCAGCCACAGTGGTGGGCCCTGGTCCAGCCACAGTGGTGGGTCCTGGTCCAGCCACAGTGGTGGGCCCTGGTCCAGCCACAGTGGTGGGTCATAGTCCAGCTAAGTGGTGGGCCCTGGTCCAGCCACAGTGGTGGGTCCTGGTCCAGCCACAGTGGTGGGTCCTGGTCCAGCCACAGTGGTGGGTCATAGTCCAGCCACAGTGGTGGGTCATAGTCCAGCCACAGTGGTGGGTCATAGTCCAGCCACAGTGGTGGGTCATAGTCCAGCCACAGTGGTGGGCCCTGGTCCAGCCACAGTGGTGGGTCCTGGTCCAGCCACAGTGGTGGGTCCTGGTCCAGCCACAGTGGTGGGCCCTGGTCCAGCCACAGTGGTGGGCCCTGGTCCAGCCACAGTGGTGGGTCCTGGTCCAGCCACAGTGGTGGGCCCTGGTCCAGCCACAGTGGTGGGCCCTGGTCCAGCCACAGTGGTGGGTCCTGGTCCCACCACAGTGGTGGGCCCTGGTCCAGCCACAGTGGTGGGCCCTGGTCCAGCCACAGTGGTGGGTCCTGGTCCAGCCACAGTGGTGGGTCATAGCCCAGCCACAGAGGTGGGTCATAGCCCAGCCACAGTGGTGGGTCATAGTCCAGCCACAGTAGTGGGTCCTGGTCCAGCCACAGTGGTGGGTCCTGGTCCAGCCACAGTGGTGGGTCATAGCCCAGCCACAGTGGTGGGTCATAGCCCAGCTACAGTGGTGGGTCATAGTCCAGCCACAGTGGTGGGTCCTGGTCCAACCACAGTGGTGGGCCCTGGTCCAGCCACAGTGGTGGGCCCTGGTCCAGCCACAGTGATGGGCCCTGGTCCAGCCACAGTGGTGGGTCCTGGTCCAGCCACAGTGGTGGGCCCTGGTCCAGCCACAGTGGTGGGTCATAGTCCAGCCACAGTGGTGGGTCATAGTCCAGCCACAGTGGTGGGTCATAGTCCAGCCACAGTGGTGGGTCCTGGTCCAGCCACAGTGGTGGGCCCTGGTCCAGCCACAGTGGTGGGTCCTGGTCCAGCCACAGTGGTGGGCCCTGGTCCAGCCACAGTGGTGGGCCCTGGTCCAGCCACAGTGGTGGGTCCTGGTCCCACCACAGTGGTGGGCCCTGGTCCAGCCACAGTGGTGGGCCCTGGTCCAGCCACAGTGGTGGGTCCTGGTCCAGCCACAGTGGTGGGTCATAGCCCAGCCACAGAGGTGGGTCATAGCCCAGCCACAGTGGTGGGTCATAGTCCAGCCACAGTAGTGGGTCCTGGTCCAGCCACAGTGGTGGGTCCTGGTCCAGCCACAGTGGTGGGTCATAGCCCAGCCACAGTGGTGGGTCATAGCCCAGCCACAGTGGTGGGTCATAGTCCAGCCACAGTGGTGGGTCCTGGTCCAGCCACAGTGGTGGGCCCTGGTCCAGCCACAGTGGTGGGCCCTGGTCCAGCCACAGTGGTGGGCCCTGGTCCAGCCACAGTGGTGGGTCCTGGTCCAGCCACAGTGGTGGGCCCTGGTCCAGCCACAGTGGTGGGTCATAGTCCAGCCACAGTGGTGGGTCATAGTCCAGCCACAGTGGTGGGTCATAGTCCAGCCACAGTGGTGGGTCATAGTCCAGCCACAGTGGTGGGTCCTGGCCCAGCCACAGTGGTGGGTCCTGGTCCAGCCACAGTGGTGGGCCCTGGTCCAGCCACAGTGGTGGGTCCTGGTCCAGCCACAGTGGTGGGCCCTGGTCCAGCCACAGTGGTGGGTCATAGTCCAGCCACAGTGGTGGGCCCTGGTCCAGCCACAGTGGTGGGTCATAGTCCAGCCACAGTGGTGGGTCATAGTCCAGCCACAGTGGTGGGTCATAGTCCAGCCACAGTGGTGGGTCATAGCCCAGCCACAGTGGTGGGCCCTGGTCCAGCCACAGTGGTGGGTCCTGGTCCAGCCACAGTGGTGGGCCCTGGTCCAGCCACAGTGGTGGGTCATAGTCCAGCTAAGTGGTGGGCCCTGGTCCAGCCACAGTGGTGGGTCCTGGTCCAGCCACAGTGGTGGGTCCTGGTCCAGCCACAGTGGTGGGTCATAGCCCAGCCACAGTGGTGGGTCATAGTCCAGCCACAGTGGTGGGTCCTGGTCCAGCCACAGTGGTGGGTCCTGGTCCAGCCACAGTGGTGGGTCATAGCCCAGCCACAGTGGTGGGTCATAGTCCAGCCACAGTGGTGGGTCATAGTCCAGCCACAGTGGTGGGTCATAGCCCAGCCACAGTGGTGGGCCCTGGTCCAGCCACAGTGGTGGGTCCTGGTCCAGCCACAGTGGTGGGTCCTGGTCCAGCCACAGTGGTGGGTCATAGTCCAGCCACAGTGGTGGGTCATAGTCCAGCCACAGTGGTGGGTCATAGTCCAGCCACAGTGGTGGGTCATAGTCCAGCCACAGTGGTGGGCCCTGGTCCAGCCACAGTGGTGGGTCCTGGTCCAGCCACAGTGGTGGGTCCTGGTCCAGCCACAGTGGTGGGCCCTGGTCCAGCCACAGTGGTGGGCCCTGGTCCAGCCACAGTGGTGGGTCCTGGTCCAGCCACAGTGGTGGGCCCTGGTCCAGCCACAGTGGTGGGCCCTGGTCCAGCCACAGTGGTGGGTCCTGGTCCCACCACAGTGGTGGGCCCTGGTCCTGCCACAGTGGTGAGCCCTGGTCCAGCCACAGTGGTGGGTCCTGGTCCAGCCACAGTGGTGGGTCATAGCCCAGCCACAGAGGTGGGTCATAGCCCAGCCACAGTGGTGGGTCATAGTCCAGCCACAGTAGTGGGTCCTGGTCCAGCCACAGTGGTGGGTCCTGGTCCAGCCACAGTGGTGGGTCATAGCCCAGCCACAGTGGTGGGTCATAGCCCAGCCACAGTGGTGGGTCATAGCCCAGCCACAGTGGTGGGTCATAGTCCAGCCACAGTGGTGGGTCCTGGTCCAGCCACAGTGGTGGGCCCTGGTCCAGTCACAGTGGTGGGCCCTGGTCCAGCCACAGTGGTGGGCCCTGTTCCAACCACAGCGGTGGGTCCTGGTCCAGCCACAGTGGTGGGCCCTGGTCCAGCCATAGTGGTGGGTCATAGTCCAGCCACAGTGGTGGGTCATAGTCCAGCCACAGTGGTGGGTCATAGTCCAGCCACAGTGGTGGGTCCTGGCCCAGCCACAGTGGTGGGTCCTGGTCCAGCCACAGTGGTGGGCCCTGGTCCAGCCACAGTGGTGGGTCCTGGTCCAGCCACAGTGGTGGGTCATAGTCCAGCAACAGTGGTGGGCCCTGGTCCAGCCACAGTGGTGGGTCATAGTCCAGCCACAGTGGTGGGTCATAGTCCAGCCACAGTGGTGGGTCATAGTCCAGCCACAGTGGTGGGTCATAGCCCAGCCACAGTGGTGGGCCCTGGTCCAGCCACAGTGGTGGGTCCTGGTCCAGCCACAGTGGTGGGCCCTGGTCCAGCCACAGTGGTGGGTCATAGTCCAGCTAAGTGGTGGGCCCTGGTCCAGCCACAGTGGTGGGTCCTGGTCCAGCCACAGTGGTGGGTCCTGGTCCAGCCACAGTGGTGGGTCATAGCCCAGCCACAGTGGTGGGTCATAGTCCAGCCACAGTGGTGGGTCCTGGTCCAGCCACAGTGGTGGGTCCTGGTCCAGCCACAGTGGTGGGTCCTGGTCCAGACACAGTGGTGGGCCCTGGCCCAGCCACAGTGGTGGGCCCTGGTCCAGCCACAGTGGTGGGCCCTGGTCCAGCCACAGTGGTGGGTCCTGGTCCAGCCACAGTGGTGGGCCCTGGTCCAGCCACATTGGTGGGCCCTGGTCCAGCCACAGTGGTGGGTCCTGGTCCCACCACAGTGGTGGGCCCTGGTCCAGCCACAGTGGTGGGCCCTGGTCCAGCCACAGTGGTGGGTCCTGGTCCAGCCACAGTGGTGGGTCATAGCCCAGCCACAGAGGTGGGTCATAGCCCAGCCACAGTGGTGGGTCATAGTCCAGCCACAGTAGTGGGTCCTGGTCCAGCCACAGTGGTGGGTCCTGGTCCAGCCACAGTGGTGGGTCCTGGTCCAGCCACAGTGGTGGGTCCTGGTCCAGCCACAGTGGTGGGTCATAGCCCAGCCACAGTGATGGGTCATAGCCCAGCCACAGTGGTGGGTCATAGTCCAGCCACAGTGGTGGGTCCTGGTCCAGCCACAGTGGTGGGCCCTGGTCCAGCCACAGTGGTGGGCCCTGGTCCAGCCACAGTGGTGGGCCCTGGTCCAGCCACAGTGGTGGGCCCTGGTCCAGCCACAGTGGTGGGTCCTGGTCCAGCCACAGTGGTGGGCCCTGGTCCAGCCACAGTGGTGGGTCATAGTCCAGCCACAGTGGTGGGTCATAGTCCAGCCACAGTGGTGGGTCATAGTCCAGCCACAGTGGTGGGTCATAGTCCAGCCACAGTGGTGGGTCCTGGCCCAGCCACAGTGGTGGGTCCTGGTCCAGCCACAGTGGTGGGCCCTGGTCCAGCCACAGTGGTGGGTCCTGGTCCAGCCACAGTGGTGGGTCCTGGTCCAGCCACAGTGGTGGGCCCTGGTCCAGCCACAGTGGTGGGCCCTGGTCCAGCCACAGTAGTGGACCCTGGTCCAGTCTCAGTAGTGGACCCTGGTCCAGTCTCAGTAGTGGACCCTGGTCCAGTCTCAGTAGTGGACCCTGGTCCAGTCTCAGTTGTAGGAATAACGAACTCGTAACTTTAATTAGAAGCAGAAGTAGGAATTAAGAGGAAATAAGATGTTGGGCATTGCCTTATTGTAGTATCTTATCTTACATTCCATGTGGCCAGGAAGAACCTAAATACATTCATGTATTAGAATAGCTGAAATGTAGTTATATGTAAAGTAATATGTTATATGTATTGTAGCGGTTTAAGCGCCATGACCTGAGGTCGGAATCGGGATTACCAAGTCTAAGAAAATGGGAAGAACTATTTTCTATGGGTGCAATAGACTTACATTGCCTTGATTTCTTCTGGTAATTACCCTACCATCGCGTAAACAGCTGCCAGCACATAGCACCAAATGCAATGTAGGTCCCAGAGTAAAAAATCGCAAAAAGCCAATATGCATGGTAAGGTAACAGAGAAGGACGTGTAGTCAGTGCTAACCTGATCACAAGACAGGCCATCACCGCTGCCACCAAGATCATCTCCAGTTGACGATCTCCGTCGGACTTCGTCAAGAACGTCAAACCATCCTATAAATATTTATATTTTATCCCGAATTTTTGCTCTTAGCTAGTTTTTTTATTTTATTTTATTGAATAATCTTTTCCTGGGAATTTTATATATCTAGGAGAAAGAGGCGCATTTTGTTTCACATTGGTTGTACTAGGCTGCTAGGTCTTGCTGCTGGATTCTGAACGTCGAGGACAGAATCTTATTTTGGGTGTCGTGATCCTCCACTTATTTAATGTTGTCCTAATTTGGCCTTTTGCTGTTCTCGAGGACCATCTCGCTGCCCTTATCTGGCTTCTCTGAAACCAAATTTGGCTTCTTGTTTCTTTTATTTGGCTTCATGTTCTCTGGATTTGGATTCTCGTTCTCATCATTTGGGTTCTCATTCTCCTCATTTGGCTTCTGTTCAGGTTAATTATATTTTGCCGGACAATCAAATGCCAAATGGAGGGCGTAACCGTCTGAAAACAAATTAATTTTTTGTCAAACTGTATCATATCGAGGAAGAGTCAATTACTAGTTACTAGTTAATAGTAATATTGAATTACTGGAACCTGAGAGATATAACCAGGAATCCAGTTGGATTATAAATACCTAATGGCGGATTACAGCCAACTAGGTTGAGCTTCCCAGTGTAAGTTGACTAATAGGATGTAATACAAATAATGTAGATAGCTTAGCCTCTAACATGGCAGCTGCGCCATACTGTTATCCTTCGGGTTAATTGTTAAGTTTATGATTTACTTATTAGTTTCAGTCAAGAAAACTATTGGATGTAATTAGGAATTCATTTTGCTAATCATTGTGAGAGTTGGGTTTTAGTTTCTAACAGAGAATTGAAAAATGCTTTATCATGCATCTGGCAACCTAGAGTGAGCCAGGCCACCACGGTTCCTGTGTAATGTTCTATGGGTTAAATTATGTGTTAATAGGCTTTTGTTAATAGTTAACTCTATTGTGTTATATGATTATTACTAAATTACTTGCTTAGATCTGCTTAACAGTTCTAAGCAAATGGTTAAGAAGAGGGACTAGTGTTTTAATTACTAACTAGGACCGCGTCCGAACGCATTGTTGCTCGAACACGCTCCCCTGCCCATATAAGCAAGAAGCACCCATGCATCCCTCTGACGGGAGACATCTCCCGTCAGGCAGGGTGCAGTCGCACCTCAACAGATCTCCAGTATAATCTATTGATGCTGGTTCTGGCTCAAAAAGGCCACCACTTACGGGGTATTCATGCCCGTGCCACCTCTTGGGTGGCTTAATCTTTATCAATCAATGCTTCCCTCTGACAGGGTGCAGTCGCACCTCCACAGATCTCCAGTATCAGCTCTTGATACTGGTAATGGCTCAAAAGGGCCACCACTTACGGGCTATTCATGCCCGTGCCACCTTTTGGGTGGCTTAATCTTTATCAATCAATCAATCAATCTTCCCTCTGATAAACACAAGGCAAACTATCCTGTCCAAGCTAAGTGCCCAAATTGCTCCAAGGCACATCTCGCCTGGAACTTGAAATGCCCTGAAAGGCTCAAAAGGCTTCAAACGAACCCCACCACGCCTACAGCAGAGCCGAACACCCCACCAAAACTTATACCAGCTCTTCTGCCCACTAAAACCGCGTGGAGTCTACCAAAACCAATTCAGGTAGAGAGGGCACACGGCCCTTCACCATCGGCCATGGTGAAGGGTGTGAAGGCCTCCGTACAGGACAAAGGGATAGCTGGGGGGGACCACAAGAAACATGTTCAAAGCAGTCGCCCGCCCATTGTATCCAATAAGCACACTGGGGGCAATAACGGTAAGGGTAAGAGTAACAATTCCAGTGTCAAAGTGTCCACTGAGAAAGGTCAAAAAGTAACCAGGCCCCAAACCTACACAGCATTAAATAGTGCTCCCAAACAACTGGACGCTCTCTGGCCAATGCTAAAAACTTTGGTCACGAAATTGGTCGAAAGTCTGCTGCCGATACACGGTGTCAAGCAAACCACAGGGACTC
Source organism: Procambarus clarkii (assembly GCF_040958095.1). Classification (NCBI taxonomy): domain Eukaryota; kingdom Metazoa; phylum Arthropoda; class Malacostraca; order Decapoda; family Cambaridae; genus Procambarus; species Procambarus clarkii. The sequence goes on from NC_091188.1 coordinate 21,887,858, forward strand.
GGAAGACAATTGAGCACAAGCTCAAGAAATTCGAAAATATAATATCCTCACCTTCAAGAACACAGATCAGGGGACACTCCCCTAAAAAACAGTCCAGCTCGTCTGAAAGCGACCTTGATGAGTCAATTTCAGGACAACTAAGATCCTCTACACCAATTGTAACTTCCATGGTGTGTTCATCAGACTCCATGGATACCACGGTAATACCAGCAAATTCCAAGAACCTGGAGGTCTAAAGATCTTGCAATGGAATGTAAAAGGGCTGCGCACAAAATTGCAGCACTTGCAATGCATAACAGCAACCAAAGGCATAGACAACCTGATACTGCAGGAGAGCTTGCTTCGAGCCGGATTAGAACCTAAAATCTCAGGCTATCGAGGCTTCTTCCTTCCATGGATCAATGGGCAATCCAGGGGATGTGCAATCTATGTAAAATGTGACCTGATCTCCAAGTCCATAACCAGCCCACCCGATTGTAGAGTAGGGACAGAGGTAATGGGAGTATCCATTGAGCTAAGACATGACAAACTTGAAGTGTTAAATGTGTACAGGTCTCCACATGCTGAAATGAATTTCTGTGTTATTTGGACATGCGACTTCATCAAACACAATCATTTGTGGAGATTTTTATGCCCATCATTGTTTGGCACTGGGCTCGAACACAACAAATAAGGCCGGCATTCACATTGCACATCTACTAGACCAGCTTCCAGCAATCCAAATCCTAAACAAGAATGAACCCACCCACATCCAAGGAGGCAGATTAGACCTTACAATGCTATGAGAGCCGCACTGGGAGCCCCCATGTGGACCAGGCTAGAAACTTTAAGACTGGAAACGGGTTTGCCCTCTCTTCAAGTCAGAATATCAAAAAGAACATTCACAATTATCAGTAAGATAATTAGTTCTCCTGATCCAATCCCAGTATGGCAGGCCTTGGTGGTTGGACTTGGCCAAAACAATGGAAACTCTTGGGCTGCCTGAGCAGGAAATGTCCTAAACAGACTACATTTAAAAAGCATGATTCTTGATAGAGAGGGCGATCAATCATACCCAAGTTACACTTCTTCCGCACAATGGGAAGAGCCTACTTTCAAAATAGTAATAGAAAGTCTCCCAATCAAAACGACTGCCTATGATCCAACAATCCTAAGGCGCATAATAGAAAAGCAAATGTATAGCATAGCAGTAGCAGGAGCCACCCACATCTTCACAGACGGATTGGTTGACACAGAATATGAGTGTGCTGGCGCTGCTCTTTGCACGGCCAGCGTACAGGCATATTGGAGACTGGGAGGACTAGTATCATCAACCCAAACTGAGCTGTTTGCCATACAACAGGCATTCGCATATGTGATTGCACAAAGCACTCAAAATGCAATTACACACACAGACTCACAAGCTGCACTTCAAATATTAGGACAAAAACAGTGGAAAGATAACGTGGAAATAATTACCACCATTTTGTATCTTGGAGCAGTCGCTAAATGCAAAGGACTCAACATAACCCTAAACTGGATCCCATCCCATGTTGGAATCCCATTAAATGAGAAAGCCGATGAAATTGCAAAATTGGCAACTCGTCATCCAGTGATACATAAAACAATTCAACCCAGGCTAGAGAAAATAAAAAACATCACCAAAAAACTCTTACACCTCAACAAAGCCTACCTGCACCAGAGAGTAATTGAAGGTTCGCCCTCTGCAATATGGTATATTTAGGCAACCAAATTAGAATGGTTAAATATCCCAAAAGGAATCCACAGGGAAAAAGCCGTTAGGTTAAATAGACTTCGTCTAGGTTACAGATGCAACTAGGAGATTGGTGAACCCCGACAGAGAGAATGCATCTTCTGCCAAACTGTCACAGAAAAGCCATTACTTCACTATCTTCTGGAATGTGAAGCATCCAACGACCTTAGAAGAGCTTAAAGAGTCCCTGAATATTGCAGTGGCCACCCTGTAGCCATCAACACAGCCACTCTCCTGGTCAAAAAAGGTGTCCAGCAGCTGGACACCCTCTTAAAGACTGTGAAGCAGTATCCTTCCCCCGCGATAGCAGCTTGACGATTAAATGCGACCCAAGAATACTGAAAAAAAATTGTAACACTTACAGGCTATTCATGCTCGTGCCCCCTCTTGGGTAGCCTAATCTTTATCAATCAATCAAAATGCTTCCCTCTCATTCAGTTCTAGGGGCACGGTGGAGATGGTAGTCTGATTTCCAAAGTAAAGCCATGTGTCTACTAGTTTAAGTACAGTGTTTTGTTTTGTGTAAGTAGGATAAGTTTCCAGTGCTTTATTTTAAAGTGTGTGTGTAAACCAATTTCATTGTCTGTTCCAGTGTGTGAAAATCGTATTTTAATTCTTGGTTAATTCTTACCCGTGTCACTGTTCCTTCAGAGCGAGCTACGTGGTGTACTAACTTGTATGTTGATTACTTGTTTATATTGTGTGCGGGATCTGTAAATATACTGGAGATAGGCGGTTCCATCTTTCATTAACCTTTACTATCTAGGCCTCCTGCTTGGAGTGGGGAAACTGATTGGGTTCTATGCTATTCTCTAGCATTATTAAGACAGCCTCGTGACATTTTGGCGACCGTGACAGGACCGCTGATATATTGCCTTGTACTATTATCTGGGAGTATATAAAAGTCCACATTTATTTAATTACTAGCTGTACCCGCCATGCGTTGCTGTGGCTCAGTTTGGGTAAATGGGAATGAAAGAAAAGAGAAAGCGCACGTTTCTAATATGTATAATTTCACAATTCTTGTGGGTTACAATATTTTTTGTTGTTCCATTGTCTTAGGAGATATACAGGTTGTCCAGTTTGCCAACTCTAGAACACGCAACATATAATTGTCCATGTGAGAAGCAATCCGTGTCTAGATATAAACGGCACAATTCTAAAGATTGGCCCTGAGCTTTGTTGATGATGATTGTGAACGCCAATCGAATTGGAAATTACCATATCTTAAATTTAAATGACATATCTGTTGGAATCATAGGAATTGCGAGGAATGAGGACATCTTCACCTTTGAAAGGGCCTATCAAGATGGTTGCTTCTATGACGTTGCTGATTAATTTTTTTTACTGCAATGAGCGTGGCGTTGCAAAGTTTTGGCTGGTTGGTTATTTCGCAACATGATAATTGGCACGCCGATTTTCAATTGCCGTACGCGTGATAGTATCACTGGCAGATCGAGTGAATTCAAAAATTCTGTTGGATAATTAACCGCTTCATCTGCTTCCACAACAGTGTTGACGGGGTTGTATGTGACTGCCTCGTTTTCAATGTTAGACTGAATAATATTGTTAAGTTCGTTGACGTCTTTGTTCTTGGCCGCAAGAACAGCTCGTTCATTCAGGGAATCGTGATTCTTATAATTGGTTTGAATATTGGGAAATACTTTTTCAACCAATTCATCTTTTGACGTCAATAAATTGTAGAAGTTATGAGGCAATGAAATTCGTCCTGAGGTCAGATCAACCAGCACGTTTCCGTTACCAATTTCCAGAAATTGATGTGAGAATATCTCAGCTGATGGATCGTTTTGCAGCTGGACACGCATATTTGTAGTTAATTTTAACGTCTTTACGTGGCGCCACAAAGTAGAGTATTTCAGGCGAGCATTTATTTCATCCGCTGGTGTCGATCGAGGAATTACAGGTAATGTTTGCCTGAAATCTCCCGCAAGCAATATTAATGCGTTCCCAAATGGTCTGACGTTTCCACGCAAATCTTGCAATGATCGATCAAGAGCCTCGAGCGATTTTTTGTGGGCCATTGTGCATTCATCCCAAACAACAAATTTGCATTTCTGCAATAATTTTCCCATGCCGGATGCTTTGGAAATGTTGCTCGTGGGAGTTTCAATGAACTGTATGTTCAATTGCAATTTCAAAGCAGAAGTAGCAGTTCTTCCACTTGGTGGCAATGTCGCAGATAATCCGGACGACGCAAGAGCTAAGGTTATGCCATTTTGGGATCAAAATGCTGCCAGAATCATTCTAATTAGGAAGGTTTTACCAATTCCTCCTAGCGCATCTAAGAAGATTTCTCCAAGCCCGTTATTGACAGTTTGAATTATTTTATTGTAAATGCTTTTTTGCTCAAGCGTTAGCTTTGGAATATTTGATTGCACAAATGACAACAGGTCATCCGTGTTGTAATTTTGTTCACGACGCAATTCTACATCAAACGAAGCAGCAGCAGATCGATACAGTGATGGCATTTTCAATTGATTGAGAACTTTGTTCGCGATTTCTATGCACAAATCTTCAATCATTATCAACGCTTCGTTATAGATTTTCGCTGTGAAATCCATGTTCATATTTGAATTTTCCTCGCGTATTCGATGGATAATATCTTCAGCCATCTGCGATTTATATTTCTCCCATAACTCTGTTGGAGATGAAGGAGAGCTGGTGGTCAATATGATTGCAAACAATGCACGAATTTGATTTGGATGTGACGTGTTGGACGCATATTAATGCATACATCCCAGTGTCGGTCGTTCTCCAATAAATTCAGAGCTTGACATGTACTAATAAAAGTGGCATGTGTTACGACGATAACAAATCTCAATTGCTGGAAAGACGTTGGACTGGGCACATTTACCAACAGCATGTGAAGAAAGAAGCATTCATCCTGATTGAGATGTATCGTGTACTGTCTGTTTGTTTGAATATGCCAGGTTGTCCCTCGACTCGCTCTCCAAGCTTGCGTCGTTCAAATGATTTTCCAACTGGTATTCCATGTGTAATACGTAGGCACTTCAGAATACAGCAGTGTTTTCGCAAACGCACCATTTTGACATAACGTGAAGAAAGCAGTTAATGTTGTAGCCAGTGGATTCATAGCTGTTTGTTGAACATTTGCAGCTGTGAAATGCACAACACATGTCCATTTTCTTGTTTTCATAACAAAAACAAAAAATACTAACGAAATATTTCAATTCAAACGCAGATCAATCTACATAGCTCAATTTCACCACCAATTAAACTGAAAAATAAGAACAGATAAAAAAACGAAATGCAAAAATGAAAAAGAAAAACTATACCCACGAGGTGAATGGTATGGTAAACAACACAGCTCAATTCCAATGCAATGTCACACAAAATAATTCAGTCAGAATGAAAATAAATCAAGATCTATGAAAATTCAATTTTTCAATGCAATCAGAAACATTGAAATAGAATCCTAACATGTTTTGTACAGCATGTGTTGCTCATACGTGCCACAGATGGCACTGTTTTTCCAAAAAAAGCATGTTTATACCTGTCACAGGAGTGACATCTATATAGTAGGTATATAAAAAAATGCACGTATTCTAATGGAAAGTTGTGTCAAAATTTCCAAACAGTTCAACTTTCAAAGATTACAGCATGTGTTGCTCTTATGTCCTACAGATGGCACTGTTTTTCAAAAAAGCATGTTTTTTCCTGTCACAGGTGAGACATGTATATAGTAGATATATAACAAGACGCGCCTATTCGAATGCAACGTTGTGTTAAAATTTCAAAGCAGTCGGTAAGGAGGTTTCGAAGATTTTCCTCACATGAAAAACAGTTTTTTCATAAAAGTATTTTTTTTCCCGTCACAGACGTGACATCTATATAGTATGTATATAAAAACCTGCTCGGATGCGAATGGAACGTTGTGTGAAAATTTCAAAGCAATCGGTGATGTGAGATTAGCGATTTTGAACAAACGAACATTTCCATTTTTATTTATATAGATTATCGTAGTTAATTTACTGAGTATCTATAATTGTTGGCTGTATAATTTTTTGCAGTGAATTCATTTGTGTTGCCTGTTTATTGTGGCATCTGTTTTATTATTTTATTGATCATATGCTAGTGTTCTTAGAGTCTTGCCTGAGTTCTTTTTATTAGTGCATTTACCACACATTCATAATATTTAAAGTGATTTACTCTATCTTGATGTAGATAGATCACCTTACCTTTCATGATTTATCATGAAAGGTGATCATCTCGGTGGTGATTGATCACCACCACCATAGTGGTGATGATCACCACTAATTCATCGCTGTCCTAGGTACGATACTGATTCTGGAGCATAGTGACTGTTGCTATGTCGTACTTAAGAGTAAAATATTGTGGCGAGGGTCTGACTGATTATTCAACACTTCTGGATTAAGGGACGTGTCTTCAGCTTGTGCCAGGTGGGCCAGGCTAGTTTATGTTTTGTACTGCTATTAGTGTATTTTTTAAGTGCAGTGCTGTGAGTGCCCCAGTATTTTTTCAGTGAGCCCCAATTGTTGTTTTATCCCTCAATATGGAAGCCCTAGTAGCCGACTTTAAGTCTCCTTCAATTCAGGGACTCCAAGGCCTTAAGAAGGTCGATGTTGGGGAGCAAGTGGAATTAACCCTTAACCCCAACTCGCTGAAAAGGCACCTGGTAACTACCATTGTAGAAGACTGATAGAAGAGTTTATTTTAGACCAGAAGGCCTTGGGGGAGCTAGAGGCCGGTTCCGAGGATGTATTGGCTCTTAAACGCTTGGAATTAGAGACCCTTAAGGTAGAAGCAATTCATAATCAGCGCCACTTAGAGATGGAAATGCAGCAGAAGGCTTTGGAAGAACAGACCAAGCAACTGCGTATCCAGCAGCAGATAGCAGCTGACAAAAATGCACTTGAGAAAAGTAAAATAGATGCAGGTAGAACTCTTCATGAGGACCTTCAGCGTTCATTAGCTTTTGCTACTTTAAATAAGGAGGTAATGTTACCTACTTTTACCGAGTCCGACCCCGATTTATTTTTTAACCATTTTGAGAAAGTAGCAGCTAGTCTGACGTGGCCCGATAATCAGTGGGTAGCTAGGCTTCAAAGTAGACTCGCTGGAAAGGCTCAGGAAATTTTCGCATCATTACCAGTAGAACAGTGTTTTGATTATTCTTTCACGAAGCAAGCCATCTTAAATGGTTATGAATTGAACCCCGAGGCTCATAGGCAACAATTTAGGAACTTAAGACGCTCACCTACCCAGTCCAATGTTGATTTTTTTTAGGAAGGTAGGAATATTCGAAAAATGGCTGCACCCCACTAATATAAACACGTTTGAAGGCTTAAAAGATCTCCTCCTAAAAGAGTTCTTGTCCTGCTTACCAGACAAAACTTCCGCCCAGCTGGCGGAAGTGTAAAACAATCTGCTCAACAGATGGCGTTACTTGCCAATGAGTACGAATTATTGCATAAAATGCCGTATAGAGCATCAAATAATTCTTCCCCTGTATATGTTAATGTTACAAAGACCTTTACTAGATCACAGACAAATACTCCATCCTCCCCCGTGCCTGTTTGCATTCAGGTGACTTCTAATAATCCTAAGCCACCAGGTAAGACTTCCCCATCTAGTACCAGATGTAATAATAATGCTAGAAATTCCATGGGCTCCTCTAGGCCACATTCTGACCGGGTGTGCTCCCACTGTAATAAAAGAGGTCATTTGGTGCAATGTTTTCAGTTGCACCCTGAACTCGAAACCGTTGGTTTTGTAATGAGTTCACGGTGTCAACCCCTTCATTTAGATTCAGTAACCCTTCGACCTGATGGGAACACGGGTTACAAACCTTACATTTATGTGGGTCACATACTATGTAGTAATGGCCATTGGAAGCCAGTTAAAATCCCAAGAGATACCGGAGCCTCTCAGAGCATTATTGTTCACCAGGTGGTGGCGAATGTAGCCAAGATAGATACTGGTGAATGTGTGTTATTGCAAGGTTTTGCAGGTAGGGTACAGAAAGCACCATTAAGACGCCAATTTTGCCCGAAGTAGCCCGAGGTCATTGCGTGCTATCTGTGTTTAATAAATTACCTATTGCTGGCATAGATATGATTCTAGGAAATGATGTGGCACTTCCACATGTGTTTGGGAAAACTGGTCCCAGTATTAGTGTTGGACCTGTGTGTGTCAAGTCACCCCAGGAGGGAGTTGATGTTTCTTCACCTATTCGTGATGTTTTACCTATTGTTAATCATCTGGCCCCCACTAGTTCCTGTTAGTGCCAAGGCACATGTTGAAGAGACCAGAACCCTCCCAGTTGTGGAGGTGGAGGAGGTCTCTCAAATTATTTTTGTGTATGCCTGGATGATGAGAGGGAGTGTGCCGAAGTGGCCTCACCTCAGCCTAGCCTAGTAAATGGTAGGCTTGAGGAAGCCTGGGATGCAGTTACCTGCCTGCTCACACCAGAGCCTAGTTGAAATACCTTGAATCAGCTAATTAAGGAGAAGACAGATTGTTCTGAGTGTGAGGAGGAGGTCTCTATAGCAGTTTTATTGGAGGACGGTTTGGGAACCTTCCTCAATGAACAGTGCCTGGTGGGAAAATGGAGAACAATAGAGTCTTCCCTACCAGTTGACTGTGAGAGAAGTACTCTGCCAGTGGCCCCCAGTTCCTAGTGTCTCCAAGCTCCAAGTCACTACTCCTGTTGTTAAAAGGGGACATCAACTGGACTCCGAAGGGACTGGTGCCGTTGTATTCCTTGGTGGCCTTAATCAGCAGTTAGCTGGGCCTCATAGTGTTTGCCTGATTGTATAGCCGGTATCACCTTTGGAGATTTTACCCAGAGTGACTCCTTAATTTTAGATACACTGGTGATTCTTTGGGATTGGCTTAAACCTGTGCTACATGTTGATTCCCCAGTAAGTTTTACTACTGGCGGTTTATCGAGTACTTTTGCTCAGGTTCTCAGGGAGAGAAGGCTGACGTGGGATTGGTTACTTTTCTGGATAGGAAGGGGGTGTGCCAGTGTTTGGAAATGTTTGTTGGCTGACTTCTGTTCTGTAGGCCAGAGGGTTGTGGGGTTTGGCCAGTTGCCGAATCCCTGGTTCCAGGGGAGACTAAAATTGTTTACGGTGGTTGGGAGATAAACTTGTATATTCATGTGGTGTGAAGAGTATTGGTCGAGATAGGAGAGAGAAGTTAACGTCTCTCTCCGCCATTGCTCGCCAAGTTGGAGAGAGGTTGCCCATTTGGTGGCCTAAGGTTTGGCACCTGGATAGATTGTGGCAGGTGTTTATGAAGATTCTAGACTGGCTCCCAGTGTGGTTCAGCTGTACTCAGTGGTGTCAGCTGGGAGTCCTCGAGTTGTTGAGGATGCAGGTGGTGTTTGGAATGTCACTAACCTACCCCTTTCTACTTTTAGTACCGTCTGATCGTTACAGCTGCCCTTACAGGAGGTTGTGGGTGTGGACCAGCCGCCATTTCCTAATGGGGGTGACCGCCAGTTTGGATGCCATTGTTTCCAGCTGGATGTTAACCCTCATGGTTGGCACCCGGACCAGGAGGACGTAATGCTGGACGATGCGATGTTTCAGCCACCCCTTGGTCTTGGAAACACTAGGAAGAACTCCGGGTGTTTGAGTCCGAGCTCCATGGAAAGAGCTCTAGGCGTTTGTATGAGTGTATAGGGCCTCTGCAGAAAGTCAGAGCCTAATGTAATTGCAATTGAACTATTAACTAATGTGTGCAAGTCGATAGTAAAATGTATTGGGTCATGGGACCCCAATCTGGAATTTAGTGAGTTAAGGAAGTGGTTCCCTCACCAGTTAAACTGCTGGAAATATTATTTAGTTACATTGTTTGTATTAGAAAACTGAACACCGTTATGTTCATGGTCAGATTCCCATAATAAATAATTCATGTACATTATTAAATAACCATAGGATGTTTATGGTTAAAATGCCTTTGGAATTTATGACGAAATTCCACCCTCAGTGGATTTGCAGAACTAGTAACACAACTGTCATGATAAATATTTAATAGAAGCCTCTTGACCTACATAGAGCCTGTGTAAAATTCATCCAGAGATTTGTGTGGAGTGTAGTGTCTTTACTAGATATAATATCATATAAAGTATTAGTAATTGCTCCTTGTCCGCTTCGTTTAAATTATTGTTGCGTTTGGCACTGTGTTGACACTCATGTTCGTCAAAGAAAATATCAAAATTGATCCTTGAGGTATCGATTTTGTCTTAGCGGCAGAGGGATGTTACGAATCCGTTATTCCCAGTTGTAGGAATAACGAACTCGTATCTTTAATTAGAAGCAGAATTAGGAATTAAAACAAAATAAGATGTTGGGCATTGCCTTATTGCAGTATGTTATCTTATATTCCATGTGGGCAGGAAAAACCTAAATACATTCATGTATTAGAATAGGTGTAGTGTAGTTATATGTAAAATTATGTTATGTGTATTGTAGTGGTTTAAGCGCCATAACCTGAGGTCGGAATCGGGATTATCAAGTCTAAGAAAATGGGAAGAACTAGTTAATAGTAATATTGAATTACTGGAACCTGAGAGATGTAACCAGGAATCCAGTTGGATTATAAATATTTAATGGCAGATTACGGCCAACTAGGTTGAGCTTCCCAGTGTAAGTTGACTAATAGGATGTAATACAAATAATGTAGATAGCTTAGCCTCTAACATGGCAGCTGCGCCATACTGTTATCCTTCGGGTTAATTGTTAAGTTTATGATTTACTTATTAGTTTCAGTCAAGAAAACCATTGGATGCAATTGGGAATTCATTTTGCTAATCATTGTGAGAGTTGGGTTTTAGTTTCTAACAGAGAATTGAATAATGCTTTATCATGCATCTGGCAACCTAGAGTGAGCCAGGCCACCACGGTTCCTGTGTAATGTTCTATGGGTTAAATTATGTGTGTTAATAGGCTATTGTTAATAGTTAACTCCATTGTGTTAAATGATTGTTACCAAAATTACTTGCTTAGATCTGCTTAACAGTTCTAAGCAAATGATTAAGAAGAGGGACTAGTATTTTAATTACTAACTAGGACCGCGCCCGATCGCATTGTTGCTCGAACACGCTCCCCGCCCATATAAGCAAGAAGCACCCATGCTTCCCCCTCACAATTCACCCAGTGAGCCAACTCCATGCTGACTTTGTCTCCTGTAGCATAGAGCATCACCTTCACTCGACAGACATCTCTCCACAGTAGGCATTTGACTAAAATGGAATACGAAATGAGTCGTGGTAGAACCAGCGTTGCTGGTCAGTGTCGGAAAAGAAAATCCATATTAGATACAAGTTCCGAAAGTGACGGCGATTGGCATCCTGTGAATAAATCAAACAGAAAAAGCCACTCCATGACGACCCATCTATCGACAAATACTCCAGCTTTTCCAGCTCTACCAACAACCCCTCCAGCTCCTCTGACTAAGTCTGCACTGCCAGTCTTCAAAGTCCAGCATGCCGAAGGTAAGTCTTCCTATTGCCACTGTAGTGGACCTCGAAAGAGAGTACCCCCCAGCTCCCCAGCTGCAAATCAGAGCAAAACCAAATCTCAGAGGAGAATATATTCTGAGGCCCAAAGACGAGTCGGACGCAACGATTCTGAAAAATTACACAATATGTGAGAAACTCAAGCCAGAGGATCAAATAAGAAAAATCATTGTCCTCCACTATCCCTTGCATACGGCCCTAGCTCATCTCGAAAAGCTGAACTATGTGGTGTCAGCAGAGAGATGTCAGGTAAAAACAACAAAGCAGGAAACCCGACAATTCCTTCTCACAGTAAGAGGACGGATCCCGGAGAAACTTGACCTTGGAATCTGGGGCGTGTTCCAAACAAGGCCTTACACCCCAGAGCCCCTAAGATGCTTCAGATGTCAGAGATTTGGACATCACAAAGGTGGCTGCCAACGCCCAGTGAGGTGTGGAGTCTGCAGCCAGCCCCACGACACAAAAATATGCATTGATAAACACAAGGCAAACCTCCCTGTCCAAGCTATGTGCCCAAATTGCTCCAAGGCATATCATGCCTGGAACTTAAAATGCCCTGAAAGGCTCAAAAGGCTTCAAACGAACCCCACCACGCCTACAGCAGAGCCGAAGACCCTACCTAAACTTATACCAGCTCCCCTGCCCACTGAAACTGCGTGGGGTCTACTTATTCAGGTAGAGAGGGCACACGGCCCTTCACCATCGGCCATGGTGAAAGGTGTGAAGGCCTCCATCCAAGACAAAGGGATACCTGGGGGCCCCAAGAAATATGTTCAAAACAATCGCCCGCCCATTGCATCCAGTAAGCACACTGGGGGCAATAAAGGAAAGAGTAACAATTCCAGTGTCAAGGTGTCCACTGAGAAGGGTCAAAAAGTAGCAAGGCCTCAAACATACATAACAGTAAATAGTGCTCCTGCACAACTGGACGCCCTCTGGCCAATGCTCAAAACTTTGGTCACGAAATTGGTTGAAAGTCTGCTGCCGATACATGGTGTCAAGCAAACCACTGGGACTCGGAAGACAATTGAGCACAAGCTCAAGAAATTCGAAAATATAATATCCTCACCTTCAAGAACGCAGAGCAGGGGACACTCCCCTAAAAAACAGTCCAGCTCGTCTGAAAGCGACCTTGATGAATCAATTTCAGGTCCACTAAGATCTTCTACACCAATTGTAACTTCCATGGCGTGTTCATCAGACTCCATGGATACCACGGTAATACCAGCAAATTCCAAGAACCTGGAGGTCTAAAGATCTTGCAATGGAATGCACAAGAGCTGTGCACAAAATTGCAACACTTACAATGCATAGCAGCAACCACAGGCATAGACATCCTGATACTACAGGAGAGCCTGCTTCGAGCCGGATTAGAACCTAAAATCTCAGGCTATCGAGGCTTCTTCCTTCCATGGATCAATGGGCAATCCAGGGGATGTGCAATCTATTTAAAATGTGATCTGATCTCCAAGTCCAAAACCAGCCCACCCGATTGTAGAGTAGGGACATAGGTAATGGGAGTATCCATTGAGCTAAGACATGACAAACTTGAAGTGTTTAATGTGTACAGGTCTCCGCATGCTGAAATGGATCTCTGTGTTACTTGGACTTGCGACTACATCAAACACAATCATTTGTGGAGATTTTTATGCCCATCATTGATTGGCACTGGGCTCGAACACAACAAATGAGGCCGGCATTCACATTGCACATCTACTAGACCAGCTATCAGAAATCCAAATCCTAAAGAAGAATGAACCCACCCACATCCAAGAAGGTAGATTAGACCTTACCTTCGTTTCAGCCTCCCTAAGAGATGCAACAACATGGTTAGTTGAGTCCACACTCACAAGCGACTACTATGGGGTCCAAATTGATCTTAAGTTAGATCTACTCACCCCACCTCCACCTCCATCTGAAGCCTGGAACTATGCTTTAGCAAACTGGGACCGGTTTCAAAACCTCATTTCAGAGTGGCATAGAAACTATGATGTTCCCGAAGACATTAATCAGGCAGAACAAGATTGTCAAAGCGATTCAAAGTGCAGCCAACCACTCAATCCCACTGAAAAAACAGTTCACCGGACACCATAAAGATCATTGGTACAATTGTGAACGTGTTAAAGAACTCTACCATATAATAGAACAGAATAAGAAAGCTATACAAAAAGCCACCAAGTTACCGCAACAGGACCTTACTTTGTGAGGTCAAGGAACATGTGCATCGAGAGACCAGACTAATAAAAGAACAAAAGTGGTTGGAATGGTGTTCACATCTGAATGAACACACTTTTCTTGGAGAGATATGGCAGCAAATCCACCGGGTCAAAGGAAACCAACCACCTAAAGCTCCACACCGCAAGGATTCTCAACATGAAGCCGAAGTACTAGCAACCAGGTTTGCAGAAAGAACAGCCAGCAATCAGCTTCCACCAGATGTACTAGCAGTGCAGACAGGATTAGATGAAGAAAGGTGGCACAGAATCCTTACAGCATGTGAAGAAGTCTCTGACACTAATGCCCCTTTCACACAGGATGAGCTCAATCGGGCTCAGAAAAACTCCAAGGATACATCCCATGGAAACGACAAAATAACCTATAAAATGATTAGAAACTTCGGCCCAGAGGGAGACGCTGCATACCTAAGGTTAATTAATTTAGCCTGGACTTCTCAAACTAGATCTACAGCTTTGAATAGAGCATATATAGTGCCGATCCCAAAACCCAAAGATCCAGTTATTCCTAGGCCCATCTGTCTCCAGAGCTGTGCAGCCAAGACGGCTGACAGAATGGCACTCAACAGACTGGAGTAGGAAATGCCTAAACTGCACCATGATATGTATGCCTATAGAAAGGGGGTTGGCACAGTGGAATGTATTACAACTCTATTAGTCCACTTGAATGACAGACAAGGAATGCTGATATTTCTGGACCTCGAGAAAGCCTTTGAACTGGCTAGCGCCCCAGCCATTTTCTGCTGCCTCATCGACAAAGAAGTCAAAGACAACCTGCTCTCCTGGACCAAAAACTGTCTCACAAACAGAGAAGCAAGAGTAAAACTTCATGGTACTGTCTCTGAATACAAAAGACATGAAAATGGCACACCGCAAGGAGGTATTCTCAGCCCCCTTCTCTTCAACTGTTTAATGGAAAGAATAATGAGGTTGAAACTCCCACATCACTGCAGGCTTCTAAACTACGCGGACGACTTTGTCATCATCATAAAAGGAAGGGATGCAGTGCGCCTTCCAGCCAAATGCTTAGACTGCATCAGTAAAGAGGCAAAACAGATTAGTATCAAACTCGACCCCTCAAAGACAAAAGCCATGCCCATAAAAATAGCGAAGCCCATCATCCAACTCACAGTACAGGGTCAACCAATTGAATGGGTGAACACCTATCAGTATCTAGGAATAATCGTGGACACACATGAATTTTAATGCTGAGATCACTTACTTGAGAGAGCGAACTGCGGGCCGGACAGCAATCCTCAGGTCGCTAACCTCTCTCTGGAGGAGCCAATCTGCAAGTCCTTCGGGCATACTATGTACAGGCAGTCAGATCAGTGATCGACAATGCCGCACCTGCACTCACAAGTCTATCACACCAACAGTGGAAAAAGCTTGAAGTTGCCCAAAACAATGCTATGAGAGCCACACTGGGAGCCCCATATGGACCAGGCTTGAAACTCTAAGACTGGAAACGGGTTTGCCCTCTCTTCAAGAAAAAATATCACAAAGAACAGCTACAATTATCAGTAAGATAATTAGTTCTCCTGATCCAATCCCAATATGGCAGGCCTTGGTGGTTGGACTTGGCCAAAACAATGGAAACTCTTGGGCCGCAAGAGCAGGAAATATCCTAAACAGACTGCATTTAAAAAGCATGATTCTTGATAGAGAGGGCGATCAACCACACCCAAATTACACTCCTTCCGCACCGTGGGAAGAGCCTTCTTTCAAAATAGAAAGTCTCTCAATGAAAAGGGCTGCCTATGATCCAACAATCCTAAGGCGCATAATAGAAAAGCAAATGTATAGCATTGCAGTAGCAGGAGCCACCCACATCTTCAAAGACGGATCGGTTGACACAGAATATGAGAGTGTTGGCGCTGCTCTTTGCACGGCCAGCGTACAGGCATATTGGAGACTGGGAGGACTAGTATCATCAACCCAAACTGAGCTGTTTGCCATACAACAGGCATTCGCATATGCGATTGCACAAAACACTCAAAATGCAATCATACACACAGACTCAAAAGTTGCACTTCAAATACTAGGACAAAAACAGTAGAAAGATAACGAAAATAATTCACCTGTAATTGAGTCTCCGTGGTCTAGTGGTAAGACACTCGCCTGGCGTTTCGCGAGCGCTCTGTCATGGGTTCGTATCCTGGCCGGGGAGGATTTACTGCGCGCAAATTCTTAACTGTAGCCTCTGGTTAACTCAACAGTAAAATGAGTACTTGGTTCTAAAAACGATTCTTCGCAGCGGGGATCGTATTACAGGGACCTGCTCGAAACGCTACGCAAACTAGTGGCTGTACAAGAATATAACAACTCTTGTATATATCTAAAAAAAAAGTACCACCATTTTCTATCTTGGAGCAGTGTGGAAAGGCAAAGGACTCAACATAACCCTAAACTGGATCCTATCCCCTGTTGGAATCCCATTAAATGAGAAAGCAGATGAAATTGCTAAATTGGCAACTGTCATTCAGTGATACATAAAGCAATTCAACCCAGGCTAGAGAACATAAAAAAAACATCACCACCAAAAAACTCTCACACCTCAACAAAGCCTATCTACACCAGAGTAGCTGAAGGTTCGCCCTCTGCAATATGGTATCTTCAGGCAACCAAATTAGAAAAGTTAAATATCCCAAAAGGAATCCACAGGGAAAAAGCCGTTAGGTTAAATAGACTTCGTCTAGGCTACAGATGCAACTAGGAGATTGGTGAACCCCGACAGAGAGAATGCATCTTCTGCCAAACTGTCACAGAAAAGCCATTACTTCACTATCTTCTGGAATGTGAAGCAACCAACGACGTTAAAAGAGCTTTAAGTGTCCCTGAATCTTGCAGTGGCCACCCTGAAGAAATCAACACAGCCACTCTCTTGGTCAAAAAGGGTGTCCAAGAGCTGGACACCCTCTTAAAGACTGTGAAGCAGTATCCTCCCCCCGCGATAGCAGCTTGACGATTAAATGCGACCCAAGAATACTGAAAAAAAAATTGTAACACTTACGGGCTATTCATGCCCGTGCCCCCTCTTGGGTAGCCTAATCTTTATCAATCAATCAAAATGCTTCCCTCTCATTCAGTTCTAGGGGCACGGTGGAGATGGTAGTCTGATTTCCAAAGTGAAGCCATGTGTCTACTAGTTTAAGTACAGTGTTTTGTTTTGTGTAAGTAGGATAAGTTTCCAGTGCTTTATTTTAAAGTGTGTGTGTGTGGGAACCGACCTGTGAGATTTATATTTATTTAATTTATATGAATTTATATTTACGTTAATTTATATACTTCGATAGCAATTTGTATGATAATGAGTGGACTGTATTTCTGCAATAATCTCTTAATCTCACAAATCGATCCTCTACACATTAGGAGGGTTTATATTAAATTAATTTATATATATGCAGCCAATCAAACTACAGTATTAACTACATACATTGAAGAGGTTCCTTATCTTATAGTACAGCAGCCTTAGTCCACAGGTATAACTAGGATGTAGAAACCAAATTATCCTCTTTGAGGTAGCTTCCATCACCCAGTAACTGGTGCACAAAGTCTTGCTTCCTCGTCTTGACCTGTTAAAAGGGTGCTAGCTGTAAAGCCAGAATCCTATATATGACAAGAATTTCAGAGAAAACACTGTACATGGAACAATGAAGACCTGGCTTAATTACCTTTAGTTTGAGGCTATATCGTGCTCTAACCGGCAAACCCTACCCAATGACATTAATGGCCACTAATGATAGATAATGGGTTTCGGAAAGAACACTTAACTTGATTTGATGACAGCGTGTTGATAATGGTACACCTTTGGTTTCCATAACACTACGTCCAAGTAAAATTAACAGGAGCCGAATTTGCTCCCGAGTGCCTCTGGTCTAGTATAAACAATGGCTGCCCATCCCTCACTCTGACGCCTGGCTTACATTGTCCACATGACAGAAAGTGAAAGAAGGGTCACATTTACTCTACTTCAATATTGATAATTAAGTTAATTTATATGAGATGTTTTATGATGGTAAAGTCCAAAGACTAATGTATTTAAGAATAATTCCCAGCAGAATAGCTGGTGAATTTATAATGGTATGTGGTGATGATATCCCGTTTTCTTTAGACGGTAATTCCACTACAAGTTACGTTTTCTATGGTTAACTTGTTTATACAACACAGCTACAATTATCTGTATGTATGATATATTAAATGGTGTCGGATTTTCCGACAGTGTGTAAGCCAATTACATTGTCTGTTCCAGTGTGTGAAAATCGTATTTTAATTCTTGGTTAATTCTTACCCGTGTCACTGTTCCTTCAGAGCGAGCTACGTGGTGTACTAACTTGTATGTTGATTACTTGTTTATATTGTGTGCGGGATCTGTAAATATACTGGAGATAGGCGGTTCCATCTTTCATTAACCTTCACTATCTAGGCCTCCTGCTTGGAGTGGGGAAACTGATTGGGTTCTGTGCTTTTCTTGAGCATTACTTAGACAGCCTCGTGACATGGTGGACCCTGGTCCAGCCTCAGTGGTGGGTATATATATATATATATATATATATATTATATATATATATATGTCGTACCTAGTAGCCAGAACGCACTTATCGGCCTACTATGCAAGGCCCGATTTGCCTAATAAGCCAAGTTTTCCTGAATTAATATATTTTCTCTAATTTTTTTCTTATGAAGTGATAAATCTACCCATTTCATTATGTATGAGGTCAATTTTTTTTTTATTGGAGTTTAAATTAACGTTGATATATGACCAAACTTAACCAACCCTTCCTAACCTAACCTAACCTATCTTTATAGGTTAGGTTAGGTTAGGTAGCCGAAAAAGTTAGGTTAGGTTAGGTAGCCGAAAAAGTTAGGTTAGGTAGACGAAAAACAATTCATGAAAACTTGGCTTATTAGGCAAATTGGGCCTTGCATAGTAGGCTGAGAAGTGAGTTCTGGCTACTAGGTACGACATTATATATATATATTATATATATATATATATATATATATATATATATATATATATATATATATATATATTTATATATATATATATAAACTGAAAACTCACACCCCAGAAGTGACTCGAACCCATACTCCCAGGAGCAACGCAACTGGTATGTACAAGACGCCTTAATCCGCTTGACCATCACGACCGGACATAATGAGGTGATAGCCAAAGCTATTTGAACCACCCCACCGCCGGCACTCGGATGGTAATCTTGGGCATAGCATTTTACCAAATCACCTCATTCTTTGGGGCACACGTGAGGAACACAAATGCGAACAAGCCTGAATGGTCCCCAGGACAATATGCAACTGAAAACTCACACCCCAGAAGTGACTCGAACCCATACTCCCAGGAGCAACGCAACTGGTATGTACAACTGGTATGTATATATATGTATATATACCCACCACTGAGGCTGGACCAGGGTCCACCATGTCACGAGGCTGTCTAAATAATGCTCAAGAAAAGCACAGAACCCAATCAGTTTCCCCACTCCAAGCAGGAGGCCTAGATAGTGAAGGTTAATGAAAGATGGAACCGCCTATCTCCAGTATATTTACAGATCCCGCACACAATATAAACAAGTAATCAACATACAAGTTAGTACACCACGTAGCTCGCTCTGAAGGAACAGTGACACGGGTAAGAATTAACCAAGAATTAAAATACGATTTTCACACACTGGAACAGACAATGAAATTGGCTTACACACACACTTTAAAATAAAGCACTGGAAACTTATCCTACTTATGGATAAGTAGGTTCCTTAATGGAGCCCTGTTGATTATGCATTGTTAATCGCCTGGAAAGAGATGTTGTTGTCTTGCCTATATACCGAGTTCTTTGAGGCTTACAGTCCCCAAGTGGGCATTTGAAGACTCCGCACCAATATAGAAGCATCAAGAAATACGGGCCAATAAGCCCTTTGCAGTTACTTCCATTCTTCCCTTTAACTTACCCAATATTATACCCATTGTTTCGTGTTCTGTCTTGTGTTGAAAGTTTGTTTTGACCTCATCCAAAACTATTGTAACATATCACATCACCCAAATGCAGGTATATAAAATGAAAAGCCGTTTGAATTATAGCATAGTAAGAAATCTGTTTAGTGTTTACAGGTTATAGTTGTGTGTGTAAACTAAAGTCTTTGAAAATGTAATAAGTTATTACGAAACACGTTCAAGTGTCGTGTCAGACTAGAAATAAAAATGAATTTCGGAGAACTGATTTTTCAATTACCATCGACAGTTGAAAGAAACATAAGAAATATTGAGAAAATTCGTGTTAGAATTATTAATCTTAATTTTTTCGGTCATATTTAATAATATATATATATATTATATATATATATATATATATATATATATATATATATATATATATATATATATATATATGTATATATATATATATATATATATATATATATATATATTAGTATATTTTGGTAGCAGTCTTTCCTGTAGACATATATTATTAAATATGACCGAAAAAGTAAGATTAATAATTCTACCACGAATTTTCTCAATCTTTCGTACATTTCTTTTCACTGTTGGAGGTAAATCAAAAATCAATTCTCCAAAATTCATTTATATTTCTAGTCTGACGCGACACGAGCGCGTTTCGTAAAACTTATTACATTTTCAAAGACTTTAGTTTACAAATACACAACTGAATAGAACTTACGCATCTCCGATTTTATATCTACATTTGAGTGAGGTGGAAGAGGTGATGTGGCATTAATCAACACAAGACAGAACAAGAGGTGGCATTAATAGGGTATTAATTTCATCAACACAAGACAGAACAAGAGGTGGCATTAATAGGGTATTAATTTCATCAACACAAGACAGAACACGAAACAATGGGTATTGAATAGAAGTGTTTGTAGAAAGCCTATTGGTCCATATTTCTTGATGCTTCTATATTGGAGCGGAGTCTTGAGGTGGGTAGAATATAGTTGTGCAATAATTGGCTGTTGATTGCTGGTGTTGACTTCTTGATGTGTAGTGCCTCGCAAACGTCAAGCCGCCTGCTATCGCTGTATCTATCGATGATTTCTGTGTTGTTTACTAGGATTTCTCTGGCGATGGTTTGGTTGTGGGAAGAGATTATATGTTCCTTAATGGAGCCCTGTTGCTTATGCATCGTTAAACGCCTAGAAAGAGATGTTGTTGTCTTGCCTATATACTGGTTTTTTTGGAGCTTACAGTCCCCAAGAGGGCATTTGAAGGCATAGACGACGTTAGTCTCTTTTAAAGCGTTCTGTTTTGTGTCTGGAGAGTTTCTCATGAGTAGGCTGGCCGTTTTTCTGGTTTTATAGTAAATCGTCAGTTGTATCCTCTGATTTTTGTCTGTAGGGATAACGTTTCTATTAACAATATCTTTCAGGACCCTTTCCTCCGTTTTATGAGCTGTGGAAAAGAAGTTCCTGTAAAATAGTCTAATAGGGGGTATAGGTGTTGTGTTAGTTGTCTCTACAGAGGTTGCATGGCTTTTCACTTTCCTTCTTATGATGTCTTCGACGAAACCATTGGAGAAGCCGTTGTTGAAATGAATTTTGGAGAATTGATTTTTGATTTACCTCCAACAGTGAAAAGAAATGTACGAATGATTGAGAAAATTCGTGTTAGAAATATTAATCTTACTTTTTCGGTCATATTTAATAATATATATATATATATATATATATATATATATATATATATATATATATATATATATATAATATATATATATATATATATATATATATATATATATATATTCATACAACCATTGACATTCATACAACCAACCCTGAGGACAGCACACTCCTCGGTGCTCCTCTTGGAAGGAAGCTCCTCTTGGAAGGAATGCCATCGACGGGGTCCTTGGTAAGAAGATCACTGACCTGAAGAGGATGAACGAGAGGATTGAAGACATCGATGCTCATGATGCACTTTACCTCATCACCAGATGCTTGTCCCTCCCCAGGCTGACCTACTTTCTAAGATGTTCGCCATCTTTCAACAATATTAAATTAGAAGAGTACGACAGCTTGCTGAAATCAACACTAGAAAAAGCCCTCAATCTTTCCCTCAGCGACTCACAGTGGAAACAGGCCTCCCTTCCTGTCAGAATCGGGGGCCTTAGCGTGCGCACAGCAACACAAATTGCTGTACCAGCGTTCCTGTCCTCTTCAGTGGAGTCTGACAACTTGGTGAAGGAAATCCTACCTGAGCACCTAGTTCAACAGGCAGGGGTACATGATCCCAGCTTCACAGACTGCACAACCAAATGGGTCTCTCTCGCAGGACCAGCACCCCAACCACCGCCTTCTGAAGCCCATAAGCAATCCAGCTGGGATCACCCCATTGCCGACCAAGAAGCTGTGACTTTGCTAGAAGCTGCGACAACACCACATGACACTGCCCGACTTAGAGCTGTAGCAGCTCCCCATGCAGGTGATTTCCTATTAGCAACCCCAATGTCAGCAACCGGCACCCGTCTCACACCGCAGGCCCTCTGAATTGCCGTGGCTCTCCGCCTCGCTGCCCCAATCCACACCGAATACAGGTGTATTTGCGGCGAGGCAGAGGCCGATAGATACGGCGGCATGGCCTTCTCTGCCAAAGGACAGGAGGATGGCATGCATGACACGGCGAGGTCAATGACATTATTAAGAGAAGCCTTACCACAGCCGGTTGTCCAGCAGAGAGAGAGCCCCGTTACCTAATGTCCCGCAACTCTGATGAGCCTGTCGGTCGCCCAGACGGAATCACGGTAAATGCCTGGAAGAATGGTAGACAGTTGGTGTGGGACTACACTTGCGTTTCAACTTTAGCCAATACCTATGTTGACTTCAGTGCTACACAAGCAGGAGGAGCTGCCAATCACCGGGAAGCGGCCAAGTCACGTAAATACAGAGATCTTGAGCACCTCTACAATTTTGTCCCCATTGCCTCAGAGACACTTTGGTGCCTGGGGTAAAAGTGGTGCTAGCTTTTTGAAGGAGTTGGGGTCTAAGCTAATCGAAACAACTAGAGACCCTAGAACTGCCAGTTTTCTTTTTCAGCGCCCTAGTGTGGTAATCCAGAGAGGAAATGCTCACTACATCCATGGTTCTTGCCCGCCATCTGAGGAGCTGGAGGAGCTGTTCAACTTGTGACAAGCAGCCTTGTACCCTGCATGTAATCTATATTGTAACTCTGTTTCTGTAATGACATTTTCAAATAAAGTTAGATAAACATACACACATACCATAAGAATAAGGGTGGTAGGAGAAGAAAAATATCAAAGTGTTCAGTGGGATCCACAAGGTCTTCCCTGAGTACTCTTTATTTTCTTCTCCGAGGCTATGGGTCCCTACACTTGCACCAGAGGTGGTACCCCTTATATATATATATATATATATATATATATATATATATAATATATATATATATATATATATATATATATATATATATATATATATAATATATATATATATATATGTTGTACCTAGTAATAAGAACGTCGTACTCGGCCAGCTATGCAAGGCCCGATTTGCCTAACAAGCCAAGTTTTCCTGAATTAATATATTTTCTCTAATTTTTTTCTTATGAAATGATAAAGCTACCCATTTCATTATGTATGAGGTAAATTTTGCTTTATAGGAATTAAAATTAACGTAGATATATGACCGAACCTAACCAACCCTACCTAACCTAACCTATCTTTATAGGTTAGGTTAGGTTAGGTAGCCGAAAAAGTTAGGTTTGGTTAGGTTAGGTAAGTTAGGTAGTCGAAAAACAATTAATTCATGAAAACTTGGCTTATTAGGCAAATCGGGCCTTGCATAGAAGGCTGACAAGTGCCTTCTGGCTACTAGGTACGACATTATATATATATATATATATATATATATATGATAAAGCTACCCATCCAAAGGGTAGCATTATATATATATATATATATTGGTAGCAGTCTTTACATTAACCGGCATTATATATATATATATATATATATATATATATTGGTAGCAGTCTTTCTTGTAAAACATATGTGGTTGAATATGACCGAAAAGGTAAAATTAATAATTCTAACACGAATTTTCTCAATATTTCTTAAGTTTTCACTGTCGATGGTAAACAATTTTTTACATCGACTTCCCGACTTTGTTTTACAAAGTGGTTTTCCAGGCTTGTGGGTCTTGACAATTCCATACACATACCCAGGTTCATTCTCCCCAATAACCTTCGGCAGGTGGAGTCAGAATTTCTTGGCGTTCACAGTTTCGTGAATTGATCGAAACTGTGAACGCCAAGAAATCCGAACTCCACCTGCCAAAGGCTATTGGGGAATATAAACCTGGGTATTCGTATGGAAATGTCAAGACCCACAAGCCTGGAAACCTACTTTCCCAATCATCAGCCAGATATCCACACCCACATACAGACTGGCTAAGAGACTCAATGCCTTGCTGACTCCTTATGTACCTTGTGGTATCAGCCTGAAGTCTTCAAAGGAATTTGTTGACTTACTGCGGGGAACACGGGCTACAGGGATAAGAGTCGCGTAGGATGTAGAATCACTGTTTACCAACATACCGGTGGTTGAATCATTCGGGATGATTGCGGACAATGTGTATCGTGATCTGGCTTATACTCCTCTTGACATACCAGAAAAAACATACTTAGGAAACTACTCCAAGCTTGCACTAAAGAGGCACCCTTTTTGAGCCCAGATGGGCACATGTATAAGTAGATGGGGTCGACATGGGTTCTCCCCTAGGTGTCCAGTTTACGAATTTCTACATGGGTACCATCGAGCAGAAGGTCTTAGTTGACACTGGCTTGAAACTCGCCACATACTGCAGGTATGTTGACGACATTTTTACACAGGTACCTGATGTCAGACATCTGCAAGAGCTGAAGGAGATATTTGAGCGGAATTCTGTGTTGAGTTTCACTTATGAGACGGAGAAGGATGGGAAGCTGCCCTTTTTAGATGTAAGGGTCACGGAAAGGAGCGGAGGCTTCCACACTGCAGTCTACACTAAGGAAACAAACAGGAATGGGCCTCAATGCCAATAGTGACTGCCCAGACAGGTACAAGAGGAGTGTTTTCAACGCTTATGTCGACCGTGCTCTCAGCAACGGCTCAGAATGGAAGCAAGTCGATGAAGAACTCTGTAGGGTAAGGGCAGGTCCTAGTCAACAACGGCTTCTCTAATGGTTTCGTTGAAGACATCATAAAAAGAAAGGTGAAATGCCATGCAACCTCTGAAGAGTCAACTAACACAACACCCCCAATTAGACTATTTTACAGGAACTTCTTTTAGATGGCTCATAAAACGGAGGAAAAGGTCCTGAAAGATATTGTTGATAGGAACGTTATCCATACAGACAAAAATCAGAAAATACAATTGACAATTTACTATAAAACCAAAAAACGACAAATCTTCTCGTGAAAAACTCTCCAAACACCAAGCAGAAAGCCCTGAAGGAAACCAACATCGTCTATGCCTTCAAATGCCCACTTGGGGACTGTAAGCCCCAAAGAACTCAGTATATAGGCAAGACAACAACGTCTCTTTCCAGGCGATTAACAATACATAAACCACAGGGCGCCATCAAGGAACATACAATCTCTTCTCACAACCAGACCATCACCAAAGAAATCTTAACAAACAACACAGAATTCCTCGATAGATACAGCGATAGCAGGAGGCTCGACATCTGCAAGGCACTACACATCAAAAAGTCAACACCAGCAATCAACAGCCAAATAATGCACATACATATTCTACCCACTTCAAGACTCGAAACCAATATAGAAGCACCAAGAGGAACCATCATGGGCCAATAGGCCTTCTACAGTTACTTTCATTCTTATGTTTTTATACCTATTGGTTCGTGTTCCATCATATGTAAATGCAATCACCTCTCCCAAAACTTTTGTACCATATCACCTCACCCAAATGCGAGTAGAAGAATGTATGTATTAGGCGTGTTTACAGGTTACAGTTGTGTGTGTAAACTAAAGTCTTTGAAAATGTAGTAAGTTATTACAAAACACGTTCAGGCGTCGCGTCATACTAGAAATAAAAATGAATTTTGGAGAATTGATTTTTCAGTTATCATCGGCAGTGAAAAGAAATACAATATTAAGAAAATTCGTGTTAGAATTATTATTCTTACCTTTCTTGTCATATTCAACATTATATATATATATATATATATATATATATATATATATATATATATATATATATATATATAAATATATATATATATATATATATATATATATATATATATATATATATATATATATATATATATTGTGACGGGAAAGTGTTGGAGTATTGATGTTCAGCAGTCCTCCAATGGCAGGTGTCAATGCCTGGTCACACTTACAAAAAAAAGATAGACTGCTTGCCTGTTGTCTGTGGTAAGTGAGAGGGAGGAACACGTAAAACACAAAGTATGAACAATGAAACTTTAATATATTTACTTTAAACATAAATGAAAATAAAGACAAATCTCGGGGGAATTAAAAGTACAATTAAATAACAAAGATAAATGCAAAGACAATGTGAGACACAATAGTATAATGGTGAAATGTTAAAATGGTGCTGAGAATATCGGCTATGGCTGAGACCTCCCTTCCTATACAAGCCAGTGAGCTTAGTATGCCAGAGAGAGATGTCAACTCTAAGAGCACAAAGAATATTCTGAAGTTGATAGCTGGTCAGGGCTCCAACGTCGATTCAGGTAGATGGCGCGGAGGTGCAGTGTGCAGGTGCACGGTCGGCGAGTTACCAATCAGGAGCAGGCAGGCTGGAATCGGTAGTTTGCTGGTTGACGACAAGCCGACGAGGAGGGTGTGTGGAGTAGGGGGGATCTTGGGTACGTTTTGCCTCCTGGTCAAAACGTTTTGTGCTACTGGTGACGTATCTTGAATGTAGCATCTTATACTCGTTAACTGGACGTAACTTGAGTAGGGTAGAGCAGGCTCAATCTCTCTTGAAAGAGATTATCGTCACAATATATATATATATATATATATATATATATATATATATATATATATATATATATATATATATATATATATATATATATATAATGTCGTACCTAGTAGCCAGAACGCACTTCTCGGCCTACTATGCAAGGCCCGATTTGCCTAATAAGCCAAGTTTTCCTGAATTAATATATTTTCTCTAATTTTTTTCTTATGAAATGATAAAGCTACCCATGTCATTATGTATGAGGTCAATTTTTTTTTCTTCGAGTTAAAATTAACGTAGATATATGACCGAACCTAACCAACCCTACCTAACCTAACCTAACCTATCTTTATAGGTTAGGTTAGGTTAGGTAGCCGAAAAAGTTAGGTTAGGTTTGGTTAGGTAGGTTAGGTAGTCGAAAAACAATTCATGAAAACTTGGCTTAATAGGCAAATCGGGCCTTGCATAGTAGGCTGAGAAGTGCGTTTTGGCTACTAGGTACGACATTATATATATATATATATATATATATATATATATATATTATATATATATGCGAACAAGCCTGAATGGTTCCAAGGACTATATGCAACTGAAAACTCACACTCCAGAAGTGACTCGAACCCATACTGCCAGGAGCACTCTGCTGGCGTACAGGATCCCTTTACCGCTCGACCAACACGACCGGACAAAAGAGGATGGTAGCCGAGGCTATTTCCATCCTTCGCCTGCACTCGGTTGGTAATCTTGGGCATGGTATTTTATCAAATCACCTCATTCTTTAGGGCACACGTGAAGAACACAAATGCGAATAAGCCTGAATGGTCCTCAGGACTATATGCAACTGAAAACTCACACCCCAGAAGTGACTCGAACCCATACTGCCAGGAGCACTCTGCTTTGGGTTGGTAACAGGGTTGTGGATAAGTGGAAAGCGCACGTAACTAGCATTATTGAGGTAAACCGCTTATAAAACGTTTCTAATAGATATGTTTGCTGTATTCATGCCCCGGACCCGCTTAGCATGGCCCAACCCACATACAGTGGCCCTATCCAATTCATATGTTCTTCTTGTCATAGTTGCCAAAGCTTTTGTTCCATTTGTCAATGATGCGGCATTGGCTTTGCAATCATCTATTCTGCCAGCAGAGTATACCAGTTACCATGGGCGAGCATCCATTGTCAACTCCTGTCCAAGACAGGATGCTGCATATTATTGTGACTTTTCTCTCGGATCTAACTTTATCTTCAAATTCTTTATGATAAATATGTAGGCGAGTGGCATTGATTAAGAGTTTTTTCTACACTGATAAGAATATTACATATTGTTTTAGTGGCACTCCGTGATGAAGGGAGGTCATATTACACGATGATCTGCAATAAGCAACAAAACAAAGATAAATAATTCAATGCAAAGCCCGTTGAAAGGAGATAAACTTTAGTTATTCATGAAGGTAAAAGAATTAGTAGTGGTTTACTACAAGAAGTAACATTTGCATTGACTACTGTCACTCGAAACAATTATTTAATTTTATTTAAGCAATCCTTTATGACAAACTAAACGAATTTATTTTGTTAATCAATTAGTAAACCAATGGAACAGCTTACCAAAATACTTACGTCAGTGCAATACCATGTATCCATTTTAAAATATAATTAACATTTATCTTGAACTCCACGCTTTAAATTGTTTGTTCTTAAATTTGAAGAAACTTATTATAAATGTACAGCCTAGTTTGGATCTAATGGTCTGCTGGTGCTTTAATTTATTTGAAAATAATTGTTAAACTGAAACAGAGAAAGTATGTTTTCATTACTAACAGTTTCATTACGGTCTTTTCTAACCTACTGACTGTATCACTAACCTACTGACTGTATCACTAACCTACTGACTGTATCACTAACCTACTGACAGTATCACTAACCTACTGACTGTATCACTAACCTACTGACTGTATCACTAACCTACTGACTGTATCACTAACCTACTGACTGTATCACTAACCTACTGACTGTATCACTAACCTACTGACTCTACCACTAACCTACTGACTCTACCACTAACCTACTGACTCTACCACTAACCTACTGACTCTACCACTAACCTACTGACCGTACCACTAACCTACTGACCGTACCACTAACCTACTGACCGTACCACTAACCTACTGACCGTACCACTAACCTACTGACCGTACCACTAACCTACTGACCGTACCACTAACCTACTGACCGTACCACTAACCTACTGACCGTACCACTAACCTACTGACCGTACCACTAACCTACTGACCGTACCACTAACCTACTGACCGTACCACTAACCTACTGACTGTATCACTAACCTACTGACAGTACCACTAACCTACTGACTGTATCACTAACCTACTGACCGTACCACTAACCTACTGACCGTACCACTAACCTACTGACTGTACCACTAACCTACTGACTGTACCACTAACCTACTGACCGTACCACTAACCTACTGACCGTACCACTAACCTACTGACCGTACCACTAACCTACTGACTGTATCACTAACCTACTGACTGTATCACTAACCTACTGACCGTACCACTAACCTACTGACTGTATCACTAACCTACTGACTGTATCACTAACCTACTGACTGTATCACTAACCTACTGACCGTACCACTAACCTACTGACTGTATCACTAACCTACTGACTGTATCACTAACCTACTGACTGTCACTTATTCCAACCCTCCAAAAGCCATCAATATCCTGCTTTAGGGTGTTTACAAAATGGTTGGTCCGGTTATCCGAGTTACGTGTTTCCAATAA
This sequence comes from Procambarus clarkii, assembly GCF_040958095.1. Classification (NCBI taxonomy): domain Eukaryota; kingdom Metazoa; phylum Arthropoda; class Malacostraca; order Decapoda; family Cambaridae; genus Procambarus; species Procambarus clarkii. The sequence goes on from NC_091188.1 coordinate 21,917,173, forward strand.
TTTATATGTCCATATTTTTTCTTCGTTCTCGATGGTCTGAACATGGCTGAACATGGTTAAATGGTTTATGAACATGGTTAAAAAACATGAACATGAATTAAAAACATGAATATGGTTTAAGCATAGTTTTTTTTTATCGTGCAGGACTTATCCGCTCGTTCAGCCAAGAGGTTTCCATTCTCAACTCCAGCACTCGTCTATTCAATCTCCAACCACTTGGAATGGACGGTAGAGCGACGGTGTCGCTTCATGCAGGTCGGCGTTTAATCCCCGACCGTCCAAGTGGTTGGGCACTATTCATAGTCCCAAATCCATATCCTGACCCCTTCCAAGTGCTATATAGTCGTAATGACATGGCACTTTCCCCTGATTGTTCCTTTCTCCTTTCTCTTCAATCACTTTGTCCTCATATTAAGCATTATCTTGAAATTAGTGCACTTCTCTCTTATTTTTCACTATATAAATGTTTCTGTATCTTCACATTCTTATTTTAAAGAAATTTAACTTTAATCTTCCCTTTCTCCTTTTCCACTTTAATATCAAAAGAAAATTTGCATCGTAACTGTCACAAAATTCGCATTGATATGCTTTCATTTCCATGACCAAAAGGCTTGGTAAAGATGGAGGAGGAAGAAGGCTGAGGATTTGAAATTTTAGCAGCGGGATGAGAGACCAATGGGACGAAAGTTTGAGGCCTGTCCACTCTGGATTGAAACTGGATTTGTTGCTGTAGTTGATTGTTCGTAGCGTTCGTGGGAGTTTTTTTCTACCACAGACGTGGCCACACATTTACAATGCTAACCAGCATATAAACATTTTCTTCTCTCCTTCATGGACAGGGTGAGAGATCTGTTAAATATACAGTTCAGTGATTGGTTAAACAATCAAAAACAGAAGGTGATTGTAGTGCTTTTAAAATGCTAATCTAACCTACAAACGTAAATACATAGATACACAGGAGTTACGTCTGCCCTACAAAAAGTGGTCGATGTGTTCTGTACATAGTGTCATTAATGTGCATTTACAGAGGTGAAATGTAATTCTGATCAGCTTCCACATATACTTTATACACATACATATACATACGTGCGCGCGCGCACACACACACACACATTATATATATATATATATATATATATATATATATATATATATATATATATATATAGTGTGTGTGTGTGTGTGTGTGTGTGTGTGTGTGTGTGTGTGTGTGTGTGTGTGTGTGTGTGTGTGTGTGTGTGTGTAAATCACGAAAAATAATCACGTAATTAAAAATGTGACAGTGTCAGTCAACGGAGGAAAATTGAAACAGGAATTTCCTTAAGTACTTTCGTATATTAATACATCTTCAGAAGGAATTAAGATGTATTAATCTCATCTCCTTCTGAAGATGTATTAATATACGAAAGTACTTAAGTAAATTCCTGTTTCAATTTTCCTCCGTGGTCTGACACTGTCATATATATATATATATATATATATATATTATTAAATATGACCGAAAAAGTAAGATTAATAATTCTAACACGAATTTTCTCAATCTTTCGTACATTTTTTTAAACTGTTGGTGGTAATTCAAAAATCAATTCTCCAAAATTCATTTTTATTTCTAGTCTGACGCGACACTTGAGCGCGTTTCGTAAAACTTATTACATTTTCAGAGACTTTAGTTAACACATACACAACTGAATAGAACTTACACATCTCCGATTTGTTTATATCTACATTTGAGTGAGGTGGATGGGGTGAGGTGGTATTAATAGGGTATTAATTTCATCAACACAAGACAGAACACGAAACAATGGGTATTGAATGGAAGTGATTGTAGAAAGCCTATTGGTCCATATTTCTTGTTGCTTCTATATTGGAGCGGAGTCTTGAGGTGGGTAGAATATAGTTGTGCATTAGTTGGCTGTTGATTGCTGGTGTTGACTTTTTAATGTGTAGTGCCTCGCAAACGTCAAGCCGTCTGCTATCGCTGTATCTATCGATGATTTCTGTGTTGTTTACAAGGATTTCTCTGGTGATGGTTTGGTTGTGGGAAGAGATTATATGTTCCTTTATGGAGCCCTGTTGCTTATGCATCATTAAACGCCTAGAAAGAGATGTTGTTGTCTTGCCTATATACTGGGTTTTTTGGAGCTTACAATCCCCAAGAGGGCATTTGAAGGCATAGACGACATTAATCTCTTTTACAGCATTCTGCTTTGTGTCTGGAGAGTTTCTCATGAGTAGGCTGGCCGTTTTTCTGCTTTTATAGTAAATCGTCAGTTGTATCCTCTGATTTTTGTCTGTAGGGATAACGTTTCTATTAACAATATCTTTCAGGACCCTTTCCTCCGTTTTATGAGCTGTGGAAAAGAAGTTCCTGTAAAATAGTCTAATAGGGGGTATAAGTGTTGTGTTTGTTGTCTCTTCAGAGGTTGCATGGCGTTTCACTTTCCTTCATATGTTGTCTTCGACGAAACCATTGGAGAAGCCGTTGTTGACTAGGACCTGCCTTACCCTACAGAGTTCTTCGTCGACTTGCTTCCATTCTGAGCTGTGGCTGAGAGCACGGTCGACATATGCGTTAACAACACTCCTCTTGTACCTGTCTGGGCAGTCGCTGATGGCAATTAGGCACATTCCTATGTTCGTTTCCTTAGTGTAGACTGCAGTGTGGAAACCTCCGCTCTTTTCCATGACTGTTACATCTAGAAAGGGCAGCTTCCCATCCTTTTCCATCTCGTAAGTGAAACGCAGCACGGAACTCTGCTCTGTAGGGTAAGGCAGGTCCTAGTCAACAACGGCTTCTTCAATGGTTTCATCAAAGACATCATAAGAAGGAAAGTGAAACGCCATGCAACCTCTGAAGAGACAACTAACACAACACCTATACCCCCTATTAGACTATTTTACAGGAACTTCTTTTCCACAGCTCATAAAATGGAGGAAAAGGTCCTGAAAGATATTGTTAATAGAAACGTTATCCCTACAGACAAAAATTAGAGGATACAACTGACGATTTACTAAAAAACCAGAAAAACGGCCACCCTACTCATGAGAAACTCGCCAGACACAAACCAGAACGCTTTAAAAGAGACCAACGTCGTCTATGCCTTCAAATGCCCACTTGGGGACTGTAAGCTCCAAAAAACCCAGTATATAGGCAAGACAACAACTCTTTCTAGGCGTTTAACGATGCATAAGCAACAGGGCTCCATTAAGGAATATATAATCTCTTCCCACAACCAAACGATCACCAGAGAAATCCTTGTAAACAACACAGAAATCATCGATAGATACAGCGATAGCAGACGGCTTGACGTTTGCGAGGCACTACACATTAAAAAGTCAACACCAGCAATCAACAGCCAACTAATGCACAACTATATTCTACCCACCTCAAGACTCCGCTCCAATATAGAAGCATCAAGAAATATGGACCAATAGGCTTTCTACAATCACTTCCATTCAATACCCATTGTTTCTTGTTCTGTCTTGTGTTGATGAAATTAATACCCTATTAATACCACCTCACCCCATCCACCTCACTCAAATGTAGATATAAACAAATCGGAGATGTGTAAGTTCTATTCAGTTGTGTATGTGTTAACTAGTCTTTGAAAATGTAATAAGTTTTACGAAACGCGCTCAAGTGTCGCGTCAGACTAGAAATAAAAATGAATTTTGGAGAATTGATTTTTGAATTACCACCAACAGTTTAAAAAAATGTACGAAAGATTGAGAAAATTCGTGTTAGAATTATTAATCTTACTTTTTCGGTCATATATATATAATATATGTCTACAGGAAAGACTGCTACCAAAATATACTAATATATATATATGTCGTACCTAGTAGCCAGAACTCACTTCTCAGCCTACTATGCAAGGCCCAACTTGCCTAATAAGCCAAGTTTTCATGAATATATTTTCTCTATTTTTTTTCATATGAAATGATAAAGCTACCCATTTCATTATGTATGAGGTCAATTGTTTTTTATTGGAGATAAAATTAAAGTAGATATATGACCGAACCTAACTAACCCTACCTAACCTAAACTAACCTATCTCTATAGGTTAGGTTGGGTTAGGTAGCCGAAAAAGTTAGGTTAGGTTAGGTAGGTTAGTCGAAAAACAATTAATTCATGAAAACGTGGCTTATTAGGCAAATCGAGCCTTGCATAGTAGGCTGAGAAGTGAGTTCTGGCTACTAGGTACGACATATATATATATATATATATATATATATATATATATATATATATATATATATATATATATATATATATATATATATATTGTGACGGTAACGCGTTGGTGTTCGGCTCTTTCAAAAGCTAGGGGCATGGCTTCGTCACAAAGAAAAAAAAAAGAGAAAAGCTGGAACTTTCGTCTGTGGTAAGGTAATGGGAAGACACACAAAACACAAGTAAATTTAACAATGAAATTTTAATTACGTTAGAAAAGCAAGACATGAATAAAATGGAGCATTAAAATGTAACAGATAAATCAACAAACAAAATAATAAGAATAATCACTGGCAAATGAAAAGTTACGTTAAGACAAGTGAATAATAGCAAAGTAAATTATGATGCAGGAATATTGGCTTCAAGCTGCCACCTCCCTTAGTACACGTAAGCCAAGGCTTAGTCTACCAATGAGACGTGTCAACTGTGTGGAGCACGAGGATATTCTGCCTTCCCTAGGTCGCTGTAGCTCAGACATCAGCTCGTGGTGGCGGGTGGTGGGGCAGGTGCGACGGGCACCAGCCAATCAGCGACGGGCAGGCGATGGACAAGCAGTTTGCCGGTTTGGGTGGCGGAGGCGAGCAGGTGCGCCAGTGGGCTGGATACGTTTTGCTCTCTGGGCAAAACTTGTTGTTGTACTTGTTGGATATATCTTCTATATTATTTGTTAAGGGGACGTACTTTGGAGGGAAGAGCAGGCTCAATCTCTCTTGAAAGAGATTATCGTCACAACTCTCCCCCGGAGCCTGCGGTTCTGGAAGAAGTACGTCGTTATGTGGTGGAGTAATAGGTGGAGTTGCTTCTACTTCATAAACTCTGGAGAGGGCATCGGCTATGATGTTGTCAGAACCCTTGATATAGCGGATCTCCAGGTTGAAATCTTGTAAATATAAAGCCCATCGTAGAAGACGCTGGTTAGTGAATTGGGCTTGATGTAAGAAGCGGAGAGGGTTGTGGTCTGAGAAGATGGTGGTAGACCTGGCACCTTGTAGGTACGGAGCGAAGTGTTGGAGATTCAGGATGATGGATAGTAGCTCCATTTCAATAGTGCTGTAGATCCTCTGGTGTGGTTTCAATTTGTAGCTGTAGTAGCTGACAGGTAGAACCTCCTCGCCTCGTTGCTGCATCAGGACACCACTGGCGTCGACATGAAGGACGAAAGGCTTGGTGATATCTGGCGAGGCGAGAATGGGATTAGAACAGAGGAGGAATTTGAGTTGTTTGAAAGCAACGGTTTGCTTCATGGTCCACTTATACCGTTGCTTGGGACTGGTTAATAGGATTAAAGGTGTGGCGACTGTACTGAAATTTCTCACAAACCTACGGTAGTAGGAGGCAAGACCAAGGAAGCGCAGGAGCTGCTTCCTGGTGGTAGGCTGTGGATAATGTTGGATGGCTTGAGTGTGTTAGTTTAACGGAGCTAGGTTGCCACTCCCAATAACATGACCCAGATAACGCACTTTACCTTTCGTGAAGGTGGACTTCCCCAGGTTGATGGTGAGGCCGGCTGTCAGGAGCTTGGCGAACAGTCGTCGCAGCTGGAGCAGATGTTCACTCCAGGTGTTGGATGCTACGACGCTATCATCCAAATAGGCGTACGTGTTATCCAAGCCCTGGATGACACGGTTGACAGCTCTCTGAAAGGTGGCCGGTGCATTACATAGTCCGAAAGGAAGGCGTTCATATCTGAAAAGTCCAAAAGGAGTGATAAAGGCAGATATTTCTTTAGCTCGCTCCGTTAAACACACTTGATAATACCCCTTAAGCAAGTCCACTTGGGACAAGTACTGGGCATTACCAATGGCGTCAAGAATGTCATCTATCCTTGGCAAGGGGTAAGCATCCTTGACTGTCACGTTATTTAACTTACGATAGTCAGAACATAGCCTCACCTTACCTTGGGGTTTTGGCACCAAGATACAGGGTGAGGCCCAGGGGGACTCACAAGGTGTAGCCAGTCCATGATTCAAGAGGTACTGCACCTCAGCACGCATGACTTCCTTCTTGCTAGGGCTGATTCGGTAGAAGGGTTGACGAATCGGCCGGGAGGCGGGGAGCAGTTGGATGTCGTGCTGGGTAACATTACACTCTTGGGGGTCATCTCGGAACAACAACTGATGTTCTCTGAAGATCTTGACGAGAGGTGCACTATGATTATCCTGAAAGTAGTTGGGAAGATCATTAAGGATTTCTGAATTAGAAAGCGCTGACTCCTTGTCAGTGCTTTTGGGAGGAGAAGCAGGGAAGGTCTCACTGTGGATGTATGGTTCTGTAAAAGCAGAGTAGTTTAGCATGACAGTGGGAGGAGTACCATTATATAGCTTCAGGAGGTTGACGTGGCACAGCTGGGTCTTCCGCCGCCTATCTGGAGTCTCTAGAACGTAGTTATTGTTGTTTCTGCACTCCTTGATGCGGTAGGGTCCTGAAAACCTGTTTTGTAAAGGAGAACCTGGGATAGGGAAGTAAGCGAGCACGAAGTCTCCCGGCTTAAATTTTCTTACTTTGCTGGTCTGGTCGTAATGAGTCTTCATCCTCTCCTGTGCTTTCAATAGATTATCATGGGCAAAACGGTGGACTCTCTCTAGAATGTGTTGAAGGTTTTGAAGAAACTGGGGCACATTCTGATGCTCACTGAAGGTGGCATCACGTAGAGAGTCTTTGAAAGCCTTGAGGGGAGTACGGCACTTACGGCTGAATAGCATCTCATAAGGAGATACTCCTAGGGACTCATTGGGAAGACTTCTATAAATATGCATTATCAGATCAATTTGCTTATCCCAATCCTTAGAGGTTTCACTACAAAACTTTTTCAGGAGTGCTTTAATAGTCTGATGACTACGCTCAAGAGAACCCTGTGAAGCAGGATGATAGGGGCTGGACATTACCTGTTTAATGTTGAACTCCTCCAGTGTCCTTTTGAAGAGATCACTGGTGAAGTTGGTACCACAGTCGCTCTGAACCGCCCTGGGAAATCCATACTGGGCGAAGATCTTCAATAAGTGCTTCACAACCGTAGCAGCCGGAATGTTCTTCACTGGAACTGCTATGGGAAATCTGGTGGTAGGACACAGGATGGTTAAGATATAGGCGTTACCTGAACTGGTCCGAGGTAAAGGACCAACACAGTCTATAATAAGTCTGTGGAAAGGTTCCGCAGGCACCTGTATGGGAATTAGTGGCTCTCTGGGAATAGAGATGTTCGGTTTACCTGGCATCTGACATGTATGACACTGTTTTACGTACTGTTTGACGCTATTTACCATACCTGGCCAGTAGTAGTCTTGACGAATTCCATGGTAAGTCTTGTTGAATCCGTAGTGGGAGAGTGCTCCGTGGGCCAGATGTAGAAAAGTGGGCCGCAGGCTGGCAGGAATCACAAGTTGTTCAACGTTGGCCCAATCGTCCTCCTCCTTCAGTTTACTGGGTCTATATCTGCGGTAGAGCAAGTCGTTCTCTAGGAAGAACCCAGGAATACTGTCGGGTTGAGTCTCAGCCTGGAAAAATAATGGTGTTAAGGTAAGATCTTCCCTCTGTAACTTACGGAACTCCAACTTGGTCAGATTCGGGGGTAGTTTCTAAGGGTCTTGAGGGACAGCGGTAGCAGTAGAGTCAGCTGGCTGTGGACGTGAGTAGTAGGGATGGCTCCACACAGACGATATTTTTTTTCAGGTCAAATATCGTCTGTGTGAGCCAGGGTTTTCAGGTAAATTTAGAATATCGTCTGTGTGAGCCATGGTTTTCAGGTTCCAATATCGTCTGTGAGGGCCAGGGTTTTCAGGTAGATTTAGAATATCGTCTGTGTGAGCCAGGGTTTTCAGGTTCCAATATCGTCTGTGTGAGCCAGGGGTTTCAGGTAAATTTTGTGTCTCAGATTTTAGAAGTTGTTAAAGTTCTTATGATGAAAATAATTTCCGAGACTTAGAAGTTTGTTAAAGGTCTTATGGGAGAAATTCAAATTCGAGTTTATGAGCCAGGGTTTTCAGGTAAATTTTGTCAGTCACATATTTTAGAAGTTGTTAAAGTTCTTATAATGAAAAATAATGTCATACGAGTTTGTTAAAGATCTTATGATAAAAAATAATTTCCAAAACTTTAGAAATTTGTTAAAGTTCTTATCATGAAATAATGTCATACCAGTTTGGTTAAAAGTTCTTATTTGTTTCTTACTTAGAAACTAGTATATTACTATATATCTGAATCATTTCACTGCCTCTCCCGCTCGTACCTCACACCCCCCTCCCTCCCCCCTAACCTCACAATCTCTCGCGTCACCTGTGTTTACCTTATGCCAGCCAGCCAGACGCTTCGTGTAGGTCGCCTCTTATCTTATCTTCTCCATAATATTTGGACCGTCCCTCCACCCTCTCTCTCTCTCTCCTCCTATTTCCTTACAACTATTTTCAGAGTTTCAAATAATCATAGAAGTTTATTTATATGTTTATGACCGAATTTGTAAAAAGACCATTTTCAGAGAATATTGTCTTAGATGTTTTGTTAAGGAAAACAGACAACTTAGCCATAACATTTAGTTTTATATCCATTTACGGCTATTTCACCTGTAAAGACCAAAATTGAACAGAGTCCAGTTACAGACAGAATTTCGTCAGAGCCCATTTATACCTAAAAATGAATAGATTCCAATTATCAACAGAAATTCGCCAGAGTCTACTTTGAGAGCAAAATTAGTCAGAGACAGTTTTAAGCTCAAATTTCATCAGTGTCCTGTAATCTGTGAAAATTTGACAGAGTCCATTTTATACCCAATTTTCGTCAGAGTCTAGTTTATGCTCAAATTCGCCAGAGTCTACTTTGAGAGCAAAATTCATCAGAGTCCAGTTCTTGATCGAAATTTATCAGAGTCCAATTGAAGACCCAAATTTGTCAGAGACCACATTTTCGCTACTAGCAGTCCAATCCCCCCGAAATTTAAAAGCAGACATACTTCAAAGTTAGTAAATAAGATCAAGTCAGTTACTGAGCTCCAGCTCTCGTCCCCCACCTTAGGTCTCTCTCGTATATTTGTAAATAACCCATCATTTTCCCCGAAATTTTTACCCTCTGTATTTCAGACATAGTAAATATGATGTAAACAATTATAAAACTCTAGCTCTTGTCCTCTGTCCAAGTTCACTCCTGTAAGTTCATTACTATCAGTCCAAATCCCCCTGAGATTTAAACACCCAACTACATTTTCAGACATAGTAAATAAAACCAGTTCAGTTATCAAGTTTCAACTCTTGTCCCCCCCCAGCTTAGTTCATTTTGTACAAGTTCTTTATTTTCCAACTAAATCACCCAGAGATTTAAGATCACCTTATTTCTAACGTAGTAAAATTTATCTGGACATTAGCCAAGCTCCATTTCCTCAGTCTTAGATCATCGAACATAATTATATCAGATCAAGTCCCTCTCCAGCCTATCTGTTTATCAGAGTAATTACCTTACCCTTCTCATCCCCAACGTATCCAAACCTTCAATAATCATACTGTATTTGCATATTTTCTCTATATTCAGCTGTATTCTTCACATTTTTTTCCATGTTTTCTGTGTTCATTCCATGTTCTACAAATGTTCACAGCATGCTCAGTTCAATTCTTTCACCTGTTTTTCTAATTTTTTCTGTTTTCTACCATTTTCCCCGTATGTTCTCTATGTTCTTTGTCATGTTTTCATGTACATCATATGTTCTCTGTATAACTTTTATACTCAATATTCATGTTCTCAATGTTCTTAGCTTATTCTTCACATTTTTTCCATGTTTTCTGTGTTCATTCCATGTTCTACAAATGTTCACAGCATGCTCAGTTCAAATTTTTTCTACCGTTTTCCCCGTATGTTCACTATGTTCTTTGTCATGTTTTTCATGTACATCATATGTTCTCTGTATAACTTTTATACTCAATATTCATGTTCTCAATGTTCTTAGCTTGTTCTTCACATGTTCAGTGTTCATTCTTTGTATTCCCTATGTTCCTTATCATGTCTTCATATTCTCTATAAGTTCATATTCCCTGCATGTTCACTCTATTCATCAACTTTTTCTTACATGTTTTCTGTGTTCACCGTATGTTCACTGTGTTCATTCCCCTACATAACCTCAATTTTTTTATGTTCTTTGTTTCTTTAAACCAATTTGTTTCTTCCATTCACTAACTAGTTCTTTGTCAAATAATATTATACTGCAATACAGTTCAGTCAACAATTTTAGTCACCCAGTTTTTATTTGCAAAACTATGTCAAAGTAATTCTCGTAGTCAACTTAATAGTTCTACCAACCCCGTTCTTAAACAAATCTACACTTTATTCAGTTCCAAATTTACAAAGACAAACCTTTCTTGTAACTTCTTAACTAAAAATCTTTCGCCAATCAACTAAAACATAGTCACTTTCGTCATTTTTCAACTAAACTTATTATCCAATCAACTAAAAATAATAACTTTCATCATTTCTTAACTAAAAGTGCTCATCAGTCAACTAAAAAATAGTTACTTCATCATGTTTCCCTGTCGTTTCTTAACTGAAATATCACATCTCTCATCTGAAAAATAGTCATGTTTAGCCTCTTTTTAACACTGTTCTTAACTAAAGTAACCTTTCACTTCGCTAAAATAGTCATATTCATCATTGTTCCTAACTAAATTATATGTCTTTAAGAAAGAAAAATAGTCATAGGTGCTCTCCGTGACACCAAAGTTACTCTTCGAGAAATCAAAGACACTCTTCAATACATCAAGGACTTACTCAAAGACACCAAAGTTACACTCTAAGACATCCTTCGAGACATTAAAGACATCCTTTAAGACTTCAAGGGCACTCTTCGAGATATCAAAAGACACTCTCAAACACTTAAAAATTTACTCGCATCCTCAAAGTTATTCTCAGAGTCATCAAAAAGTTAATCTCAGTCATCAAAATGTTATTCTCTAAGTAACCTTTCGTTCATCAGAGAAACTTTCTAAGACATCTTCGTTCATTAAAGTTAATCACAGAGGCATACAAGTTATTCTCGGAGCTATCAAAATTAATCTCTAAAACAACAAAAGTTAATCTCGGTCATCAAAGTTGATCTGCAAGATATCTTCGAGACATCAAAGTTACTCTTCATTACATCAAAGACGCATTCAAATACTACTCATGTTCTCAAAAGACATTCTCAAAGTCATCAAAGTTATTCAAAGAGCTAACAAAAGTTATTCTCAGAGTCACCTTCGTTCTTCAGAGAAACTTTCCAAAACATCTTTGTTCATCAAAGTTATTCTCGGAGTCATCAAAAGGTATTCTCTAACTCACTTTTGGTCATTAAAGTTAATTTCTATGTTATAAAAGTTTGTCTCAGAGACATCTAAAGTTAATCTTAGAGTTATCAAATGTAATCTCTAACTCACTCTCGTTCATCAAAGTTGTTTCAAAGACATCAAAGTTAATCTCAGAGTTATCCAAAGATATTCTCATGTCCACAAAAGTTATTCCAAGAGACGTCAAAGTTAATCTCAGACATCTTCGTTCATAAATAGGTAAGGTAGGATAGGTAAAGTTAGGTTGAGCAGGTTAAGTTAAGTAAGATAGGTAATGTAAGGTAAGTCATGTTAGGATAGGTAAAGTTAGGTTTAGCAGGTAAGTTAGGTAAGGTAAGGTAAGTTAAGTTAGGACAGGTAAAGTTAGGTTATGCAGGTTAGGTTAGGTTAAGTTATGTAAGTTAGCTTAAGCAGGATAAGTTAGGTAAATGTAGGTAAGTTAGGTTAAGCAGGATAAGTTAGGTAAGGTTAGGTAAGTTAGGTATGATAGGTAAGGTAAGGTAAGTTATGTTAGGATAGGTAGAGTTAGGTTATGCAGGTTAAGTTAGGTAAGATAGGTAAAGTTAGGTAAGATAGGTAAGGTAAGTTATGTTAGGAGAGGTAAAGTTAGGTTATGCAGGTTAAGTTAGGTAAGATAGGTAAAGGTAAGGTAAGTTAGGATAGGTAAAGTTAGGTTTAGGAACGTTACGTTAACTAAGTAACATTGGGTGGAGAGGATAGGTTACGTAGGTTTGAACAGTGTAGTTCAGAAAACAGTTTTAGGGCAAAGCGACTAAGAAAATATATTTTAACAGAAATGCAGGTTTGGTATGAAAAGCTGAACTAGTTACATTTTGGAGAGAAAATTTTATGACTGAAGATGTCTTAAAGAATAACATGATGGAAGAAGGAGAGTTTCTTTGATGAACGAAGGTGTCTTAGAGAACAACTTTTTGGAGAACGAAGATGAATTAGAGATCACTTTGATGACTCTGAGAATAACTTTGATCAACGAAGATGGATTGGAAAGTTTCTCTAATGAACGAAGGAGACTTAGAGATTAACTTTTATGATTTAGAGAACATCTTTGATGCCTTAGAGAAACAACATTGATGTCTTAGAGAACAACTTTGATGAACAAAGATGTCTTAGAAAGCTTCTCTGATGAACGAAAAGATACTTAGAGAATAGCTTTGATGACTGTATTTAACTTTTTTGATGGCTCTGAGGACAGTTTTGTTGAACGAGGATGTCTCAGAAGGTTTCTTTGAATAACGAAGGTGACTCTGAGAATAACTTTTTGATGACTTTGGGAATGACTTTGTTGTCTTAGAGAATAACTTTGAGGGTTTAGAGAATCTCTTTGATGAACGGAAGGTTACTTAGAGAATAACATATCATGACTGAGAATAACTTTTGATAGCTCTTAGAATAACTTTGATGTCTCTGAGAATAACTTTTATGAACGAAGATGTCTGAGATTAACTTTGACGTCTCTTGGAATAACTTTTGTGGACATGAGAATATCTTTGGATAACTCTGAGATTAACTTTGATGTCTTTGAAACAAGTTTGATGAACGAGAGTGAGTTAGAGATTACCTTTGTTAACTCTGAGATCAACTTTGATGAACAAAAGTGAGTTAGAGAATACCTTTTGATGACTCCGAGAATAACTTTGATGAACAAAGATGTTTTGGAAAGTTTCTCTGAAGAACGAAGGTGACTCTGAGAATAACTTTTGTTAGCTCTTTGAATAACTTTGATGACTTTGAGAATGTCTTTTGAGAACATGAGTAGTATTTGAATGCGTCTTTGATGTAATGAAGAGTAACTTTGATGTCTCGAAGATATCTTGCAGATCAACTTTGATGACCGAGATTAACTTTTGTTGTTTTAGAGATTAATTTTGATAGCTCCGAGAATAACTTTTATGCCTCTGTGATTAACTTTAATGAACGAAGATGTCTTAGAAAGTTTCTCTGATGAACGAAAGGTTACTTAGAGAATAACATTTTGATGACTGAGATTAACTTTTTGATGACTCTGAGAATAACTTTGAGGATGCGAGTAAATTTTTAAGTGTTTGAGAGTGTCTTTTGATATCTCGAAGAGTGCCCTTGAAGTCTTAAAGGATGTCTTTGATGTCTCGAAGGATGTCTTAGAGTGTAACTTTGGTGTCTTTGAGTAAGTCCTTGATGTATTGAAGAGTGTCTTTGATTTCTCGAAGAGTAACTTTGGTGTCACGGAGAGCACCTATGACTATTTTTCGTTCTTAACGACATATAATTTAGTTAGGAACAATGATGAATATGACTATTTTAGCGAAGTGAAAGGTTACTTTAGTTAAGAACAGTGTTAAAAAAAGGCTAAACATGACTATTTTTCAGATGAGAGATGTGATATTTCAGTTAAGAAACGACAGGGAAACATGATGAAGTAACTATTTTTTAGTTGACTGATGAGCACTTTTAGTTAAGAAATGATGAAAGTTATTATTTTTAGTTGATTGGATAATAAGTTTAGTTGAAAAATGACGAAAGTGACTATGTTTTAGTTGATGGCGAAAGATTTTTAGTTAAGTAGTTACAAGAAAGGTTTGTCTTTGTAAATTTGGAACTGAATAAAGTGTAGATTTGTTTAAGAACGGGGTTGGTAGAACTATTAAGTTGACTACGAGAATTACTTTGACATAGTTTTGCAAATAAAAACTGGGTGACTAAAATTGTTGAGGGAACTGTATTGCAGTATATTATTATTTGACAAAGAACTAGTTAGTGAATGGAAGAAACAAATTGGTTTAAAGAAATAAAGAACATAAAAAAATTGAGGTTATGTAGGGGAATGAACACAGTGAACATACGGTGAACACAGAAAACATGTAAGAAAAAGTTAATGAATAGAGTGAACATGCAGGGAATATGAACTTATAGAGAATATGAAGACATGATAAGGAACATAGGGAATACAAAGAATGAACACTGAACATGTGAAGAACAAGCTAAGAACATTGAGAACATGAATATTGAGTATAAAAGTTATACAGAGAACATATGATGTACATGAAAAACATGACAAAGAACATAGTGAACATACGGGGAAAACGGTAGAAAAAATTTGAACTGAGCATGCTGTGAACATTTGAAGAACATGGAATGAACACAGAAAACATGGAAAAAATGTGAAGAATAAGCTAAGAACAATTAGAACATGAATATTGAGTATAAAAGTCATACAGAGAACATATGAGGTATATGAAAACATGACAAAGAACATAGAGAACATACGGGGAAAATGGTAGAAAACAGAAAAAATGAGAAAAACAGGTGAAAGAATTGAACTGAGCATGCTGTGAACATTTGTAGAACATGGAATGAACACAGAAAACATGGAAAAAAAATGTGAAGAATACAGCTGAATACAGAGAAAATATGCAAATACAGTATGATTATTGAAGGTTTAGATACGTTGGGGATGAGAAGGGTAAGGTAATTACTCTGATAAACAGATAGGCTGGAGAGGGACTTGATCGGATATAATTATGTTCGAAGATCTAAGACTGAGGAAATGGAGCTTGGCTAATGTCCAGATTAATTTTACTACGTTAGAAATAAGGTGATCTTAAATCTCTGGGTGATTTAGTTGGAAAATAAAGAACTTGTACAAAATGAACTAAGCTGGGGGGGGGGGGACAAGAGTTGAAACTTGATAACTGAACTGGTTTTATTTACTATGTCTGAAAATGTAGTTGGGTGTTTAAATCTCAGGGGGATTTGGACTGATAGTAATGAATTTACAGGAGTGAACTTGGACAGAGGACAAGAGCTAGAGTTTTATAATTGTTTGCATCATATTTACTATGTCTGAAATACAGAGGGTAAAAATTTCGGGGAAAATGATGGGTTATTTACAAATATACGAGAGAGAACTAAGGTGGGGGACGAGAGCTGGAGCTTAGTAACTAACTTGATCTTATTTACTAACTTTGAAGTATGTCTGCTTTTAAATTTTGGGGGGATTGGACTGCTAGTAGCGAAAATGTGGTCTCTGCCAAATTTGGGTCTTCAATTGGACTCTGATAAATTTCGATCAAGAACTGGACTCTGATGAATTTTGCTCTCAAAGTAGACTCTGGCGAATTTGAGCATAAACTAGACTCTGACGAAAATTGGGTATAAAATGGACTCTGTCAAATTTTCACAGATTATAGGACACTGATGAAATTTGTTCTTAAAACTGTCTATGACTAATTTTGCTCACAAAGTGGACTATATTCATTTTTAGGTATAAATGGGCTCTGACGAAATTCTGTCTATAACTGGACTCTGTTCAATTTTGGTCTTTACAGGTGAAATAGCCGTAAATGGATATAAAACTAAATGTTATGGCTAAGTTGTTTGTTTTCCTTAACAAAACATCTAAGACAATATTCTCTGAAAATGGTCTTTTTACAAATTCGGTCATAAACATATAAATAAACTTCTATGATTGTTTGAAACTCTGAAAATAGCTGTAAGGAAATAGGAGGAGAGAGAGAGAGAGAGGGTGGAGGGACGGTCCAGATATTATGGAGAAGATAAGATAAGAGGCGACCTACACAAAGCGTCTGGCTGGCTGGCAAAAGGTAAACACAGGTGACGCGAGAGATTGTGAGGTAAGGGGGGGAGGGAGGGGGTGTGAGGTACGAGCGGGAGAGGCAGTGAAATGATTCAGATATATAGTAATATACTAGTTTCTAAGTAAGAAACAAATAAGAACTTTTAACTAAACTCGTATGACATTATTTTTCATTATAAGAACTTTAACTTCTAAAATATGTGACTGACAAAATTTACCTGAAAACCTGGCTCATAAACTCGAATTTGAATTTCTCCCGTAAGACCTTTAACAAACTTCTAAGTCTCGGAAATTATTTTCATCATAAGAACTTTAACAACTTCTAAAATCTGAGACAGAAAATTTACCTGAAACCCCTGGCTCACAAAGACGATATTGGAACCTGAAAGCCATGGCTCACACAGACGATATTCTAAATTTACCTTAAAACCCTGGCTCACACAGACGATATTGGAACCTGAAAAAAAATATCGTCTGTGTGGAGCCATCCCTACTACTGACGTGCGGCTTGTGCACGGGTGGTCACTAGAACCGGAGGAGAAACTTCATCACTCTCTTGAACCTTTGCTGGAACATACTCGAATATAGGGTTATCTGGCACAGAGGTACACACCTGGGGTTTGTCCATGACGATCGGGTTGGTCGGTTGCAGGTCTTCTGCCAAGTCGTTGCCTAGGAGAAGTTGCACTCCAGGCATGGGAAAAGGCTTTTCCCTGACGGCGACTTGGACTTCTCCGTTCACGAAGGGACAATCCAGGTGGACTCTGGCGAGAGGATAAGGAGTGGTAGCAGTGAGGTCAGTCATGAGGACAGTTTCTCTGGTGTAGGCGATGTTGGGCACAGCCGACTTCAAGATGATCGATTGAAGAGCCGCTGTGTCCCTCAAGATCTTCAATTTGAAACGTCCCTCCGGATTTGAACCGTTGGCAGAAACAGTTCCAGTATACAGGTGGTTACTGAAAAGAGAAAGATCATTAACATGAACACCAACATTCATCACAGGCTTACCGGACTTAGGAGGAGTTGGTTTGGGTTTTTGCGTGTCGGTGGTTCCTTTGTATTGAGACTTACCACACTTATCTATGGTATGTCCATAGAGTCTACAATACTTGCAGTACAATTGCGAGCCAGCTTGATCGGTACTCACTTTCTCGTAACTGTACCACGACTTCTTACTGGAGGATGGTTCTGGTGTCAGCCGGTGGATGAGGCTGTAAGTGTCAGCCGACTTAGCACACTTCAGGTAGTCGGTTTTTTCTTTATCTGCTAAATATAGACGGACAGGAGGAGGCACACGCCTCAAGAATTCTTCAACAAGCATCAGGTTGACGAGTTCTGTAAAAGTAGAGACATGTGCTGCTTCCAGCCATTTCATAAAATATCTCCCTTTGGTGTTAGCAAACTCGAGAAAGGTAGAGGTACTTGCCTTCAAGTGGTGACGGAATTTCCTTCGATAACTTTCGGTGGAGAGAAGGTAGGCGTCCAACACTGCTTGTTTCAGAGTCTGGTAGTCATTCTCAGACGCCAAAGTACTGAGTGTGACTGCAGTTCTACCTGTAAGATGTACTCTGAGAAGTGTGGCCCATTGGTCGGCAGGCCAACTAAGTTGATTAGCAAGGGTTTCAAAGGTGGTGAAAAACACGTCAACTTCTGTTTCTACAAATGATGGCATTAACTTACTTGCATGTGATATATTAAAACTGATGGGAAGATTGGCAGTAGCTTGCTGGCGTTGAGCGAGGTGTGAAGTTTCCAACGCGAATTCTCGTTGACGACACTCTATAGCCAGAGTCGCTTGTTGCTTGTCATGTTCGTGTTGCATCTCCAACTCGCGTTGTTTGGTTTCAAGCTGTACTCGTTCCCGCTCACGGAGTATTGCAACCTCACGTTCCTTGAGGACGATTTCACGTTCTTGTTCTTCCTTCCTCAAGGCAGCCTCACGTTCTTGTTCTTCCCTTCGTATGGCAGCTGCTTCCCTTTGTTGTTCGAGGGCTTCCCTTTGCTGCTCACGTTCAATCTTGGCCAGCTCAAGTTTGAGTTTCATCGTTGCCAAATCAGTTTTATCTGCAATAAAGTAAGTTTCATGAGTTTCAGAGTCTATCTTACCTTGCTCAAAGAAGTGATCCAGCAACAGGTTGTGCATTGCATTTTTGTTGGCTTGGTAGGGGACTGTTAGTTGATACTCATGTGCAAGAGTTTGTAATTCAGCCCTCTTGGCATGACTTAAAGTCCCTATTGCACCTGCTGGATCTGCACGGAAAGCTTGGAGACGAAACATGATGAAATTAGCAAATAAATGCACAACGAATATACTGTTGTGATATAGTGAATGTCAGAAACAGGACAACGTGGCAACTGGTACCTATCCTGTGGAATCTTTAACAATTAAAGTTAATTACAAGATGTTAAATGATTAATTTAAATCAAGGTCGCAGGAAATCTTGTACCCGGTACTCATGTAAGAGGATAAGGGCAAGAAAATCCTACTAAACAAGTGAAACTGAGTTTCTAAAACAAATGAAACAGTTAATTGCCTCAAAAGTAAAATTGGTAGTCCAAGGATGTAGGCATACCTTGCCGAGTCTCTATAGGACATAAGCAAGTTTTCCCACTGAAATTAATATGATACTTACAGAATTAGCGAACTTTGTGCTCTGAAAAAGAAAGCTAATTCCCTACCAATGTATGTATCATCATCTCTGACTGACGTGTAGGGGTGCGAGGTGTCAACTGGTGACGAGAACTGCTGCTGAGGTCCCAATTCAGCAACTAAAGTTCGTGCTAGAGGAATTATGGCCCTCTTTATCCTCCTACCGTCAGATTGCAGAAGATTAGGTGCACTTGACCCGGGGGCAGACCACAGTACCAGGGTACCAATATGATGATCTGTCGAAAATATGAGAAATATCTAAGGGACAAAAGATGGTAAACACGAGTAATAACACGGAGGGAGAGATGACCAATTAAGAGTATGACTGAGGCCTACAGTCACCACGTAATCCAAAGATGTCTCACCTTCACTATATGCTACTCTCGGAATGCACAATACACACAGCACCATATAAAAATGAAATTGAATATGAAAAATAGTAAAAGCTACGTTACCAAAGCCGAATACGCTTACCATAAATTACTACTTGGCACCAGTACTTGAGTGAAGCTCCTAGGGCAGGCCCCCACTTTATGTGACGGTAACGCGTTGGTGTTCGGCTGTTTCAAAAGCTAGGGGCATGGCCTCGTCACATAAAGAAAAAAAAAGAGAAAAGCTGGAACTTTCGTCTGTGGTAAGGTAATGGGAAGACACACAAAACACAAGTAAATTTAACAATGAAATTTTATTACGTTAGAAAAGCAAGACATGAATAAAATGGAGCATAAAAATGTAACAGATAAATCAACAAACAAAATAATAAGAATAATCACTGGCAAATGAAAAGTTACGTTAAGACAAGTGAATAATAGCAAAGTAAATTATGATGCAGGAATATTGGCTTCAAGCTGCCACCTCCCTTAGTACACGTAAGCCAAGGCTTAGTCTACCAATGAGACGTGTCAACTGTGTGGAGCACGAGGATATTCTGCCTTCCCTAGGTCGCTGTAGCTCAGACATCAGCTCGTGGTGGCGGGTGGTGGGGCAGGTGCGACGGGCACCAGCCAATAAGCGACAGGCAGGCGATGGACAAGCAGTTTGCCAGTTTGGGTGGCGGAGGCGAGCAGGTTCGCCGGTGGGCTGGATACGTTTTGCTCCCTGGGCAAAACTTGTTGTTGTACTTGTTGGATATATCTTCAATATTATTTGTTAAGGGGACGTACTTTGGAGGGTAGAGCAGGCTCAATCTCTCTTGAAAGAGA
>NC_091188.1:21939647-21979647 GCF_040958095.1 Procambarus clarkii
CCCTTCGCCTTGCCGCCCCCATCCTCACCGAACATAGGTGCATCTGCGGAACTGCGATGGCAGACCAATATGGTCGTCATGGTCTGGTATGTCGTAAATCACAGGGTAAAATTGCAAGACATGAAGAAGTCAACGACATCATCAAGAGGAGCCTCGCCACAGCCCGCTGCCCGGCACAAAGAGAACCACACTTATCCAGACCTAACGACCCTCAGAAGCGCCCTGATGGGGTCACCTTGCTACCTTGGAAGGATGGTAAGCAAGTGGTATGGGACTACACGGGCGCTGCCACACTGGCCAGTACCTACCTCCACTACAGCACACGTGAAAGCGGTGGTGCTGCCTCTTTCAGGGAATCGCAGAAAATTATTAAATACAGAGGTCTGGCACACTGCTACAGCTTTGTTCCGATCGGCTCGGAGACCCTCGGTTCGTGGGGAAAATGTGCATTGAAGTTCCTGAAGGAATTGGGGGACAAATTGATCAGCGCTACAAAAGACCAGAGAGCAAAAAGTTTCTTGTTCCAGCGCCTCAGTGTTGCGATTCAGAGGGGAAATGCCTGTTGCGTCTTGGGCACTAGTCCAACTTCAGAGGAATTCGAAGAAGTGTTTGACTTGCAACAATGATCGAACCCGTCTGTGTCATTCATCAATGTTTCCCATTGTTGTGTTCTTCAAGAGATCCATAACCTTTAAGCACCTTTTTGCATTATTATTTTTGTATCAACC
This sequence comes from Procambarus clarkii, assembly GCF_040958095.1. Taxonomy (NCBI): domain Eukaryota; kingdom Metazoa; phylum Arthropoda; class Malacostraca; order Decapoda; family Cambaridae; genus Procambarus; species Procambarus clarkii. Next base: position 21,940,376 of record NC_091188.1, read on the forward strand.
CATGTATATCTTGTAACCATCAAATGCATAATAAAGCACAAAAAATATTCAAGGAAGGGGGTGGTAGGAGAAAAGCACACAGAAACTGTATTAGAGGGGATCTAAACATTCCCTCTAATGCGTTATGCGTGGTTTCCTTCGAGGCTATGGGTCCCCCCTTCTTCCAGCTAGAGGTAGTACTCCCTTCATATATATATATATATATATATATATATATATATATATATATATATATATATATATATATATATATATATATATATATATATATATATATACATACGTGCGTACACACACACACACACACATATATATATAAGGATTTGAGATGGCCCGGAAAGTGGAGTTGGAGATCCTGTTGGACGACATATTCGACCTCGAGACACAAAAGAAGGTCACAACCAAGGACACCTTACAAGCAGAACTTATAGCGGAAGGAGGAAAGAATCGAGGCAACTACAGAAGCGCCATACTGTCCCCCGAGCTCAAAGCGGCAGCTAAGAGCCTTCGTGAGAAGGAGATAATATATGTCATTTTTAAAAAAGACTAATATCTGGCGAAAATGAACCTCATACTCTCTGACCAAACTAAATTCCAAAGGGTAACGAAGGACACTACATCCGAATTGAAAGCAAAGGTCAACAAATTGATCGAAACTGTGAACGCCAAGAAATCCGGACTCCATCTGCCAAAGATTATTGGGGAATACAAACCAGGATAAGCATATGGAAATGTCAAGACACACAAGCCTGAAAACCCACTTCAGCCAATCATCAGCCAGATACCCAAACCCACGTACAGACTGGTGAAGCAACTCAATGGCTTGCTGACTCCTTATGTCCCTTGCGCCTTTAGCCTGAAGTCTCCATAGGAATTTGTTGACTTACTGCGGGGAACACGGGCCACAGGGATAAGAGCCTCGTCGGACATAGAATCACTGTTTACCAACGTACCTGTGGATGAAACAATCGAGATGATAACGGACAGAGTGTATCGAGATCCGGCCTGTACTCCTCTTGACATACCAGAAAACATTCTAAGGAAACTACTCCAAGCTTGTACTAAAGAGGCCCCCTCCTTGAACCTGGATGGGCACATGTATAAGCAAGTAGATGGGGTCGCCATGGGTTCTCCCCTAGGTGTCCTGTTTGCTAACTTCTACATGGCTACCATCGAACAAAAGGTTTTAGTCAACATGAACTTGAGACCAGCCATATACTGCAGGTATGTTAACGACGTTTTTACACAGGTACCTGATGTCAGACATCTGCAGGAGCTGAAGGAGGCATTTGAGCGGAATTCTGTGTTGCGTTTCACTTACGAGATGGAGAAGGATGGGAAGCTGACCTTTCTAGATGTAACAGTCATGGAAAGGAGCGGAGGTTTCCACACTGCAGTCTACACTAAGGAAACATACATAGGAATGTGCCTCAATGCCAACAGTGACTGCCCAGACTGGTACAAGAGGAGTGTTGTTAACGCTTATGTCGACCGTGCTCTCAGCCACAGCTCAGGATGGAAGCAAGTCGATGAAGAACTCTGTAGGGTAAGGAAGGTCCTAGTCAACAACGGCTTCTCTAATGGTTACGTTGAAGACATCATAAGAAGGAAGGTGAAACGCCATGCAACCTCTGAAGAGACAACTAACACAGCACCTGTACCCCCTATTAGACTATTTTACAGGAATTTCTTTTCCACAGCTCATCAAACGGAGGAAAGGGTCCTGAAAAATATTGTTAATAGAAACGTTATCCCTACAGACAAAAATCAGAAGATACAATTGACGATTTACTATAAAACCAAGAAAACGGCCAACCTACTCATGAGAAACTCTCCAGACACAAAGCAGAACACTTTAAAAGAGACCAATGTCGTCTATGCCTTCAAATGCCCACTGGGGGATTGTAAGCCTCAAAGAACTCAGTATATAGGCAAGACAACAACATCTCTCTCCCGGCGATTAACGATGCATAAGCAACAGGGCTCCATTAAGGAACATATAATCTCTTCCCACAACCAGACCATCACCAGAGAAGTCTTAACAAAAGACACGGAAATCATCGATAGATACAGCGATAGCAGGCGGCTTGATATCTGTGAGGCACTACACATTAATTAGTCAACACCAGCAATCAACAGCCAATTAATGCACAACTATATTCTACCCACTTCAAGACTCTGTACCAATATAGAAGCATCAAGAAATATGGGCCAATAGGCCCTTTGCAGTTACTTCCATTCTTCCCTTTAACTTACCCAATATTATACCCATTGTTTCGTGTTCTGTCTTGTGTTGAAAGTTTGTTTTCACCTCATCCAAAACTGTTGTAACATATCACCTCACCCAAATGTAGGTATAAAATGAAAGCTGTTAAAACTCTGTTTAGTGTTTGCAGGTTATAGTTGTCTGTGTGTAAACTAAAGTCGTTGAAAATGTAATAAGTTATTACGAAACGCGCTCAAGTGTCGCGTCAGACTAGAAATAAAAATGAATTTTGGAGAATTTATTTTTCAATTACCATCAACAGTGAAAAGAAACATAAGAAAGATCGAGAAAATTCGTGTTACAATTTTTAATCTTACTTTTTCGGTCATATTTAATAATATATTATATATATATATATATATATATATATATATATATATATATATATATATATATATATATATATATATATGCGAACAAGCCTGAATGGTCCCCAGGACAATATGCAACTGAAAACTCACACCCCAGAAGTGACTCGAACCCATACTCCCAGAAGCAACGCAACTGGTATGTACAAGACGCCTTAATCCACTTGACCATCACGACCGGACATAATGAGGTGATAGCCGAGGCTATTTGAACCACCCCACCGCCGGCACTCGGATAGTAATCTTGGGCATAGCATTTTACCAAATCATATATATATATATATATATATATTTAATAATATATATATTTATATATATTAGTATATTTTGGTAGCAGTCTTTCCTGTAGACATATATTATTAAATATGACCGAAAAAGTAAGATTAATAATTCTAACACGAATTTTCTCTCTCTTACGTTTCTTTTCACTGTTGACGGTAATTCAAAGATCAATTCTCCAAAATTCATTTTTATTTCTAGTTATAAATACTAGAAATAAATACTAGAAATAAAAATGAATTTTGGAGAATTGATCTTTGAATTACCATCAACAGTGAAAAGAAACGTAAGAAAGATAGAGAAAATTCGTGTTAGAATTATTAATCTTACTTTTTCGGTCATATTTAATAATATATATATATATATATATATATATATATATATATATATATATATATATATATATATATATATATATATATATATATATATATATATATAATGTCGTACCTAGTAGCCAGAACGCACTTCTCGGCCTACTATGCAAGGCCCGATTTGCCTAATAAGCCAAGTTTTCATGAATTAATTGTTTTTCGACTACCTAACCTACCTATCCTAACCTAACTTAACTTTTTCTGCTACCTAACCTAACCTATAAAGATAGGTTAGGTTAGGTAGGGTTGGTTAGGTTCGGTCATATATCTACGTTAATTTTAACTCCAATAAAAAAAAAATTAACCTCATACATAATGAAATGGGTAGCTTTATCATTTCATAAGAAAAAAATTAGAGAAAATATATTATTTCATGAAAACTTGGCTTATTAGGCAAATCGGGCCTTGCATAGTAGGCTGAGAAGAGCGTTCTGGCTACTAGGTACGACATATATTATATATAATTGAACGTGGGAGGTGGTGTGTGGCGGGGTCCCTTGGGGTCCTGGTGAGTCGTTCTGGGTTCCTTCAGGTGTTGTTCTCGTCTTTCATTGTAATGTGTGAGGCTTTTTTCATTCTTGTTCCGTTCTTCTTTCTTCTATGGGAGTCTTCATTCATGCTGTGTGTTTTTTCTCTCTTGATGCATCCAGGCGTTTTGGTTCTTTTTCTTATTTTTTTGTTTTCTGGGTTTGACATGCTGTCTTGCTCCCAGTGCCCGTGTTGAGTACTTCACGTGGTATTTGGGTCAACGAGCTCCAGGTGTAGAAAGGATGTGTCACAACATTGGTGTATCGACTCAGCTTTGACGTACCATCGACTGTGTCGTTTCGACTCCTCCATTTCCAATTCTGCCAGGTATTTCTTGTTCCATTCTTGGGCTTCAAAGTGTCTTTGTTCCCAGGGTATATTCCGCTCTGTTACATTGTCAAAGAGTGAGAGGCCGAAGTTTTAATCGTCGGGTGGAGCTGCTTGATCTTGTGGATGTGGAGAGATCGATCGATGACATTGTGGATCGATGGACATTGTGGATCGATGACATTGAGAGAAGAGTCCTTCTTTGTTGCTGTAGTTTCCGTGGTCAGAGGTAGTTGGTGGTGCAGTATTACTTGAGTTGGAAGTCTGTGGGGTAGACGGTCGTGTTGCACGAACTATGGGTTGTGTAGTTATTGCGACAGCAGGTGCAACTGCAAGAGCACTGAGAGCTGGGGTTCATGTTGCAGGACCCGTTCCAGATCCTGCGGGCATAGCTTGTTCTGCTGGAATGGGTGTAGAAGTATTACCTACCCAACCGTGGTAGGCAATGTTGCAGATGCAGTAAGCAAATCAGCGAACATGTTTACTGGAACATTGGAACGTGTCTGATGCAAGACCAGGTACTGCTAGGGATGAAGATGCTATTGCGTGAACAGTAAGTAGGTCATCAGGTATCGTGATGGTTGTCAAACCATTGCCAGAAAGTAGATGTAGATTGCAGTAACGAGCTGTCTGTTGTCAGACTCGACCATCCGATCTGCTTGATTGAGCAAATCAAGAACTAGAGCGGTATTTGTGGCTGGTGGAGTGGACGCGGTGATGGCGGTGGCTGTGGCTGGGTTGATTGGGCCAGACGCTGAGAGGGGCTTTTCCCCATTGGTTTGGCTGTTGTGTTGTTGCTGCATTGGTTGTTAGGACCGGAAACGCGTCTGCTTGAATGTTGAGGAAGTGCAGGTTGAGTGGTAGTTGTAAATTGGCGAGCTTCAGACATATACTTCACTTGAGCTTGCTTGTAGGTGCACTCCTCAGGGATGGGTGCATGGGGTCTATCACACAGTGAGCAGCGATGGGTTGATGCCTGGCAGTCCTTGAGGTGGTGGTCTTTAACACAGATGCTGCGTGTGGCAGCTTGTAGTATACTCTTCTTGGTGTAGTGAGTGTATTGGTAACGCTTAAAACACTGTTCCAGAAGGACCTACCTCTCCTTGCTGACTTGGTGCGGCGTGCAAGAGACCCCAAAACATCAAAACCAGCATGTTGGCATAAGCCGGAGAGCTTAAGGTGATCTGCCTTACTATGCAGGCACGAAAAATTTAACAATACTTGAACATTTAATGCAAACAGAAGAAAGTTATTCGCACAACTTGTGGTAGGTCATTAATGAATTATAATTCTACACGAAATTGAAGTACTTGATGCGCCAGAGTTTGGTTATCATGGTTAAACTGGTATTAACAATACCGATAAGTATATCGTTGGAGGTTCACGTAAGTGATACAAGCTTAGCCTGGTGCGGAGAGGTCGCTTGTGTCAGACACCATAACTTGAAATAGAACAGACCAGCTCCTCTAGTAAACCTTTTACATTGAGCTTTGTGAGGGGGGGGGGATGCTGTGGAGAAGAGGTCGAAGAGATAGCTAGATCGATAGAGATTATAGATAGGTAGGGAGAGATAGGTTGCGAGAGAGGGGTCGAAGGGAAGGGAACTATCAGGGGAAAATACCAAGCCAATACGACTATCTAGCACTTGAAGGGGTCAGGATAAGGATTTGGGAGGTGACGGGGGGGGGGGGGGGAAGGAATGGGGCCCAACCACTTGGACGGTCGGGTTTGAGCGTCGACCTACATGAAGCGAAACCGTCGCTCTATCGTCCACCCCAAGTGGATGGGCTAATGAGAGAAAGGTCGAGATATAGACAGAGGTAGAAATAGGTAGAATAGATACAGACAGAGATGGGAGACAGACCCAGGCAACACCGGGTACCCCCAGAGTACATCAGGAGGCAACCACCACAGCTGCCATCACTACACCTTATCACGACCGGGAATCACCAGAGCGCCTCCCTTCACCACACTCCCTATCAGTCACCATCATTTTAGTCATGACTCTCACATTTCTTGGAATATGCGGCAACATATTACAAGACTCAACCACTGCACCAGACACAGTGAGGGCCCTCAGCCACAAGGCTCAACCACTGCACCAGACACAGTGAGGGCCTTCAGCCACAAGGCTCAACCACTGCACCAGACACAGTGAGGGCCCTCAGACACACGTCTCAACCACTGCACCAGACACAGTGAGGGCCTTCAACCACAAGGCTCAACCACTGCACCAGACACATTGGGGGCCCTCAGACACAAGGCTCAACCACTGCACCAGACACAGTGAGGGCCCTCAGCCACAAGGCTCAACCACTGCACCAGACACAGTGGGGGCCCCTCAGCCACAAGGCTCAACCACTGCACCAGACACAGTGAGGGCCCTCAACCACAAGGCTCAACCACTGCAGCAGACACATTGGGGGCCCTCAGACACAAGGCTCAACCACTGCACCAGACACATTGGGGGCCCTCAGACACAAGGCTCAACCACTGCAACACACACAGTGGGGCCCCTCAACCACAAGGTTCAACCACTGCAACAGACACAGTGGGGGCCCCTCAACCACAAGGCTCAACCACTGCAACACACACAGTGGGGGCCCTCAGCCACAAGGCTCAACCACTGCACCAGACACAGTGGGGGCCCCTCAACCACAAGGCTCAACCACTGCAACACACACAGTGGGGGGGGCCCTCAACCACTGCAACAGACACAGTGGGGGGCCCTCAACCACTGCACTACAGTGGGGGCCCTCAGCCACAAGCCTCAACCACTGCAACAGACACAGTGAGGGCCCTCAACCACAAGGTTCAACCACTGCAACAGACACAGTGGGGGCCCCTCAACCACAAGGTTCAACCACTGCAACAGACACAGTGGGGGCCCCTCAACCACAAGGTTCAACCACTGCAACATACACAGTGGGGGCCCTCAACCACAAGGCTCAACCATTGCAACACACACAGTGGGGGGCCCTCAACCACTGCAACAGACACAGTGGAGGGGGGCCCTCAGCCACAAGGTTCAACTACTGCAACAGACACAGTGGGGGGCCCTCAACCACTGCAACAGACACAGTGGAGGGGCCCTCAGCCACAAGGCTCAACCACTGCAACAGACACAGTGGCGGGGCCCTCAGCCACAAGGCTCAACCACTGCACCAGACACAGTGGGGGGCCCTCAACCACTGCAACACACACAGTGGGGGGCCTCAGCCACAAGGCTCAACCACTGCAACACAGTGGGGGCCCTTCAGCCACAAGGCTCAACCACTGCACCAGACACAGTGGGGGCCCTCAGCCACAAGGCTCAACCACTGCACCAGACACAGTGGGGGCCCTCAGCCACAAGGCTCAACCACTGCACCAGACACAGTGGGGGCCCCTCAGTCATTGTACTAGTCTAAATAGTGGACTCTCAGGATGCATAATTTCTTTCTACACTTTACACTGAAGGCAATGGCTCCTGGATGAAGAAGTCCATCATTTAAATTCTAAGAATATTTCCAAATAAAAAAATTTCTATAGATATTTTAGTATGAGACAATTTATTATTGATAGTGAGGGGCTTGTCAACTAACACAGGTACCTGGAGGCTATAACATAGGTTTTTAACAGCTCAACCGCATGGGAAAACTGCTGGTACAAACATATAACCCTAAGAGATAATGTGTCAACTCGTCATGGTGTTAACCCGAGAGGTTTAGGTCCTGGTTACTCTTTATTCCCCATAATACCCATAGCCGACGTGGTTATGGCCTGGCCCTTGAGCCTTCACCACCATGGCCATTGATCGAAGTGGTCATATTCTCACAATAGTGGCGGCCAACCACGCCTGTGAAAAATGGGGTTATAGCCCGGCCATTGTCCCAGTCCATCGTGGCCATGACATAAACACAAAATATCTCTCACGTAAACCCGGGTCGCCCGTCGTATTTGATCTGTAGCCGTGAATAAATCTGTATTGTAAGGCCTCTCGCCCCACGAGTATCAATACACGGCGGATAATACCTCTTCTGAGGGTGTCGCCTCCTGAGTTACCGCCATGACCAGCTTCGAGGACTTGCTCTACCAGGGGTTCCTACCCGAGGGGGACAGTCTCCGGGGGTTCCTACCCGAGGGGGACAGTCTCCGGGGGTTCCTACCCGAGGGGGACAGTCTCCGGGGGTTCCTACCCGAGGGGGACAGTCTCCGGGGGTTCCTACCCGAGGGGGACAGTCTCCGGGGGTTCCTACCCGAGGGGGACAGTCTCCGGGGGTTCCTACCCGAGGGGGACAGTCTCCGGGGGTTCCTACCCGAGGGGGACAGTCTCTGGGGGTTCCAACCCGAGGGTGACAGTCTCCGGGGGTTCCAACCCGAGGGGGACAGTCTCCGGGGGTTCCAACCCGAGGGTGACAGTCTCCGGGGGTTCCAACCTGAGAGGGACAGTCTCCGGGGTTCCAACCCGAGGGGGGACAGTCTCCGGGAGAGAAATTTAATGTTTCTGAATTGGGGAAGAGGGAGGGGGGAGAGGAGGGATGGAGCAATAAGGATAAGGGTCCGAAATTGCCAGAGAATCCTCTTTGAAGGGGCACTTGCGAAGAAAATAACTGTTTTAGGACCAAACGCCCTACGTTTTGTTTTTATCGTTTAGTAGCAAGGACTGAATTATATGTATTAGAAAGAATATAAGATTGTTTGCCGGATTGTCAGTTTGTCTGTCCAAGGTTGAAGGCCTACATCTACGTCTATGGTTCCCAATGGATGGTCACAGGTTCGATTCCTGGGTGGAACAAAGGCGCTTGGGCGTGTTTCATTACACCTTGCTGCCTATAATGCTTATTTAGCAATAAATTGTACCCAGGAGTTAGGCAAGAGTTGTGGGTTACATCCTTGGGATGGTCATCAATAGTTGATGACCTCGGGCAGGTCATCAGTATTTGACCTCGGGCAGGTCATCAGTAGTTGATGACCTCGGGCAGGTCATCAGTAGTTGTTGACCTCGGGCAGGTCATCAGTAGTTGTTGACCTCGGACAGGTCATCAGTAGTTGTTGACCTCGGGCAGGTCATCAGTAGTTGATGACCTCGGGCAGGTCATCACTAGCTGTTGACCTCTGGCAGGTCATCACTAGTTGTTGACCTCTGGCAGCTCATCACTAGTTGTTGACCTCGGGCAGGTCATCAGTAGTTGTTGACCTAGGGCAGGTCATCAGTAGTTGTTGACCTAGGGCAGGTCATCAGTGCTCGTGGACCTTCTAGAGTGTGTTGCCCAAATTGGCAATAATCTTAGAAAAAAATTTTGCCGGTAGATGCCAATTTTCAGATGAAACTTATGATTTAATATTATTATATTTGTACTTTACAATGTTTAGTATGGAGAAAGAGGACAAAATGATTGAAAACATTCACGATAAAGTGTGTTTAGGCAGCCAATTACTCTTATGAATGGTTTTAAATGGAACAGCTTCAGGAATTGTTATTAATAACTATCAACTACTAAGAAGTAAAACAAATTAAGTAGTAACAATAATAATGAATTCTAAGGAAAAAGGAGTCCCGTTGGTTACTAACGTTTACCTTCATTGTTTAAATATTAACAAAACTATCATAGCGAGAATATATATAAGTGAAATTTTTTTTATAATCTCAAAAATATTGTTTCCAACAAGACAACAGAAAAATATTATTTCATAATTAGTATTTATTCATATAAGCAAACATGAAGGTGATCAGGAAACTTTGAGGTTTAATTCATATTATAAAGCAGAGAAATTGTACGAAAATAAGGCTGACTTAAGGCTCGTTAAGACTCTTTCATGCTTCACCAACAATGACTTATTATATATCCGATTTGAAGTGTTGTTGTTTCGAGAGCAATGCAGGTAGCACAAGTGTCATCAGTAAGTGCTTATAATTTGGCACAACAAAGTTCATAACAGAAAGCAATGACTCATGAATATGTCGATGAATAAATACTATTAATACTGCTATTGTGGGATTTCTCGGAACAGTCAATAGTTACAGGAATGGAATTTCAGAGTTTCAAAACCTCATTTTTACAAGTCACTAACCGATCTCATAAAAAAGAAACGTTCTAGTTCAGTTCTTATATCGCCCAATTATCACTCTAAATGGACCAAATTATAAATCTGTTGCATCTCAAAATTATCCAAATGAATCGAATGCGCCATTCTCAAATTTAGTTTGATGTGACACTGTCTGCACACTTAATGAGTTTCTTTAAATCACCTAAATTTAGAAAATATTGAAGAAAATTTTTCACCAGTTGCATAAATGATGCTGGAAAATTGCATTTGAAGATCCTGAATGTGTTTTCCCAAGAATTTCAAGCTGTGTTACATATTTTTGTATTAGATTTTGGAATTATTTTCCATTGTCGACACTACGTCTACAAGTTTAATTCAAACTCAAGTTATTTAAATGTAAGGAGAAATCTGTGAAAACATCAGTCTACAAATCAACACAATGTCAGAAATTCTTGATAAGAAAATTTTGTATTCGTTAAAAACAGCCGATTTTCATCCGAACACTCAGCATATTATTTAAATAGAGAACTACTAATAAACTGCTTCATTTGAAAGTAATAATAATCAGATAAATTTATTATGGGAGGAGTTAAATGAACCAGAGCCACACTATGCAGCGTACCAGAAACTTTTTTTTTTTTATATATATACAAGAGTTCATACATTCTTGTACAGCCACTAGTACGCATAGTGTTTCGGGCAGGTCCTTAATCCTATGGTCCCTGGAATACAACCCCCACGAAAAAACGTTTTTACAACCAAGTACCCATTTTATTGCTGAGTTAAACAGAGGCTACAGTTAAGGATTTGCGCCCAATAAATCCTCCCTAGCCAGGATACGAACTCAGGACAAAGCGCTCGCGGAACGCCAGGCGAGTGTCTTACCACTACACCACGGAGACTGGTATTTACTTGCATGTCACTCTCGGCACATATGCCATAGGTTCGCCACCCTTAACCTAGGGAGAACTTGGTAAGCTAACCATGTCTCGGACAGGGTTCGTCCTCTCACCTAATCGCTTTTTTTGTTTTAACATAATCGACCAATCCGTAAAAAATGCAACGTATGAGTATAAACTAAAGCCCCTCTAACCCTGTCGTAGCTCAGTCGATTAAGGCAGTGTGTGGGATGCTCTCGGACGCAGGTTCGAATCCTCGTCACGGCCCTTGTGGATTTGTTCATTAAAACACACAAAGTTTGACATTTTCATCGCATAGACCTGGATTGGTTATGTGGATTGCTTGGAATCGTACGTTTCTAGTTAGGATTAACAATTGCATTTTTACGGATTGACTAATCAAAATAAATAGCTACCGTCCTTGTCCTGAACGCGTATGGACCTTGTATGGGTTTGGCCAGGACGGCAAGGAGGTCCGACTCTCAGTTTAGAACCTGGCAGTAGCTGAGTAACACGAAGATGCGTAGTTCAATGTGCCAGCTTGGCCATTGTGCGGTTATGATGAAATTAATGTACAAGTGTAGACAAGGACTGTGTCCAGATTGACTAAATGAGCAGCAGCAGCAGCAGCAGCAGCAGCAGCGGCAGCAGCAGCAGCAGCAGCGGCAGCAGCAGCAGCAGCAGCGGCAGCAGCAGCAGCGGCGGCAGCAGCAGCAGCAGCAGCAGCAGCAGCAGCAGGAGAGGGAATGGGTAAACGGCAGAGGGGAGCAGTTTATAATTATGAGTATGAGGGAGGTGCAATGTGTGTAATAACAGGGCGTTTGGCGATGTGTAGTTTATGAAGTGTGAAATATGAGTGATATGTAGAGTGTGACAGTGAAGTATAAAAGTGTAATGTGATGACATGTGTGGGGAGTGAAGGTGTTGTGTGTGTGGTAGCACTGTGAAGGTGTTGTGTGTGTGGTAGCACTGTGAAGGTGTTGTGTGTGTGGTAGCACTGTGAAGGTGTTGTGTGTGTGGTAGCACTGTGAAAGTGTTGTGTGTGTGGTAGCACTGTGAAGGTGTTGTGTGAGTGGTAGCACTGTGAAGGTGTTGTGTGTGTGGTAGCACTGTGAAGGTGTTGTGTGTGTGGTAGCACTGTGAAGGTGTTGTGTGTGTGGTAGCACTGTGAAGGTGTTGTGTGTGTGGTAGCACTGTGAAGGTGTTGTGTGTGTGGTAGCACTGTGAAGGTACAGTGTCTGTCCCCCGACCACCCTAGTGACATCCCTGGAGCGCGTCACATCCCTGAAGCCCATCACATCCCTGGAGCGCGTCACATCCCTGGAGTGCGTCACATCCCTGGAGCCCGTCACATCCCTGGAGCCCGTCACATCCCTGGAGCTCGTCACATCCCTGGAGCTCGTCACATCCCTGGAGCTCGTCACATCCCTGAAGCGCGTCACATCCCTGGAGCACCTCACATCCGTGGAGCCCGTCACATCCCTGGAGCGCGTCACATCCCTGGAGCTCGTCACATCCCTGGAGCGCGTCACATCCCTGGAGCTCGTCACATCCCTGGAGCCCGTCACATCCCTGGAGCCCATCACATCCCTGGAGCCCGTCACATCCCTGGAGCCCGTCACATCCCTGGAGCCCGTCACATCCCTGTAGAAAGTCACATCCCTGGAGCCCGTCACACCCCTGGAGCTCGTCACATCCCTGGAGCTCGTCACATCCCTGGAGCTCGTCACATCCCTGGAGCTCGTCACATCCCTGGAGCTAGTCACATCCCTGGAGCTAGTCACATCCCTGGAGCTCGTCACATCCCTGGAGCGCGTCACATCCCTGGAGCGCGTCACATCCCTGGAGCTCGTCACATCCCTGGAGCTCGTCACATCCCTGGAGCGCGTCACATCCCTGGAGCTCGTCACATCCCTGGAGCTCGTCACATCCCTGGAGCTCGTCACATCCCTGGAGCTCGTCACATCCCTGTAGCGCGTCACATCCCTGGAGCCCGTCACACCCCTGGAGCTCGTCACATCCCTGGAGCTCGTCACATCCCTGGAGCTCGTCACATCCCTGGAGCCCGTCACATCCCTGGAGCTCGTCACATCCCTGGAGCTAGTCACATCCCTGGAGCTAGTCACATCCCTGGAGCTCGTCACATCCCTGGAGCTCGTCACATCCCTGGAGCGCGTCACATCCCTGGAGCGCGTCACATCCCTGGAGCTAGTAACATCCCTGGAGCTCGTCACATCCCTGGAGCTAGTCACATCCCCGGAGCGCGTCACATCCCCGGAGCGCGTCACATCCCTGGAGCGCGTCACATCCCTGGAGCTCGTCACATCCCTGGAGCTCGTCACATCCCTGGAGCTCGTCACATCCCTGGAGCTCGTCACATCCCTGGAGCTCGTCACATCCCTGGAGCGCGTCACATCCCTGGAGCTCGTCACATCCCTGGAGCTCGTCACATCCCTGGAGCTCGTCACATCCCTGGAGCTCGTCACATCCCTGGAGCCCGTCACATCCCTGGAGCGCGTCACATCCCTGGAGCTCGTCACATCCCTGGAGCTCGTCACATCCCTGGAGCTCGTCACATCCCTGGAGCTCGTCACATCCATGGAGCCCGTCACATCCCTGGAGCTCGTCACATCCCTGGAGCTCGTCACATCCCTGGAGCTCGTCACATCCCTGGAGCTCGTCACATCCCTGGAGCTCGTCACATCCCTGGAGCTCGTCACATCCCTGGAGCTCGTCACATCCCTGGAGCTCGTCACATCCCTGGAGCGCGTCACATCCCTGGAGCGCGTCACATCCCTGGAGCTCGTCACATCCCTGGAGCTCGTCACATCCCTGGAGCTCGTCACATCCCTGGAGCTCGTCACATCCCTGGAGCTCGTCACATCCCTGGAGCTCGTCACATCCCTGGAGCTCGTCACATCCCTGGAGCCCGTCACATCCCTGGAGCTCGTCACATCCCTGGAGCTCGTCACATCCTTGGAGCGCGTCACATCCCTGGAGCTCGTCACATCCCTGGAGCCCGTCACATCCCTGGAGCTCGTCACATCCCTGGAGCTCGTCACATCCCTGGAGCTCGTCACATCCCTGGAGCTCGTCACATCCCTGGAGCTCGTCACATCCCTGGAGCCCGTCACATCCCTGGAGCGCGTCACATCCCTGGAGCTCGTCACATCCCTGGAGCTCGTCACATCCCTGGAGCTCGTCACATCCCTGGAGCGCGTCACGTCCCTGGAGCCCGTCACATCCCTGGAGCGCGTCACATCCCTGGAGCTCGTCACATTCCTGGAGCTCGTCACATCCCTGGAGCTCGTCACATCCCTGGAGCTCGTCACATCCCTGGAGCGCGTCACATCCCTGGAGCTCGTCACATCCCTGGAGCTCGTCACATCCCTGGAGCTCGTCACATCCCTGGAGCCCGTCACATCCCTGGAGCCCGTCACATCCCTGGAGCTCGTCACATCCCTGGAGCTCGTCACATCCCTGGAGCCCGTTACATCCCTGGAGCTCGTCACATCACCTTTACCCCTTGATTATTGCAGCTTTCGACCAATTAAAATTGTTTTTTGTAGATAATATTCAGCGTTATTAAATTATTTCACCGGAAATTATTATAAGGGAAACATAATGGTGGACTAAGTGATTATTACATGAAAAGATATTGAGCCGTCATCACCTCCCCGCTGTCAGTGTGGCTGGGGCCTGAGGTGCTGTAATGTAGTTACCTACAGTAACTATTTTGATTCACGAGACATTCTCCAACATAGAGATCGCAGTTAATCCTCATGCCAAAAGTAAGACGAGATGCCACCAGCAAGAGTTGATTCAATGTGGATTTTCCAGCATTGTGAATGGCGGAGCAAAACTCCCGAAATTAAGACAGTTTGCATTCATTGCAAACTTGCAGCTCTGAGAAAGATGGATTCAAAAGGAGTAGCAGTAGTAGGCATACATCAGTCTTAGGAGCGGAGCCTCTTGCGCCCTGGAGAGTAGCCTCTCCTTGGCGCAAGGCCAGTGTTGAACGGGGGGGGGGGGGGGAGAAGCTGTCACCCATGCAGCGGGTCCCCCTCTCCACGGCGCCGAAAGCTTCCAAGAGAAAGGCAAACCCCAGTACGATTGGCGTATTAGTTCCACTGGTGGTGATGGTTCCATTGTGGTGGGAGTGATGCAGTGGTGGTGATGGTTCCATTGTGGTGGGAGTGATGCACTGGTGTGATGGTTTCTTTGTAGTGGTGATGATGGTTCCGTAGTCTTGGTGGTGATGCAGTGGTGTCGATGGTTCCATGTTCATTGTGGTGGTGCAGTGATGGTGGTAATGCAGGCATGGCAGTGGTGAAATATATGTGGTGTTGACTGCAGTCAGTCTCAGAGAGTGAGAGGATGTGTTAACTTGAGTTCCAATTGTCTTGATACTGAGAGTGGAAGCTGTAGTGAGGGAACTGGCACTTGTGAGGGAGCTATGTGGAGCGCTGAGGGCAGAGTTGGAGTCCCTGTGGGAGGAGCTCCGACTGATGAAGGAGCTCCGACTGATGAAGTAGCTACGACTGATGAAGTAGCTACGACTGATGAAGGAGCTACGACTGATGAAGGAGCTACGACTGATGAAGGAGCTACGACTGATGAAGGAGCTACGACTGATGAAGGAGCTACGACTGATGAAGGAGCTCCGACTGATGAAGGAGCTCCGACTGATGAAGGAGCTCCGACTGATGAAGGAGCTCCGACTGATGAAGGAGCTCCGACTGATGAAGGAGCTCCGACTGATGAAGGAGCTACGACTGATGAAGGAGCTACGACTGATGAAGGAGCTACGACTGATGAAGGAGCTACGACTGATGAAGGAGCTACGACTGAAGGAGCTACGACTGAAGGAGCTACGACTGATGGAGCTACGACTGATGAAGGAGCTACGACTGATGAAGGAGCTACGACTGATGAAGGAGCTACGACTGATGAAGGAGCTACGACTGATGAAGGAGCTACGACTGATGAAGGAGCTAAGACAGACGAAACAACGTTAAAGGGAAGCAAATGAGGAGAGCAGTAGTAGAAAGTCTTCGCCTTGGAATGTCGTAAAGGACAGAGGGTCGTAAGAAGACTCTGACAAGGCCGCCTACAGATGTCATAAAGACCTCCAACCCATTAGTTGTGCTGGAAGACGAGTGTTGT
Organism: Procambarus clarkii; assembly: GCF_040958095.1. Classification (NCBI taxonomy): domain Eukaryota; kingdom Metazoa; phylum Arthropoda; class Malacostraca; order Decapoda; family Cambaridae; genus Procambarus; species Procambarus clarkii. The sequence goes on from NC_091188.1 coordinate 21,956,613, forward strand.
ACAGATACTGCAGTTCGCTCGAAAGTCAAATACATCAATCTAGGACTGGGGTTGTTGCTGTTGCGAACTCGTTGGAACCTGTGATGTGAACCTGAGAAACCGTTGCGCAATGCCCCATCAAGGGTTGTTAAGACAGCATTCTGGACACACTAACATCTTCCTCGTGAACCATCGCTATAGTCACATGTTCATGGATAACATCGTGATTCATCGCTTTCAGAAAGACGTGTTAGGTCACGCTGAGAACCCCTTGTGCCATAAGGGAAGCTAACGTTTGCTCCACAAGTCCAGAGAGACTTATAGGGCAAACTTTAGATTTCCAATTTGTCTCAGAAATTGGAAGTGCTACTCGGCTTGTCTCTGAAGACAGTCTAGCTTGGCTCAGTTGTCAGAGGAACTTGTTAGCGCTCAACTCTATTGTGCTCATTCACCCGCAGCATCACCGTAAATCTTACAAGTAATCACCATTATTGCTCGCTTTATTAACAGCTTTCCTCTCATAGATGGCAAAATTCTATCCAGCTCTTCCCGACTGAAACCAGCCAGGCAGGGGAGGTGTGTATACTGTGACCCCCGGGTCAGCCAGGCAGGGGAGGTGTGTATACTGTGACCCCCGGGTCAGCCAGGCAGGGGAGGTGTGTATACTGTGACCCCCAGGTCAGCCAGGCAGGGGAGGTGTGTATACTGTGACCCCCAGGTCAGCCAGACAGGGGAGGTGTGTAGACTGTGACCCCCAGGTCAGCCAGGCAGGGGAGGTGTGTATACTGTGACCCCCAGGTCAGCCAGGCAGGGGAGGTGTGTAGACTGTGACCCCCAGGTCAGCCAGGCAGGGGAGGTGTGTATACTGTGACCCCCAGGTCAGCCAGGCAGGGGAGGTGTGTATACTGTGACCCCCAGGTCAGCCAGGCAGGGGAGGTGTGTATACTGTGACCCCCAGGTCAGCCAGGGGAGGTGTGTATACTGTGACCCCCAGGTCAGCCAGGCAGGGGAGGTGTGTAGACTGTGACCCCCAGGTCAGCCAGGCAGGGGAGGTGTGTAGACTGTGACCCCCAGGTCAGCCAGGCAGGGGAGGTGTGTATACTGTGACCCCCAGGTCAGCCAGGCAGGGGAGGTGTGTATACTGTGACCCCCAGGTCAGCCAGGCAGGGGAGGTGTGTATACTGTGACCCCCGGGTCAGCCAGGCAGGGGAGGTGTGTATACTGTGACCCCCAGGTCAGCCAGGCAGGGGAGGTGTGTATACTGTGACCCCCAGGTCAGCCAGGCAGGGGAGGTGTGTATACTGTGACCCCCGGGTCAGCCAGGCAGGGGAGGTGTGTATACTGTGACCCCCAGGTCAGCCAGGCAGGGCAGGTGTGTATACTGTGACCCCCGGGTCAGCCAGGCAGGGGAGGTGTGTATACTGTGACCCCCAGGTCAGCCAGGCAGGGGAGGTGTGTATACTGTGACCCCCAGGTCAGCCAGGCAGGGGAGGTGTGTATACTGTGACCCCCAGGTCAGCCAGGCAGGGGAGGTGTGTATACTGTGACCCCGAGGTCAGCCAGGCAGGGGAGGTGTGTATACTGTGACCCCCGGGTCAGCCAGGCAGGGGAGGTGTGTATACTGTGACCCCCGGGTCAGCCAGGCAGGGGAGGTGGGTAGACTGTGACCCCCAGGTCAGCCAGGCAGGGGAGGTGGGTAGACTGTGACCCCCAGGTCAGCCAGGCAGGGGAGGTGTGTATACTGTGACCCCCGGGTCAGCCAGGCAGGGGAGGTGGGTAGACTGTGACCCCCAGGTCAGCCAGGCAGGGGAGGTGGGTAGACTGTGACCCCCAGGTCAGCCAGGCAGGGGAGGTGTGTATACTGTGACCCCCAGGTCAGCCAGGCAGGGGAGGTGTGTATACTGTGACCCCCAGGTCAGCCAGGCAGGGGAGGTGTGTATACTGTGACCCCCGGGTCAGTCAGGCAGGGGAGGTGTGTATACTGTGACCCCCAGGTCAGCCAGGGGAGGTGTGTATACTGTGACCCCCAGGTCAGCCAGGCAGGGGAGGTGGGTAGACTGTGACCCCCAGGTCAGCCAGGCAGGGGAGGTGGGTATACTGTGACCCCCAGGTCAGCCAGGCAGGGGAGGTGGGTATACTGTGACCCCCAGGTCAGCCAGGCAGGGGAGGTGGGTAGACTGTGACCCCCAGGTCAGCCAGGCAGGGGAGGTGTGTATACTGTGACCCCCGGGTCAGCCAGGCAGGGGAGGTGTGTATACTGTGACCCCCGGGTCAGCCAGGCAGGGGAGGTGTGTATACTGTGACCCCCGGGTCAGCCAGGCAGGGGAGGTGTGTATACTGTGACCCCCAGGTCAGCCAGGCAGGGGAGGTGTGTATACTGTGACCCCCAGGTCAGCCAGGCAGGGGAGGTGTGTATACTGTGACCCCCAGGTCAGCCAGGCAGGGGAGGTGTGTATACTGTGACCCCCAGGTCAGCCAGGCAGGGGAGGTGTGTATACTGTGACCCCCAGGTCAGCCAGGCAAGGAAGATGTGTATACTGTGACCCCCGGGTCAGCCAGGCAGGGGAGGTGTGTATACTGTGACTCCCAGGTCAGCCAGGCAGGGGAGGTGTGTATACTGTGACCCCCGGGTCAGCCAGGCAGGGGAGGTGTGTATACTGTGACCCCCGGGTCAGCCAGGGGAGGTGTGTATACTGTGACCCCCAGGTCAGCCAGGCAGGGGAGGCGTGTATACTGTGACCCCCAGGTCAGCCAGGGGAGGTGTGTATACTGTGACCCCCAGGTCAGCCAGGGGAGGTGTGTATACTGTGACCCCCAGGTCAGCCAGGGGAGGTGTGTATACTGTGACCCCCAGGTCAGCCAGGGGAGGTGTGTATACTGTGACCCCCAGGTCAGCCAGGGGAGGTGTGTATACTGTGACCCCCAGGTCAGCCAGGGGAGGTGTGTATACTGTGACCCCCAGGTCAGCCAGGGGAGGTGTGTATACTGTAACCCCCAGGTCAGCCAGGGGAAGTGTGTATACTGTGACCCCCGGGTCAGCCAGGCAGGGGAGGTGTGTATACTGTAACCCCCGGGTCAGCCAGGCAGGGGAGGTGTGTATACTGTGACCCCCAGGTCAGCCAGGCAGGGGAGGTGTGTATACTGTGACCCCCGGGTCAGCCAGGCAGGGGAGGTGGGTAGACTGTGACCCCCAGGTCAGCCAGGCAGGGGAGGTGGGTAGACTGTAACCCCCGGGTCAGCCAGGGGAGGTGTGTATACTGTGACCCCCAGGTCAGGCAGGGGAGGTGTGTATACTGTGACCCCCGGGTCAGCCAGGCAGGGGAGGTGGGTAGACTGTGACCCCCAGGTCAGTCAGGCAGGGGAGGCGTGTATACTGTGACCCCCAGGTCAGCCAGGCAGGGGAGGTGGGTAGACTGTGACCCCCAGGTCAGTCAGGCAGAGGAGGTGGGTAGACTGTGACCCCCAGGTCAGCCAGGCAGGGGAGGTGGGTAGACTGTGACCCCCAGGTCAGCCAGGCAGGGGAGGTGGGTAGACTGTGACCCCCAGGTCAGCCAGGCAGGGGAGGTGGGTAGACTGTGACCCCCAGGTCAGCCAGGCAAGGGAGGTCTACAACGATCACACAACCTCCATTAATCATACTTCACACATGAATACCAAAGCTATCTTTAATAAAAAAAACAGTCAGTGGGAGGATACTTGAGGTGCATTGGTCCTGTGAGGAGTGAGTGAGTGATCACTGGAGACTGTGAGGAGGGAGTGAGTGACCACTGGAGACTGTGAGGAGGGAGGGAGTGATCACTGGAGACTGTGAGGAGGGAGTGAGTGATCACTGGAGACTGTGAGGAGTGAGTGATCACTGGAGACTGTGAGGAGGGAGTGAGTGATCACTGGAGACTGTGAGGAGAGAGTGAGTGACCACTGGAGACTGTGAGGAGGGAGTGAGTGATCACTGGAGACTGTGAGGAGGGAGTGAGTGATCACTGGAGACTGTGAGGAGGGAGTGAGTGATCACTGGAGACTGTGAGGAGGGAGTGAGTGATCACTGGAGACTGTGAGGAGGGAGTGAGTGATCACTGGAGACTGTGAGGAGAGAGTGAGTGATCACTGGAGACTGTGAGGAGGGAGTGAGTGATCACTGGAGACTGTGAGGAGGGAGTGAGTGATCACTGGAGACTGTGAGGAGAGAGTGAGTGACCACTGGAGACTGTGAGGAGGGAGTGAGTGATCACTGGAGACTGTGAGGAGGGAGTGAGTGATCACTGGAGACTGTGAGGAGGGAGTGAGTGATCACTGGAGACTGTGAGGAGGGAGTGAGTGATCACTGGAGACTGTGAGGAGGGAGTGAGTGATCACTGGAGACTGTGAGGAGGGAGTGAGTGATCACTGGAGACTGTGAGGAGGGAGTGATCACTGGAGACTGTGAGGAGGGAGTGATCACTGGAGACTGTGAGGAGGGAGTGATCACTGGAGACTGTGAGGAGGGAGTGATCACTGGAGACTGTGAGGAGGGAGTGATCACTGGAGACTGTGAGGAGGGAGTGATCACTGGAGACTGCTCTTGTGATGTATGAGAGAGGAGAGGAGGAGCGAGACGGAAAAGTAAATATTTTACTAACCATATGTGATCCTGTCAAGAGATTTGGAGATCAATAACGGTCAACGGAGTCAGCGCTGTAACGGTCAACGGAGTCAGCGCTGTAACGGTCAACGGAGTCAGTGCTATAACGGTCAACGGAGTCAGCGCTGTAACGGTCAACGGAGTCAGCGCTGTAACGGTCAACGGAGTCAGCGCTGTAACAGCCGTTGTCGAAGGATGAGGAAGAGGAGAGGGCGCTCACTCATTACGTGCGGCAAAAATGACATAAATGAGGTATACACAAGTCTTATATTGTTAAATTTGTATTTTTGTTAACCCAGACTTAATTAACATTGAACATTAACGCTCTGGATTAAGTGATTATATTATAATATAATGTATTGTGTAATATTTCATTGTCATTTGAGATAATGAGTTAACAAACATTTGAATAATAAATATTCTGCATTCAGTAAACGACAAATATTAATAATTATTACAAATTTTACACATTATTATACTATACAAATGTATAGTTTCTTCACAGTTAATGAAGACAAATACATCCACCTCTGCATTTTTGGTAAGATGCTATGACAGTGAGAAAATGAAACTTAACTAGTAGTTTAGACACAGAATGGGGCCACCTAAGATGTAGTTTTGAAAGACAAAATGAAGAGTGTAAAAAGCAAAGAAAAACAGTGTAATATAACCTGAAGTTATGATGGCCAGAAGGCGGTAAGTTCAATCATTCAAAGATATAGTTCAACAAAGAAATAACCAAGACAAAGTATTTATATTTAAAGTAGATATATTTACAAGATGTTCATCAGAGTACTTTAAACATGGAACTGATATCAATACTATACATTATTTATTATTAAACCTTAAACAACTCAGGAGGCCTGGTCGACGACCGGGCCGCGGGGACGCTAAGCCCCGGAAGCTCCTCAAGGTAACTCTGGCATTAAATTAAAATTTAACAAATCTAATTTTCTGCAAATTATACAGGTTATGTTCTGGACCTAATACATAGCAGCTGTTATAGATGGACAAACGGCTAAATATAGAGAGATAATATGATAGATATATAAGTTAAAGAGCGGATAGAGATGTGCCCATGTATTCGTGCACAACACGTGAGAGAAATGAGAGAGACAAGGTGAGAATAATGGAGAGAAAGTGAGAGAATGAGTAAATGATGAGGGCAGAGAGGAGGAGGCCCAGCATGTGGAGAGAGAGATTTACTACATCTGGACTCCCAAATAGTGACAAATTAAATTCGTAGTGGCGAGAACGTCGAGTTTGGCCTCACCTAGCGTGAGGTTCTCGACTGTACGACAGTTGGTGCTTGACTTTTTATTACCCAGCCATAAAGCAGAGACTCGGAGCCAGCGAGTCGTAACTGCTCACCAAGAAGGTCGCACTTGAGCTCTTACCTTTAACTGGGAATTTAACATGTTAGGAAAAGCTTTGTTGGGTCAGGTCTGTTTGCCTCTTTCTTCCCCTTCATTATAGGCACACACACACACACAGGACCAAAGAGCCAGAGCTCAACCCCCGCAAGCACAACTAGGTGAGTATACACACACACAGATTACAAATAAAACAAATGAACTTGGAGAATGGGTACTAGAAGAAAACCCAGACATAATAGCACTCACAGGAACAAAGCTAACGAAAAATATAACAAATGTAGTGTTCCCACAGGACTACTATGTAGTGAGGAAAGAGAGAGAAGGAAGAGGAGGTGGTGGGGTAGCTCTGCTGGTAAGAAAAGGCTGGGGCTATGGGGAGATGGTTATTCAGGGCTGTGAAGATTTCAGTGACTACCTAACAGGTACCATAGCAACTGGAGGACAACAAATTATAGTTGTAGTCATATATAACCCCCCACCAAATGAAAGAAGACCCAGACGGGAATATGATAGAAACAACTTTGCCACCATTAACATAATAGAGAGAGCAGCTTTTGTCACTAGCAGGAATGCATCTGGACTACTAATCATGGGACACTTCAACCACGGGAAGATAGATTGGGAGAACAGAGACCCACATGGAGGGCCAGATACATGGAGAGCTAAGCTGCTGGACGTGACAACAAGAAACTTTCTAAGCCAACACATCAAGGAACCAACATGAATGAGAGGGGAAGAGGAACCAGCCATGCTCGATCTGATATTTACCCTAAATGAGTGGGATATAAGGGAAGTTAAGTTGGAAGCACCCTTGGGAATGAGTGATCACAGTGTATTGATCTTTGAGTACCTGGAAGAGCTAGAATTTATCTCCCCCAAAAACGATCTCGGAAATAAAAGGCAGAAATACCGAAATCGGAATTATGAGATGAGAAGTTTCCTAAGGAAAATGCCGTGGGACACAGACCTCAGAGCTAAGTCTGTACAAGACATGATGGACTGTCACCCAAAAGTGTCAGGAGGCAGTAAACAGGTTTATCCTGGCCCAAAAGAAAAATCCGATAAGCAAAAGAAGAATCCATGGTTTAATAGTGCATGTATGGAAGCAAAGGAACTGAACAAAGGGCGTGGAGGAACTTCCGAAATAGCAGAACACCAAAAAGCAGAGAGAGATACCAGAGAACCAGGAATGAGTATGTTAGTGAGAGGAGAGAAGCAGATAAAAATTATGAAAATGATATAGCAAACAAAGCTAAGACCGAACCAAAGCTATTCCACAGTCACATCAGGAGGAAAACAACAGTGAAAAAAACAGGTAATGAAACGTAGAACAGGCGAGGACAGGTATACAGAGAACGACAAAGAGGTGTGTGAAGAACTCAACAAGAGGTTCCAGGAGGTCTTCACAATAATAAGGTGAGGTACCGGCGATAGGAGAGAGGGAAGTAAACCAGGCGGCCTTGGAAGGGTTTGAAATTACGAGAGATACGAGAGATGAGATCAAGAGACACCTGTTGGATCTGGATGTAAGACTGTTGGTCCAGACGGGATCTCACCATGGGTACTGAAAGAGTGTGCAGAGGCACTTTGCATGCCACTCTCCATAGTGTATAATAGGTCACTGGAGATGGGAGACCTACCAGAAATAGGGAAGATGGCGAATGTGGTCCCAATATACAAAAAAGGTGACAGACAAGAGGCACTGAAATACAGGTCAGTGTCCTTGACTTGTATACAATGCAAGGTGATGGAGAAGATCGTGAGAAAAAATCTAGTAACACATCTGGAGAGAAGGGACTTCGTGACAAATTACCAAAATGGGTTCAGGGAAGGTAAATCTTGCCTTACAAACTTGATAGAATTCTACGATTAGGTCACAAAGATTAAGAAAGAAAAGGCTGGGAGACTGCATTTTCTTGGATTGTTGAAAAGCCTTTGACACAGTACCACGTAAGAGGCTGGTACATAAGCTGGAGAGACAGGCAGGAGTAACTGGTAAGGTGCTCCAGTGGATAAGGGAGTACCTAAGCAATAGGAAGCAGAGAGTTACAGTGAGGAGTGAGACCTCAGATTGGCGTGACGTCACCAGTGGAGTCCCAAAGGGCTCTGTACTCGGACATATCATGTTTCTGATATACGTAAATGGTCTCCCAGAGGGTATAGACTCATTTCTCTCAATGTTTGCTAACAATGCCAAAATTATGAGAAGGATTAAGACAGTAGGACTGCTTGAGGCTTCAAGAAGACCTAGATTAACTGAAGGAATGGTCGAACAAATGGTTGTTAGAGTTTAACCCAAGCAAATGTAATGTAATGAAGATAGGTGTAGGGAGCAGGAGGCCAGATACAAGATATCATTTTGGAGATGAAATTCTTCAAGAGTCAGAGAGAGAAAAAGACTTGTGGGTTGATATCACGCCAGACCTCTTCCCTTCAGCCCATATCAAGAGGATAACATCAGTGGCATATGCCAGGTTGGCCAACATAAGAACAGCATATAGAAATTTGTGTAAGGAATCTTTCAGAACTTTGTATACCACATATGTCAGGCCAATCCTGGAGAATGCAGCACCAGCATGGAGTCCATATCTAGTCAAGGATAAGACTAAACTGGAAAAGACTCAAAGGTTTGCCGCCAGACTAATACCCGAGCTGAGAGGTATGAGCTACGAGGAGAGACTACGGGAATTAAACCTCACGTGGCTGGAACACAGAAGAGTTAGAGGGGACATGATCACCACATTCAAAACTTTCAAAGAAATTGATAGGGTAGATAAAGACAGGCTATTTAAAACAAGGGACACACGCACTAAGTGACACAGTTGGAAAATGAGTGCCCATATGAGCAAAAGAGAAATTAGAAAGAACTTTTTTAGTGTCATAGTTGTTTACAAATGGAATGCATTAGGATGTGAGGTGGAGGAGGCAGACTCCTTACACAATTTCATGTGTAGATATGATGGAGCCCAATAGGTTCAGGAACCTGTATATCAGTTGATTCACAGTTGAAAGGCGGGACCAAGGAGCCAGAGCTCAACCCCCGCAAGTACAATTGTGAGTACAACTAGGTGAGTACTGTCTTGTCCCAGACCAACTTGAGGGGCGTTGGGGCTTATTGAGCTTAAACCTCCAAAGAGCTCTGGTTACTGCACCAGACCATTCCTCGCGTACAGGTAGAAAACGCCCCCCAACCACACACTGCCAGAACAAACTCTCTTGGCAGCCACACTCGCCTCCGCCGGTCGACCAACAATGAACCCTAGAGTGCTTGTAGTTTTCTCAGATCACCCTGTGCGCCTCTTGATCTTGGAGAGGGTGATCTTGGTTCTGTACGCCTCTTGATCTTGGTTCAGCGTCACATATCTATGGGGTGCGGCTCCAACACTAGCCTCGTTGTCCGGTGCACACACCCTACTTGAGCCGCAGTGACTCTCCACTCTCTCCTTGTTCCGAATGATCTCAATCTCCCCTTTCTGAATTAGTAATTCTTACCACCCTGTCTGCAGCAGTAATTCTCTCTCTCTCTTTTTGCTTTCTGAGAAGCCTCACCAGAACCAGGGCAAACAAACCAAAACACTTTAGGCTATCATAACCTGGTTGCAATCCAATACCAACCTGGCTTCACCAGCCGCTTTAAGCAAGTGGTGTCCCCAACTTCTGGCTTGCCCTTATTACTCCCTCACCAAGTGGGTTAAACTCTTATCATAATAATATTGCACAGTCAACTCTAGAATGTATATTATATATATATATATATATATATATATATATATATATATATATATATATATATATATATATATATATATATATATATAATTAAATATGACCGAAAAAGTAAGATTAATAATTCTAACACGAATTTTCTCAATATTTCTTATGTATCTTTTCACTGTCGATGGTAATTAAAAATCAGTTCTCCAAAATTCATTTTCATTTCCAGTCTAACGCGACACTTGAACGCGTTTCGTAATAACTTATTACATTTTCAAAGACTTTAGTTTACACACACACAACTATAACCTGCAAACACTAAACAGATTTCTTACTATGCTATAATTCAAACGGCTTTTCATTTTATATGCCTGCATTAAGGTGAGGTGATATGTTACAACAGTTTTGGATGAGGTGAAAACAAACTTTCAACACAAGATAGAACATGAAATATTGGGTAATATTGGGTAAAGTCAAAGGGAAGAATAGAAGTAACTGCAAAGGGCCTACTGGCCCATATTTCTTGATGATTCTATATTGGTGCGGAGTCTTGAAGTGGGTAGAATATAGTTCTGCATTAATTGGCTGTTGACTGCTGGTGTTGACTTCTTAATGTGTAGTGCCTCGCAGAAATCAAGCCGCCTGCTATCGCTGTATCTATCGATGATTTCCGTGTTTTTTGTTAAGACTTCTCTGGTGATGGTCTGGTTGTGGGAAGAGATTATATGTTCCTTAATGGAGCCCTGTTGCTTATGCATCGTTAATCACCAGGAAAGAGATGTTGTTGTCTTGCCTATATATTGAGTTCTTTGAGGCTTACAGTCCCCAAGTGGGCATTTGAAGGCATAGTCGACATTGGTCTCTTTCAGAGCGTTCTGCTTTGTGTCTGGAGAGTTTCTCATGAGTAGGTTGGCAGTTTTCTTGGTTTTATAGTAAATCGTCAATTGTATCTTCTGATATTTGTCTGTAGGGATAACGTTTCTATTAACATTATCTTTCAGGACCCTTTCCTCCATTTTATGAGCTGTGGAAAAGAAGTTCCTGTAAAATAGTCTAATAGGGGGTACAGGTGTTGTGTTAGTTGTCTCTTCAGAGGTTGCATGGCGTTTCACCTTCCTTCTTATGATGTCTTCAACGAAACCATTGGAGAAGCCGTTGTTGACTAGTACCTGCCTTACCCTAAAGAGTTCTTCATCGACTTGCTTCCATCCTGAGCTGTGGCTGAGAGCACGGTCAACATAAGCGTTAACAACACTCCTCTTGTACCTGTCTGGGCAGTCACTGTTGGCATTGAGGCACATTCCTATGTTCGTTTCTTTAGTGTAGACAGCAGTGTGGAATCCTCCGCTCCTTTCCATGACTGTTACATCTAGAAAGGGCAGCTTCCCATCCTTCTCCATCTCGTAAGTGAAACGCAACATAGAATTCCGCTCAAATGCCTCCTTCAGCTCCTGCAGATGTCTGACATCAGGTACCTGTGTAAAAATGTTTTCAAAAAACCTGCAGTATATGGCCGGTTTCAAGTTCATGTCGACTAAGACCTTTTGTTCGATGGTACCCATGTAGAAGTTCGCAAACAGGACACCTAGGGGAGAACCCATGGCGACCCCATCTTCTTGCTTATACATGTGCCCATCTGGGCTCAAGAAGGGTGCCTCTTTAGAACAAGCTTGGAGTTGTTTTCTTAGAATGTTTTCTGGTATGTCAAGAGGAGTACAGGCCCATATCACAATACACTCTATCCGCTATCATCCCGATTGTTTCATCCACAGGTACATTGGTAAACAGTGATTCTACGTCCAACGAGGCTCTTATCCCTGTGGCCCGCGTTCCCCACAGTAAGTCAACAAATTCCTTTGGAGACTTCAGGCTGAAGGCGCAAGGCCAAGTGAGATGGCCCGGAAAGTGGAGTTGGAAATCCTGTTTGACGACATATTCGACCTCGAGACACAAAAGAAGGTCACAACCAAGGACACCTTACAAGCAGAACTTATCGCAGAAGGAGAAAAGAATCGAGTCAACTACAGAAGCACCATACTGTCCCCCGAGCTCAAAGCGGCAGCTAAGAGCCTTCGTGAGAACAAGGAGATAGTCGTCAGGAGAGGTGACAAGTCGCCAATATACGTCATTCTTAAAAAAGACGAATATCTGGCGAAAATGAACCTCATACTCTCTGACTAATCTAAATTCCAAAGGGTAACAAAGGACACTACAACCGAATTAAAAGCAAAGGTCAACAAATTGATTGAAACTGTGAACGCCAAGAAATCCGGACTCCACCTGCCAAAGATTATTGGGGAATACAAACCTGGATATGCATATGGAAATATCAAGACACACAAGCCTGGAAACCCACTTCGCCCAATCATCAGCCAGATACCCACACACCTACATTCAGACTGGCGAAGCGACTCAATGGCTTGCTGACTCCTTATGTCCCTTGCGCCTTCAGCCTGAAGTCTCCAAAGGAATTTGTTGACTTACTGCGGGAACACCGGCCACAAGGATAAGAGCCTCGTTGGACGTAGAATCACTGTTTACCAACGTACCTGTGGATGAAACAATCGGGATGATAACGGACAGAATGTATGCCTGTACTCCTCTTGACATACCAGAAAACATTCTAAGGAAACTACTCCAAGCTTGTACTAAAGAGGCACCCTTCTTGAGCCTCGATGGGCACATGTATAAGCAAGTAGATGGGGTCGCCATGGGTTCTCCCCTAGGTGTCCTATTTGCTAACTTCTACATGGGTACCATCGAACAAAAGGTCTTAGTCGACATGAACTTGAAACCGGCCATATACTGCAGGTATGTTGAAAACATTTTTACACAGGTACCTGATGTCAGACATCTGCAGGAGCTGAAGGAGGCATTTGAGCGGAATTCTGTGTTGCGTTTCACTTACGAGATGGAGAAGGATGGGAAGCTGCCCTTTCTAGATGTAACAGTCATGGAAAGGAGCGGAGGTTTCCACACTGCAGTCTACACTAAGCAAGCAAACATAGGAATGTGCCTCAATGCCAACAGTGACTGCCCAGAAAGGTACAAGAGGAGTGTTGTTAACGCTTATGTCGACCGTGCTCTCAGCCACAGCTCAGGATGGAAGCAAGTCGATGAAGAACTCTGTAGGGTAAGGTAGGTCCTAGTCAACAACGGCTTCTCCAATGGTTTCGTTGAAGACATCATAAGAAGGAAGGTGAAACGCCATGCAACCTCTGAAGAGACAACTAACACAACACCTGTACCCCCTATTAGACTATTTTACAGGAACTTCTTTTCCACAGCTCAAATCAGAAGATCAAAAATCAGAAGATACAATTGACGATTTACTATAAAACCAAGAAAACTGCCAACCTACTCATGAGAAACTCTCCAGACACAAAGCAGAACGCTTTGAAAGAGACCAATGTCGACTATGCCTTCAAATGCCCACTTGGGGACCGTAAGCCTCAAAGAACTCAGTATATAGGCAAGACAACAACATCTCTTTCCAGGTGATTAACGATGCATAAGCAACAGGGCTCCATTAAGGAACATATAATCTCTTCCCACAACCAAAACATCACCAGAGAAGTCTTAACAAAAAACACGGAAATCATCGACAGATACAGCGATAGCGGGCGGCTTGATATCTGCGAGGCACTACACATTAAGAAGTCAACACCAGCAATCAACAGCCAATTAATGCAGAACTATATTCTATCCACTTCAAGACTCCGCACCAATATAGAAGCATCAAGAAATATGGGCCAATAGGTCCTTTGCATTTACTTCCATTCTTCCCCTTTACCTTTACCCAATATTACCCAATATTTCGTGTTATATCTTGTGTTGAAAGTTTGTTTTCACCTCATCCAAAACTGTTGTAACATATCATCTCACCCAAATACAGGAATATAAAATGAAAAGCCGTTTGAATTATAGCATAGTAAGAAATCTGTTTAGTGTTTGCAGGTTATAGTTGTGTGTGTGTGTGTAAACTAAAGTCTTTGAAAATGTAATAAATTATTATGAAATGCGTTCAAGTGTCGCGTCAGACTAGAAATAAAAATGAATTTTGGGTAACTGATTTTTCAATTACCATTGACAGTGAAAAGAAACATAAGAAATATTGATAAAATTCGTGTTACAATTATTTATTTTACTTTTTCGGTCATATTTTATTATATATATATATATATATATATATATATATATATATATATATATATATATATATATATATGTATACACACTAGCAGTACTTGGCCACGCATTGCTGAGCCACAGCAACCTTCCCTGTCCCCCAGTCTTTCCCACCATTCCCCTTCACCCGTCTCCTCGGCCTCCCAACCATTCCCCTCTCCACTATCCCCTCTTCCTTCCCCCCATGCCCCACTCTACTATCCCTTTGTCCCCACCATTCTCTATTCCTCCATTCCTTCATCCCCAACTATCCAAAACTCCCTCGTCCTCCCCACCATTCCCCACTCCCTTCTCCGATGCCTTCCCAAATGGTCTGATGTTCCCATCAGAAAATTGGAAACATCAAGTGATCTGATGTTCCCATCACTGAAATATAAGAACAACAGTTAAAAAATGAAATGAAAAAAAGGAAAATTTTAAAAATAAACTATACTTGCGAAATGAACGGTCTGGTAAACAACATTGCTCAATTCCAATGCAATTCACACAAAATATTTAAAACAAAATGAAAATAAATAAAAATCTATGAAAATTCAATTTATCAATGCAATCAGAAACATTGAAATGTAATTGTAATATATTTAGTATTGCATGTGTGTTGCTCTTACACGCAACAGATGGCGCTGTTTGTCAAGAAAAGCATAGTTTTACCTGTCACAGGTGTGGCATCCATACTTATACTTACGAAATGAACGGTATGTTCCAACACAATGTCACACAAATTAATTCATTTAAAAATAAAATATATAGAGATCTATGAAAATAAAATTTATCAATGCAATCGGAAAATTGAAACGGAATTCGTTACATATTTACTAAAGCGTGAATGTTGCTATTATGTGCAACAGATGGCGCTGTTTTTCAAAAATGCATGTTTTTACCTGTCACAGGGGTGGCATCTATATAGTAGGTATATTAAAAGACGCGCCTATTCGAATGCAATGATGTGTCAAAATTTCAAAGAAATCGATGAAGAACTTTAGAGATTACAGCGTGTGTTGCTCTTACGTCCAACAGATGGCGCTCTTTTTCAAAAAAAGCATATTTTTCCTGTCACAGGTAAGGCATGTATATAGGAAATATATAAAAAGACACGCCTATTGGAATGCAACGTTGTGTCAAAATTTCACAGCAATTGGTAAAGAGGTTTCAAAGATTTCCATCACATGAGAAACACAGTTTTTCAGAAAAAAAAACATTATTTTTTACCGACACAGACGTGACATCTATATAGTATGTATATAAAAACCTGGCCGAGGCGAATGGAACATTGTGTGAAAATTTCAAAGCAATCTGTGAAGAACTTTCGGAGATTAGCGATTTTGAACAAACGAACATTTCCATTTTTATTTATATAGATATATATATATATATATAACTGAAAACTCACCCCCCAGAAGTGACTCGAACCCATACTGCCAGAAGCACTGCAACTGTTGCAGTGCTTCACTGCAACAGTTGCAGTGAAGACATTAATTGCAGTGTAAAAACATTAATTCATGAAAACTTGGCTTATTAGGCAAATCGGGCCTTGCATAGTAGGCTCAGAAGTGCGTTCTGGCTACTAGGTACGACATATATATATATATATATATATATATATATATATATATATATATATATATATATATATATATATATATATATATATATATATAAGGGAAGGGGGTGGTAGGAGAAAAGCACACAGAAACTGTATTGGAGGGGACCTACATTCCCTTCAATGCGTTATGTGTGGTTTCCTCCGAGGCTATGGGTCACCCTTCTTCCAGCCAGAGGTGGTACTCCCTTCCCTTTTGTTTATATATATATATATATATATATATATATATATATATATATATATATATATATATATATATATATATATATATATATATATATATATATAATTATTAAATATGACCGAAAAAGTAAGATTTATAATTCTAACACGAATTTTCTCAATCTTTCGTACATTTCTTTTCACTGTTGGAGGTAATTCAAAAATCAATTCTCCAAAATTAATTTTTATTTCTAGTCTGACGCGACACGAGCGCGTTTCGTAAAACTTATTACATTTTCAAAGACTTTAGTTTACAAATACACAACTGAATAGAACTTAAACATCTCCGATTTTGTTTATATCTACATTTGAGTGAGGTGGATGGGGTGAGGTGGCATTAATAGGGTATTAATTTCATCAACACAAGACAGAACAAGAGGTGGTATTAATAGGGTATTAATTTCATCAACACAAGACAGAACACGAAACAATGGGTATTGAAATGGAAGTGATTGTAGAAAGCCTATTGGTCGATATTTCTTGATGCTTCTATATTGGAGCGGAGTCTTGAGGTGGGTAGAATATAGTTGTGCATTAATTGGCTGTTGATTGCTGGTGTTGACTTCTTAATGTGTAGTGCCTCGCAAACGTCACGCCGCCTGCTATCGCTGTATCTATCGATGATTTCCGTGTTGTTTACTAGGATTTCTCTGGCGATGGTTTGGTTGTGGGAACAGATTATATGTTCCTTAATGGAGCCCTGTTGTTTATGCATCGTTAAACGCCTAGAAAGAGATGTTGTTGTCTTGCCTATATACTGGGTTTTTTGGAGCTAACAGTCCCCAAGTGGGCATTTGAAGGCATAGACGACGTTGGTCTCTTTTAAAGCGTTCTGCTTTGTGTCTGGAGAGTTTCTAATGAGTAGGCTGGCCGTTTTTCTGGTTTTATAGTAAATCGTCAGTTGTATCCTCTGATTTTTGTCTGTAGGGATAACGTTTCTATTAACAATATCTTTCAGGACCCTTTCCTCTGTTTTATGAGCTGTGGAAAAGAAGTTCCTGTAAAATAGTCTAATAGGGGGTATAGGTGTTGTGTTAGTTGTCTCTTCAGAGGTTGCATGGCGTTTCACTTTCCTTCTTATGATGTCTTCGACGAAACCATTGGAGAAGCCGTTGTTGACTAGGACCTGCCTTACCCTACAGAGTTCTTCGTCGACTTGCTTCCATTCTGAGCTGTGGCTTAGAGCACGGTCAACATTTGCGTTAACAACACTCCTCTTGTACCTGTCTGGGCAGTCGCTGTTGGCATTTAGGCACATTCCTATGTTCGTTCCCTTAGTGTAGACTGCAGTGTGGAAACCTCCGCTCTTTTCCATGACTGTTACATCTAGAAAGGGCAGCTTCCCATCCTTTTCCATCTCGTAAGTGAAACGCAGCATGGAACTCTGCTCAAATGCCTCCTTCAGCTCCTGCAGATGTCTGACATCAGGTACCTGTGTAAAAATGTCGTCAACATACCTGCAGTATATGGCCGGTTTCAAGTTCATGTCGACTAAGACTTATTGCTCGATGGTACCCATGTAGAAGTTTGCAAACAGGACACCTAGGGGAGAACCCATGGCGACCCCATCTACTTGCTTATACATGTGCCCATCCGGGCTCAAGAAGGGTGCCTCTTTAGTACAAGCTTGGAGTAGTTTCCTTAGAATATTTTCGGGTATGTCAAGAGGAGTACAGGCTGGATCACGATACACTCTGTCGGCTATCATCCCGATTGTCTCGTCCACAGGTACGTTGGTAAACAGCGATTCTACGTCCAACGAGGCTCTTATCCCTGTGGCCCGTGTGCCCCGCAGTAAGTCAACAAATTCCTTTGGAGACTTCAGGCTGAAGGCGCAAGGAACATAAGGAGTCAGCAGGCCGTTGAGTCGCTTCGCCAGTCTGTTCGTGGGTGTGGGTATCTGGCTAATGATTGGCCGAAGTGGGTTTCCAGGCTTGTGTGTCTTGACATTTCCATACGCATATCCAGGTTTATATTCCCCTAATATAAATATAAAATATAAATATAAAATATCCAGGGGAATATAGACCTTCGTGAACGGAGAAGTCCAAGTCGCCGTCAGGGAAAAGCCTTTTCCCATGCCTGGAGTGCAACTTCTCCTGGGCAACGACTTGGCAGAAGACCTGCAACTGACCAACCTGATCGTCATGGACAAACCCCAGGTGTGTACCTCTGTGACAGATAACCCTATATTTGAGTATGTTCCAGCAAAGGTTCAAGAGAGTGATGAAGTTTCTCCTCCGGTTCTAGTGACCACCCGTGCACAAGCCGCACGACCACAGCCAGCTGACTCTACTGCTACCGCTGTCCCTCAAGACCCTCAGAAACTACCCCCGAATCTGACCAAGTTGGAGTTCCGTAAGTTACAGAGGGAAGATCTTACTTTGACACCATTATTTTTCCAGGCTGAGACTCAACCCGACAGTATTCCTGGGTTCTTCCTAGAGAACGACTTGCTCTACCGCAGATATAGACCCAGTAAACTGAAGGAGGACGATTGGGCCAACGTCGAACAACTTGTGATTCCTGCCAGCCTGCGGCCCACTATTCTACACCTGGCCCACGGAGCACTCTCCCACTACGGATTCAACAAGACTTACCATGGAATCCCTCAAGACTACTACTGGCCAGGTATGGTAAATAGCGTCAAACAATACGTAAAACAGTGTCATACATGTCAGATGGCAGGTAAACCGAACATCTCTATTCCCAGAGCGCCACTGATTCCCATACAGGTGCCTGCGGAACCTTTCCACAGACTTATTATAGACTGTGTTGGTCCTTTACCTCGGACCAGTTCAGGTAACGCCTATACCTTAACCATCCTGTGTCCTACCACCAGATTCCCCATAGCAGTTCCAGTAAAGAACATTTCGGCTGCTACGGTTGTGAAGCACTTATTGAAGATCTTCACCCAGTATGGATTTCCCAGGGAGGTTCAGAGAGACTGTGGCACCAACTTCACCAGTGATCTCTTCAAAAGGACACTGGAGGAGTTCAACATCAAACAGGTATTGTCCAGCCCCTATCATCCTGCTTCACAGGGTTCTCTTGAGCGTAGTCATCAGACTATCAAAGCACTTCTGAAAAAGTTTTGTAGTGAAACCTCTAAGGATTGGGATAAGCAAATTGATCTGATAATGCATATTTATAGAAGTCTTCCCAATGAGTCCCTAGGAGTATCTCCTTATGAGATGCTCTACGGACGTAAGTGCCGTACTCCCCTCAAGGCTTTCAAAGACTCTCTACGTGATGCCACCTTCAGTGAGCATCAGAATGTGTCCCAGTTTCTTCAAAACCTTCAACACATTCTAGAGAGAGTCCACAGTTTTGCCCAAGATAATCTATTGAAAGCACAGGAGAGGATGAAGACTCATTACGACCAGACCAGCAAAGTAACAAAATTTAAGCCGGGAGACTTCGTCCTTGCTTACTTCCCTATCCCAGGTTCTCCTTAACAAAACAGGTTTTCAGGACCCTACCGCGTCAAGGAGTGCAGAAACAACCATAACTACGTTCTAGAGACTCCAGATAGGCGGCGGAAGACCCAGCTGTGCCACGTCAACCTCCTGAAGCTATATAACGGTACTCCTCCCACTGTCATGCTTAACTACTCTGCTTTTACAGAACCATACATCCACAGTGAGACCTTCCCTGCTTCTCCTCCCGAAAGCACTGACAAGAAGTCAGCGCTTTCTAATTCTGAAATCCTTACTGATATTACCAACCATTTTCAGGACCATAATAGTGCTCCTTTGCCATATTCTAATTCCACTCTCACCTCGTCAGATAAGCCCTTCATCCTCCATGTCGCCGCCAGTGGTACCAGCATCGGGGGTGACCTAGTACAGCAACGAGGCGAAGAGAATACACCTGTCAGCGACCACCGCTACACGGAACTACGGAACAATTGGCAAGGAGCTACTCTTCATCATCCTGAATCTCCAGCACTTTACTCCATACCTGAAAAGTGCTCGGTCTACCATCACCATGGACCACACCACCCTACACCTCCTGCAGCAAGCCCACTTCTAAACTCAACGTCTTCTACGATGGGCTTGATAACTGCAGAAATTCAACCTGGAGATCCGCTATACCAGGGGTCTGACAACATTATAGCCGATGCCCTCTCCAGAGTTTATGAAGTAGAAGCAACTCCACCTATTACTCCACCACATAACGACGTACTTCTTCCAGAACCGCAGGCTTCGGGGGAGAGTTGTGACGATAATCTCTTTCAAGAGAGATTGAGCCTGCTCTTCCCTCCAAAGTACGTCACATCAACAAATAATATAGAAGATATATCCAGCAAGTATCTCCAAAACGTTTTGCCCAGAGAGCAAAACGTATCCAGCACACCTGCTCGCCCCCACCACCGTTAACCGGCAAACTGCTTGTCCATCGCCTGCCGGTCGCTGATTGGCTGGTGTCCAGTCGCACCTGCCCCACCACCCTCCGCCACGAGTTGATGTCTGGGCTACAGCGACCCGGAGAAGGCAGAATATCCCAGTGCTCCTTGCAGTTGACATGTCTCATTGGTAGACTAAGCCTTGGCTTATGTGTACTAAGGGAGGTGGCAGCTCGAAGCCAATATTCCGGCACTAATATTTACTTTGCTATTATTCACTTGTCTTAACGTAACTTTTCATTTGCCAGTGATTATTCTTATTATTTTGTTTGTTGACTTGTCTGTTACATTTTTATGCTCAATTTTATTCATGTCTTGTTTTTCTAACGTAATTAAAATTTCATTGTTAAATTTACTTGTGTTTTATGTGTCTTCCCATTACCTTACCACAGACGAAAGTTCCAGCTTTTCTCTTTTTTTTCTTTATGTGACGAGGCCATGCCCCTAGCTTTTGAAACAGCCGAACACCAACGCTTTCCCGTCACAATATATATATATATATATATATATATATATATATATATATATATATATATATATATATATATATATATGTCGTACCTAGTAGCCAGAACGCACTTCTCAGCCTACTATGCAAAGCCCGATTTGCCTAATAAGCCAGGTTTTCATGAATTAATGTTTTTTCGACTACCTAACCTACCTAACCTAACCTAACTTTTTCTGCAATCTAACCTAACCTAACCTATAGAGATAGGTTAGGTTAGGTAGGGTTGGTTAGGTTCGGTCATATATCTACGTTAATTTCAACTCCAATAAAAAAAATAACCTCATACATAATGAAATGGGTAGCTTTATCATTTGATAAGAAAAAAAATATAGAAAATATATTACTTCAGGAAAACGTGGCTTATTAGGCAAATCGGGCCTTGCATAGTAGGCCGAGAAGTGCGTTCTGGCTACTAGGTACGACATTATATATATATATATATATATATATATATATATATATATATATATATATAACTGAAAACTCACCAGAAGTGACGCGAACCCATACTCCCAGAAGCAACGCAACTGGTATGTACAAGACGCCTTAATCCACTTGACCATCACGACCGGACATAATGAGGTGATAGCCGAGGCTATATGAACCACCCCACCGCCGGCACTCGGATAGTTATCTTGGGCATAGCATTTTACCAAATCACCTCATTCTTTGGGGCACACGTGAGGAACACAAATGCGAACAAGCCTGAATGGTCCCCAGGACATATGCAACTGAAAACTCACACCCCAGAAGTGACTCGAACCCATACTCCCAGAAGCAACGCAACTGGTATGTACAAGACGCCTTAATCCACTTGACCATCACGACCGGACATAATGAGGTGATAGCCGAGGCTATATGAACCACCCCACCACCGGCACTCGGATAGTTATCTTGGGCATAGCATTTTACCAAATCACCTCATTCTTTGGGGCACACGTGAGGAACACAAATGCGAACAAGCCAGAACTCGGCTATCACCTCATTATGTCCGGTCGTGATGGTCAAGTGGATTAAGGCGTCTTGTACATACCAGTTGCGTTGCTTCTGGGAGTATGGGTTCGAGTCACTTCTGGGGTGTGAGTTTTCAGTTGCATATGTCCTGGGGACCATTCAGGCTTGTTCGCATATATATATATATATATATATATATATATATATATATATATATATATATATATATATATGTCGTACCTAATAGCCATAACGCACTTCTCAGCCTACTATTCAAGGCCCGATTTGCCTAATAAGCCAAGTTTTCATGAATTAATGTTTTTTCGTCTACCTAACCTACCTAACCTAACCTAGCTTTTTTTGGCTACCTAACCTAACCTTACCTATAAATATAGGTTAGGTTAGGTTAGGTAGGGTTGGTTAGGTTCGGTCATATATCTACGTTAATTTTAACTCCAATAAAAAAAATTGACCTCATACATAGAGAAAAGGGTTGCTTTATCATTTCATAAGAAAAAAATTATAGTAAATATATTAATTCAGGAAAACTTGGCTTATTAGGCAAATCGGGCCTTGAATAGTAGGCTGAGAAGTGAGTTCTGGCTACTAGGTACGACATTATATATATATATATATATATATATATATATATATATATATATATATATATATATATATATATATATATATATATATATATATATATATATATGTAATTCCGCCTATGACTGTAACACTAAAGACATCTGCATAGAAATTCCTTAACACAAAACTGGTCAATCACTCACCTTCCACTGCGTCCTACACGCCAATGACATTCAAGCACTCTCCCAGTACATTATATAAGTAGTCACCATGAACCTCCGCTCTGCATTTAGGGTCTCACTACCTACTCTGTATATCTCTACGTTCTCCTAGAACTATCTACAAGGGTCTTCTGCAGCCCTCCCAGACTGCTACACCATGAAGTTTTCCTCCAACACCAGTGATGCTTCACCACTGATTCCACAGAAGCATGTGAAACTTCACTTCATTGCTCCTATTCGCACATCTTGAGGTCCAGCTCCTCACTATGGGGGTCTGCTCTTCCACAGATTTCAGTACTCCTCCTACAGCCTTGGAATTCCATCTACAAACTCCTTCCCTGTCTTCGAAGTTCTTCCATCAACTCCTTCTCCACACAAACCACAAAATTTGTTCCATTTGAGGGCGCTTACTCGCTGACGCTCGACCAGTGCCCCTCATCCAAGCCACCCACGAAAATGCTTCAGGACTGCTCCACAACTCTTCCTAATGTCCACGACTTGAGCCAACACGTTTCAAGACTGATTCCACAACCGAAACGTCTGCTCACTTCCTCTTGAAGGAATATCAATTAGGGCGGGGGGGTGGGGGTGGAGATGGGGTATTGATGCTCAGTAGGGAATGTTGTCAACACTTCCACCCAGGAGAGCTGGGTTGTATG